>NC_056749.1:181042397-181097397 GCF_019279795.1 Protopterus annectens
GCTTGCAAAAAGGATTCTGATAATAGAAAGGAGCTGCATGGACCCAAATTCTGAAAAAAAGGTTAAAGAGAAGAAACAATACAGATATCTGAAGTAGTACTAGCTGTTCTTAAAGAGCCCCCATTCAGCTAGCCCCGTGGCATAGAAAGATGGAATCATGGCTAAAGCTTCAGGAGCCCAAGCTTGACTTCACAAAGGTCAAATGCCAAGAAATTCTGGCACTCAGTAAATCAAATACTACATCCTAGGAACCCCTCAACTCCTAATCCCTGCCCAACAAACCCCCCCCCCCCAGAAACAGCTTCTAACTTCATTTCCTACTTTACTGAATCCATTAGTAAGTTCATAAGTCCAGTTCCCTCTTATTCTAGAAATACAAATCCACCCAACCCATCCTCTAGACAGAATTCTATTAACAAATTCTCCCTTAAACCAATTCCTACCAGCTACATTAAATCTCTGCTTCACAAACTGAAACCCTGTTCTAGATCTGCTGACAATATACCGTATCTCCCTACTTTCTTCAGATAGCAGCTGACTCTCCAGCCCTCCCAGTCTCTATACTTATAAACTGTTCTATCTCTGAATCAAACGTTCCCTCTATCTGGAAAGAATTCTATACCCTACCCATACACAAAGGAGGTAACTCCATAGAATTTTCCAGTTTCACATCCATTGCCGTCCTGTCACCTCTGTCAAAAATACTGAAAAAATGTGTGCATAAGCAAGTCATGAAACACTTACTTCAAGAAAACCTGCTCACTCACTCACAACATGGCGTTCATCCAAAACATAGCACAACAACTGTCCTCCTATATTTTATCAACACTATCTCTCTGGCCAGAGATAGCAATAAACTAGTGTCAGTTTATTCCTAGATCTCTCTAAAGCATTCAATACAGTCGCTCACTCCTTTCTTCTGGACAAACTCACCAACCTTAACTTCTCCACATCTAACATGGTCTGGTTTTCTAGTTACCTCACAGTTCAACTACAATCAGGAAAATGTCTCTCTCACCTCCTCTCCCTATCAAAATGGGTGTTCCCTAAGGATCTATTCTTAGTCCATTACTCTTCAATATCTTTACTAATCTACTCTATACGTCCTGCCCTCAGTCATCCCTTGTCCAATATGTTGATAATTCTACAGTCATCACAATTGCAGATACCCTCTCTGACTTACATTCTATTCCTCAGAAATCCTTCAACTCTGTTGAAACATGGCTCTGTAACAACCAGCTAATTCTGAATCCTAAAAGACCAAACTTTTACTTTTTCTTCCCAAAAACCTAAACCACCTTAAATCCACTTTTACTATCCATTCTCAAAATAAAACACCTAGCATAGTTGAACCCAGCACAAAACTTCTAGGTGTCATGATAGATGATCAACTGAAATTTGATCTGCATGTCAACACTTGCATTAAGAAAGCCCATCAAAAATCTGCCCCTTTTAAAGAAATAGAAAGTTTCTCTCTAGCAAAGCTGGTCTCCATTTTTCATGCCTATCTCCAATCAAGCCTATTGTACAGCTCTCAAATCCTCACTAACCTCCAAACCTCTCTCCTAACTAATCCTGAAACTACCTATAACAAAGTGACCAGATTTGCTGCAAATCTAAGCTATATATCCCATCACTGTCTCTCTTTAAAACACTTACTCCTCTCTCAGTTTCAGCTTATCCACTCTATCTTGTACCAACCACCTTTCTGTCCCAACTTGTCCCCTCCAATGCAATGTCCCTCTACACTCCCTGTAGGACTCTCCATAGCTCAGACCAAGACTTACTACAAATCCATAAACCCAAGAGCAAAATTGGTCAACACCTCTTTAGCTATTACCCTACCATTTCTTGGAACAAATTCCCATTAGAAATCAGAACACTCAAACAACTCAAAGAATTTAAATCAGCTACCAAAGACTACCTAAAAAGTTGCTGGTCATTCCACTGTACTCACCCTCCATAACCTGTTTCCCTCTTCTATGTAGCTGGCTCTCTGTCCTCATTGGTATTTTTCTGTCATGTGATAGCTCTCTTAATCATCTTATCTAGGTAATCGCTTGTTACTTACTCTTAAAATATTTCTACTTGTATACTACCTGTCAAATCCTCACCAACTCTAACTAGACTAGCTGTACTTATTTAACTCTGCATAATGTCTTTGTACTTACCTTAAGTTAAACAACAAATTAGCTCTATAAATAATTTTTATGCTTTTACTGTTCCAACTTGACAATGTAATGGTTGAGACATGTCTAGAAAAATACTTTTGGTAAGGAGACCATCGTTTAGGTTATTATAGATAGCGTCATATGCTGAGAATATAGCAGTGACTATGCTGATACCATTTCTGAAGCCATTCTTTCTATCAGATAGAAGCTCATAATTATTAACTTGTTAAGTGACTGCATATAGAGAACTTTTTTATTAAAAATGCTTGCAAGAGGGAAATAATGGAGGTAAGTTGATAGTCTATAAGGGTTTTGGGCTGGGGTACCTTAGAAAGAGATATAATGATGCCATGTTTCAGGGCTGGCGGAATAATTTCTGAGGTAAGTGAGAGGTTCTTAATATAAGGTAGGTTTGTAGGTGTATTCTAGCTAACGATCAGTAAGGCCCTTATAAGCTTAGACAAGCAACCCAAATGTGACCCACAGATCTGATGTATATAGGTAGTGATTTACTGACTGCCTCACACCATCCAAGACATAGGAGCCAGACTAGGGGTGAATTTCCAATTACCTATCCATTGGTTCAAGTTGTTCTTAAAAAGGGGATAGAGAGGAACTCTGCTTCACAAGGATGGGGAGCCTGCTTTCTATTTTGTCTACTGCTTTAAAAGGAAGTCAGGGTGGAGTGTAATAAAGGTATAGGTGGAGGATTTCAAGTTCTTTAATAACCTTTTTGTTTCATTATCAGACAAACCCCATATTTGGAAAGTGGCTGTATAACCTGCCAGACTGTACATTTGGGATGGAGGGTTACACTGAGTACTTTGTTAGGTAGAGCTAAGGTTAACACTTTCAAGCTTGTAGCACCTTTTTGTATACTTCCAGTTAACACCCATAGCTCCTCATGTCATCCAGATCTTTTTGGGGTCTGGTTTCTTTAATTAAGTGACTTTCCAGCTAATAATTGGCAGTATTAGCAAAGGTGAGGGGTAATTAACAAAATGAAACTAAAATTGTTAATCTAGAAGTTCTGCAGTAGAGAAATTAATTGCTGTTAAGTTAATTGCTATTTTCCATATTTTCATATTTGCATTCATATTTTCATAACTGAGAGACCTATGTACTGTTAAGGAGTATGGTGTGAAATACCATGGTGGGAAACAGGAAAATTCATTGTAAATGTCCATTTAAATCACACTAAATCTGAAATATTGCTAGTCATTTGTTAGCAATTATGAAAATAAGGAATATATCTGTATGTACTTAGTAATTCAAAAAACAAGTGACTTACAAACTTTTGCATGTTGTCAGGTGAAACCTCTGATGTTGTTGAAGAAAATTGTTTTTGATATTTTGCACTTTAAGTTGTACATCGAGATATTCAGTGTTATTTATATTAATTATACAATTAAGCATATATTTCATATTTCTGTAAATATGTCAGTAAACATGCACTCAGAGAAAAATGTCATAGAAAAGCTTATGTGTGGTTAATATAAGTGTTCTAACAACATGTGTCTAGGTTGTACAGTTTCCAAGACAGTTTAGCAAAAAATATAGTCCTTGGATATGATATATTATTTATAGAAAGACTATCAATGAACTGACTGTTATCCTTGTAAATAATGCAGCCTACTGATAATATTGCTATTTGTACAATTTAATATTTTTATTGGTCACAAAATCTTTACATATGTTTATTTATGCTTTTTAATTTTTTTTCTTTTTTCGGAAAATCCTCTAGAATGCAAGGTTGTATGTAGACTGCTAAAGGTGTGATATTATGGGTTACCTTCATTTGATCGACAGCTCATTTGACTGAAACTCATTTCCCCTAAAACTCATTTCCCTGACAAGTAGAACTTGCAGTGCACTCTAAGGCAAGTAAATGGAATATGTCCTTTTCCCACTGTAGTGCGACATGGAATCTCTCCCAGGTTCTCCAGTGTCTCTGTCTACCACCCTTTGAACCTGCTGCAATATGTGATCTAAAATTCCTGTCATGAAAGTCTTTGTTTTTGTGGTGGTCACATCAGCCAAACAGATATCTGAGTTACAAGCTTTATGCATCAAGAGCCCGTATCTAATCTTCCATAAGACAGAGTATCCCTTCGTACTAACCCATCTTTTCTCCCCAAAGTAGTTTCTGACTTCTCTATTAACCAGTCCATTGAGCTCCCTGTATTTTTTCCAAACTACTCAAACAAAGGGGAATACTTCCTTCATTCATTGGTTGTACATAGACAACTATGTTTTTATGTAGACAGGACTAAGTCCTTTCGCAAGTCGGACCAACCTTTCATTTCCTTTTCTGGTCCTAGACTGGGATGTGCTGCATCAAAAGTTACTTTATCAAAATGGCTCAGAGATTGCATTACCTTTGCATATTCCCTTACGAATGAATCCAAACCTGATCAAATCAAAGCTCATTCAACTAGGGCCATCGCAACTTTGGTTACCTTCCATTCCAGGGCTTCCATGGATGACATTTGTGCAGGAGCCATTTGGGCTAAACCCCATACCTTCATCAATCATTACAAATTGGATCTGGTCTCCAGGGGAAGAGCGACCTTTGGCTCAATGGTTCTCAGGAATGTTCTTTCATAAGGGCCACCCAGGTTCTCCAAGTAGCTTGGGATTCTGTCCCATCAGTGATGAATAGGAAGAAGATTAACAACTTCAGATAAAGAAGTTATGTCTTACCATAACATTCCATCTGAGTTGTTGATCTTCCAGTCATCACACCCTCCCACCGTCCCCCACCAATGGCTCCTGGTGGATCTTCTGGGTCCTTGTGGTGTTTCAGGGTTTCTATGCAGAGATGGCCTCTGTCTTTCTGTTTCTTCTATATGTTGCATGCAAACTCGATTTGAGGTAACTAGGAGAAGGGCATTGTGGGTAGCAGCTTAGCTCAAGAGTTTTTGGTGTATGTTTGCTTGGTATTAGGCCGACTCGGTTCCGAGCTCATCTGTGATGACTGGAAGAAGATCAACAACTCAGATGGAACGTTATGGTAAGACATAACTTCTTTTTTAAGCCAGGTCTCAATAAGAGGTATTATATTAAGGTTTTCTGCTGTGACCCATTCTTCTAAAGAGGCCCACTTATTGTTTATACTACA
This sequence comes from Protopterus annectens, assembly GCF_019279795.1. Lineage (NCBI taxonomy): Eukaryota > Metazoa > Chordata > Ceratodontiformes > Protopteridae > Protopterus > Protopterus annectens. The sequence continues at coordinate 181,047,690 of NC_056749.1, forward strand.
TTTATTAAAGCATACAATTTATAAAATGCTATGACCTTTTCTGAGAATATTATTAGAGCTGTGGAGTTTAACTGATAGTTGGTGGTACTGCATATTGTAGGATTTATTGATTGTTGAAGGGGGTCAGGAATGCTTTGGATGTCTCCAGATCTGAGTAATCTCTGCTGAAGGAAAAATAAAATAGCCAAGATGTGTTTCTTAAAGGTAGCAGTGAATTTAGTTTGTTGAATCAGATATGTTTGTATAAGGAATTGATTTTTGGTTAGATAAGTATGGAGCTTAGCACATGACTGGAGTTGAAATAGAATTTATATGGCAATATTACCTGAGTTATGTGACAGGGACCATCATGGATTTAAGTTAGAGTTTGAGGGAAGGTTATCTATTAAGAGAAATAGGAAGCAGTGAGTGTTGGAAAAGAGAGAGAAGATAACAGAAATGGAATGGATAGCCTAATTGGCTCCAGGCTGGAAAGAGAGAATGTAGATTAGCCTGACAATCTGCAAATCAGTATTAACAGCCATGAATTATGGGCCAGTATGGCTGAATATAAACTGCAAGAAGATGAAAAATAATGTTGCAGAAAACTAATTTAATAGAATCAAACATACTGCCTGTTTATATATGTGACATCATTAGTTGGATGAAGTTCCACATCAATGATTCACACAGAAAGGAAATCCCTGAAAAACAGTGGTAGCTACTACGGGGCTCCCTTTTTTAGTGCTGAATAATGTGGCAATTTGATCTATATATAGTATTCAATGGAGGAGTTAAATAGAAAAGTGAATACCAATTCACTGAATGTTGCAGTGAACCAACATTTTTGATGATGATTTGTGTGTGTGTGTGTGTGTGTGTGTGTGTGTGTGTGTGCATATGTATGTGTGTGTGTGTGTGTGTGTGTGTGTGTGTGTGTGTGTGTGTGTGTGTGTGTGTGTGTGTGTGTGTGTGTTTATGTGTATGTGTGTTGGGGGTATCACTTTCCTGAAAATACACTAATGTTCTGGGGGGGGTGACAATTATTATAAGAGGTTGAGGGAACAACCTGCATGAAGGGTATGGACTGCTTTGCCTTCCTTGTAAAAGTAGGCTTTCTTTGTTCACTAAATCAGTATTCACATTTTTGCTTTTAGTTCAGTGCTGCATTTGATGAGTTGGTGCATCAGATATTCTGCACCTACTGAAAGATGATGACATCCCAGTCTGTGAGCCATGCTTCATGTCTAGCAGTGACAGACATATTCTTTGGTTTTATCTTCCATAATGGATTGATCAAATGGCATGATCATTTCTGGAACAGCATGGTACAGCAAAGTATTGACAAGTACTTCCTGAAGACCAAAGTTACTTCCAGTATTACCTGTAGTTTAACTCATATGAAAGAACTTCTTCAGTAAACATGCTTTGAGATTTTGTTATTGTTCACATAAAAGTATGGGCTCAGGTTAGGGTTGCCAATTTTTCATGTCAAAATTTCTGCACATGTACTTGATAGCAAAATGTGTGTAATTTTGGTATCCCCCCCCCCACACAGTCATTCCAGTGTTCCATTACTTTGCTATTTCTCATTTCTTCCCAGTTGCCATAAACACTGTTCAAAACTCAATACGTTTTTCTGCTTTACTTCTACAATGATTACAGATATTTGGATTTAATTTAAAACTTTTATTTCAAATTTTATAGTGCAAACACTGATAGGCATTTGCTAAACAAAGCAATGCAGTCACGCAATGAAAACAGACTTAGCATTAAAACCTCTCTGCCTTTGAAACTCACATTCACCGAAACAGCTTTGAAACCCACATTGAAAGAAAATGCATCTGGCCAGTGCTGAATTAAGTTTACATTTGGGCTGTTTTCAAATCATAGGGCCTTTGCATTCGGTTTTAGGACAATGCAAAAGTTCTTTGATTCACCTTCCTGATTGTATTAAAGGATAATATGTAATAATTAAATTATATTCCCTGTATAATACAGGACCACTTGTTATACTGCACTTTAAGTTTTGTAGTTTTGAATATTTTTTCAGTAAGCAATGCAACAAAACATATGGACTAATAATGACAAAACTGCCCATTCAGAAAATTTCAGCCATAAAATGCCACTCAAACATCTGTTATTACAATCTGCCAATATCAGTCAATATGCAAAATCTCTGCTGAAATAAGTCATCTGAATAACTCCACATTAAAGAGATCTGTAACTAATGAAAAAGGTTGCTGCTAGCAACAACTTTATATTTCAGTGTTTCATCTAAAATTCAGTGCCTACTGCCCTTGAAGAATACATTTCCTATATTACACTAAAAAATGATAAGCTGGTACTTTTGCAATAGAGAATGGATGGCAAACACTAAACAGATTCACAATTACTAACATGAGATTCCTCATACAGTTGTGATATTGGGCAGGATTTACAAAGGCTTGCACGGAGTCTAAGAGTAGTGTAAGACTCCATGCAGCCCTCGCAATGCAGGAACAGCCCGAAATTCCGTGTAAGAGACCAGCTAAAACGTCTCTTACACGGACTGGGCGTGGATATGCTAATCACCTCACTTGCAGCCGAAAGGCATGCAAATGAGGTAGATTAGCGATCCACGAAGCCCAAACCAGCCCGTGTAAGAGCCATGTTAGCTGCAGAAATGTACTCAGTTGACAACTGAGTAGGTTTCTGCAAATAACACAATGGAGCCATGTCAGCTCCAAATAAAGGGTGCATATGTGTCAGACAGCATGCCAATTGCCAAATATGTGGCCATTGGCAAGGTACCCTGATGCAAATATGAGAAATATGTTTAAACCCAGCGCAGCCCTGCGCAAACGAGCTGCGCTATATAAAACATAAAAATGAAGGTTATAAACCCACAAATGTGGGTTTTATGCAATACATGGATTTACAATGCAGGGACCAGCAGACCAAAAACAACATGGCCACCGTTTAGTGGTTGCTAAGGGGGTAAGCTGAGTCTAAGACATGTAACTAAGCATTAGTAGGCAATCTGATGTAAATGAGTGTTAGGATACTGAATCCCTCTGTCACATAGCAAATGAGCACATTCTGAGTAGTGTAAGAGTTACATAAGGGGGAGGAACAGAGTAGGAGATAGGTGACATTACAGAGGGGAATGGCAGAAAGAAATGCAGTTCATTGGAGGTCAGTGTTACATGACAGATGTCAGACACATATCATGGAAAGAGAAGTGCCACAAGATAAGCATGGGAAAGTCATGAAATGGAAGGTGTACACTGTTGCTTACACCAAAGTTTCTTGCTGGGCGTGCATGCGCACGTGTGCGCGCCATGAGGCTCGAGTAGGGCAGTGTGCGCGAGTGTAAGGCAGACTGAGCATGTGGGAGCCTGTTGGCAGACTGGTAAGACTGTTTGCGCTGGTGTGCGCGTGTTTTAACCCAAATAAGAAGATTCTAAACCGTGTAAGCATGTGTGTGCACGTGTAAGCCACTGTGAGTGTGTTTCTGCTGGTATGCGCATTGCTCCCCCCTGAGGAAACAGAAAGGAAAAAGGAAGCAACAGAATTAGTAGGAAGCTAGCAGGGAATACTGCTGGAGCTAGCAGGTGAAAACAATTAGAAGCAGGCAATTACACAGGCAGAATAGTAGCCCAGCCAAGCACTTAAAACTCTGCAAACAGCAGTGCAGGGTGTTTCTCTCAAGAGACACTGCAAGACAGGAGTAAGCTATTAGAAGTGAAAACTGAAAAAGCTGAACTCAGAGCAGAAATGCTAGGGGCTGCCATAGCTGTCATAAGGAGACAAAGGCGACTTGCTGAGGGTGGTGACAATGCAAATGGTGCCAGACAACCCACAGTGAGGAGACGGAGAAGAGTGTACAGGCCCAGGGTCACCTACCATGGGTTACATGGGCTAGAGATAGTGGAGCGCTATAGAGTGGACAGAGACCTCCTGCAGCAAATTGTCGAGCTGTGCAGGCCACGCCTCACACACAGAACCAACAAAGGGGAACCCATCCCAGTGGAAACCAAGGTATGTGTTGGCCTAAGAATACTAGCAACAGGTACCTTCCAGAGACCAACTGGTGATATGATGGGGATATCACAGGCATCAGCCTCCAGGGTAATGCATCAGTTCCTGGATGCCATGTCAACACATGTCGGTGATCATGTATATTTCCCCAATGCCCGTGAGGTATTGGCCAGCAATATGCGTCTCTTCCAGCAAATAGCGGAATACCCTGAGGTAGTGGGTGCAATAGACTGCACGCACATATGCATCAAAGCACCAGCCGGTGAGCGGGGTAGGGCCTACATAAACCGCAAGGGCTTCCCCTCCATCAACTGCTAGGTCGTGTGTGATGCCCAGGGCATAATAATGAATGTGTGTGCTGGCTGCCCTGGGAGCTACCATGATTCCCATATCTGGCATTTGACGCAGCTGTACCAGACATTTGCCAATGGGGACATCCCACATGGACACCTAGTGGGGGATGCAGGTTATGCACTGGAGCCGTGGCTGATGACACCCATCAGAAACGCACACACACCTGAACAGGAACGCCATAATGAGGCACACGCACAAACACGTAATGTAATAGAGCATGTGTTTGAGCTGCTCAAGTCATGGTTCCGGTGTCTGGACACATCTGGTGGAGCCTTGCAGTACTCACCAACTACATGTACCCAAATTGTCATGGTATGTGCTATGCTACATAATATGATCTTGCGAAAACAGCTGCAGCAGGATCAGTATAGGGCCGGGCCAAACAGCCCACCACCATTGCCAAGGCCATCACAGGCAGAGCGTGACTTGGAGGAGGAACAACCTGAGCCTGCCCCAGTAGGCAGAAGGAGGCGTGCCCAGTATGCCCTGGCCTTGGCAAAGAGGCAACGCATAGCACATACACTGGCTCAGTAGGAACCCTGGGAATGATACCCCTCTCTGACTCACTCATATAATAACAGGGATGCCTAAAATGACATAACCTGCTCTCAAACATGTACAGGGAGTGTAGTATGTGCATCCGACAGAGGCAGCCCTGCAGCACCACCTGAGGCATGAATGCCATGTGTTAACCAATGTAACACCATGTAGTATATGCAAACTTGATGACCCTGACTAACATCCTACCCTCACCAAGCATGATGCCACAATATGACGATGAGATGATCAATTGCAATAATTGTCTGAAGTACTGCTGTTAGTCAAAGGGGATCCAATGTGTGCCAGCCTGGGATGACATGCTGAGCATGACATGATGCTCCACCTGCTAGGGGTGGCGTGCACATATCAGTCCTGGCCTTATGGATACTGGCAAAGGCTGTTGTTACCCACAGCATGCATTGAATAGCTAAGGCTCAAAACACAAACCCACCTCCATAGGTATCACAAGGGATAAGAACCTAGATGTAATGCTACCCAATGCCAGACGTCTAAACAGCAAGATGCATGCAGTCTAAACTCCCCCGGTATGGAGAATGTTGATATCTGTCCTGTAACAGAAAACTGGGTCAAGGCTCACAACAGCACCCTAACACTACCAGGTTACACCTCATACTGTGCTGTAGAGCCTCAAAACATGGAACAAGCTACAAAAGAAGGGTGACTAGCAATAATTGTCAAGGATAACCACACCCCCATGTTGGTACCACAACAAGAAGCAGCATGGACTAGCCATGGTCAAGTAACACTGGCTAAAACTGCCTCCCAGTTTATAGCCTGCTACAGACTACCGTCCTAACACCAGAAACTGCACTTGGCCTATGTTGGAATACATGAATATATCAAGCCCTCCAAACCGCATTATATTGGGTGACTGAAAATACCCAAACATAGACTGGGAGCATTATTCTAGCTCCAACACTGTAGGACAAAAGTTCCTAGAATCCATAAACCAAAATGCCCAGGAACAACGTACCACTCCCACAAGAGGGGTAATCATACTGGATGTGATAATCAGCAACATGGGTACTGGATGGCAAGATGAGAAGTGTATCCCTCACTGGTAAGACCAGACCATAGAGTAATCACACCGGATATACACATCCTGACCACAGTCCCTGGCCAGAAAACCACAGTGAAAAACATGTGTAAAGTAAAAGTTGCACTCCTCCAAACTGATGTTGAATCCATTAAAGGCCCTGTGCAGGTGCAAAATATGGGCCACACCTCAGAACCTGTTATACAGGCATTCCATGAACACTGCCAGGAATGCATGTATTATGCAATCCCAAATAAAACCAAGACACAATGCCATACACGCAGGCATCTGGCATTGTGGACTCCAGCCATTACCAAACCATGCAAGAGAATGAGGAAGCTACTACATGATAGAGCAAACATAAAAAGGGAAGTAATCTCTGATCAATAGTATGGCAATAAAATATGTCCACTCATACAATCCACTAAGGCCAGCTACAACAAGTTGAAACTGTGAATCTTGAGGCAATGTTACACCTGCCCCATGTACACAGACAACCCTCACCTCCCCCCATGAAATACAAATATATGTGAGAGATGCAACCTTTTATCCAAACAGGAGGCTGAGCTCTCTCAACTCAGTACTGTCAAAACTAGTCAGGAGGAGAAGGTAACCACACACACCACAAACCCAGTCCCACATAGACCTATCACAACTGCAAACCAAAGACATAAACACAGAAAAACATTCCTGGAGGCTCTAATTACAAACACACCACATCAACAGAGGCCTCCAAAGCAGACACCCAAGCAACCACTACCTCTAAACATAGCACATGCAACACATAGTACACAAAGCTGGTGTGCCAAACAGTCACAGGCCCGAAGGAGAAACAACATGCCTGATACAGTTGTAATAGGTGACTCCATAGTCAGACACACTGCTGTCCCACTCACCAGACTGAACAAGGGAAAGGGTACAGTAAGCTGCCTGTAGGCTGCTACAATACGCCACATAACACAAGTACGCAGGTCACCCCAAAGCAAGTGGAAATATGATGCAGTCATTGTCCATGCTGGCGTGAATGACCTGAGATGTACCTCCCCGGACTACATGAAAAGAGACATAGATGAGCTCTCTGATGTAGTCCAGGCCGGTATGACACTGACTGTGTGCAGCATCCTACCCTCACCAAGAATGATACCACAGTACAAACACAGAATGATCAGCTTTAACAAGTGGCACAATTACTGGTGTCATTCCAAGGGGATCCAATGTCTGTCTGCTTGGGATGTCATGATTGACAAGCCACGCTGCTGTGCCAGGGATGGCTTGCACCTGTTACCCCTGGGTATCTGGATATTGGATAAGGCTCTTGCCACCTCCATAGAGCCTTTCGTAGGCAAGGCTGAAAAGACTAACCCACCTCCCTAGAAAACATAAGTGGAAAGAAACATAAGGGTAATGCTGCCCAATGCCAGACATGTAAACCTCAACATGCATGCTCCCGAGGCCCTCCCCAGTATGGAGAACATTGATGTCCATGCAGTGACAGAAACCTGCAGCAAGGCTCCTGACAGCACACCAGCACTACCAGGTTATACCTCATATCATGCGTTATGGCCCCAAAACCTGGACCAAAACATAAAAGGAGGGGGAGTATCCATATTCAGCACAGACACCCACACGTCCAGGTAACTGACAATGCATGAAGCATCGGAGACCACCCATGTGCAACTAACCATAGGCAAAACTGCTGTACAGTCTGTAGCATGCTACAGACCACACTCTCACACACTGGAACCCCAATCAGCCATCCTGAAGACACTGGACAGTATGAATATCTCACCAAATACCAAACAAGGTACTCACAAATTACCACATAGGTGGTAATCCATTATGTATGGAAGGAGTAATCAGGGACCTAGGGACACAAGTGGAGAGTAACCTGTCATGTGACACTCACATTGCCAACATGGCTAGGAAGACTGTCTATATTGGACACCGTATCATGAAATGATTCACATCTACGTCAACAGAGGTCATTGTGCTCCTATACTGTTCTCTTATCAGACCCATAATCTAGTACAATGCCTCATTTGGGATGTAACTTACCCGACACCTGCAGCAGTTAGAAAGACCTCAAAGGTACCTCACCAAGAGGATAAAGGGTCTCAAATATATGTCATATGCTGCCTGGCTATAGACACCCCAGCTGTATTCAGTCACATACTGCCTACGCAGAGGCGTTGTATGCCTGTTGTACAAGGCCATGTCCAACACAGGAGTAATGGACATGCTCCACCCCAGAAAACCCAAATTCATCGGAGCTGTGAGAGTGAGAGATGTCAACTTCAACACATAATGAAATAGGATGTGGTGGAGGGACAGATACATAACCCAGAAGCTCCCTACACCCTGGAACGGAATCCCACTCCATATTAGGCAGAGCCCCTCACTGACTCTCTTCAACAGGAATCTTGCCAAGTGGATGGATGATCGTAGATGTACACTGGGGGTCTTCACTGTGTCACGTCCAGATAGAGGCACAGTAAAGTAAATCATAAATGGCCATAATATTCACATAGCAAGGGGTGGTGAAAGCCACACACACTCTGGCTAGGCTTATAAATGCTTTAGGGCTGATAGCCTAGTAAGAACCTATGAACCTATGAAGATACAAATTGTACAGGACACTAAGGATAATCACAAGGCTTTCTTAACTGATGGTAGGAACCTTGTTGGGAATTCACAGATATGCTCTGAATCACTCAAATGTTACAAACAACATACCAAACACACACACATATTGCCAACATCCAACCTGACAGGTGAAGTGCAACCCCCCCCCCCCAAAATGCAAAATATCTATCCCAGCAGAGTGCTGGCCCCCTGACATTGCAGATGCTGAGGTAACAGCCAGCATCTACAAAGCAAAACACACAGCATCAATGGTATGAGATGGTGTCCTGGGCTAAGTCCAACATGGACTCCAAGAAGAATGGAATGCCAAATAACACTACTGCTCAATGTCAGCCTTACCACAGGATATGTACCCAAAGAGCAGTGTACAACAACAGTGGTCCTTCTCCACAAAGGTGTTGCCTGAATGGATACTGCAAACTACCACCCCAGAATCTTGACAAGCTTGGTCTGCAAAGCTATGGAAAGGATCAGCATGTACCTCAGACATAAAGATATTGGGGACCTACTGACACTGGACCCTACCCAGTGTGGCTTTCTTAAGTGCAGATCCTGCCCCTTAAACATGTTTGACTCATTTGAAACAGTCATTAAGGTCATTAATGAGGGGCATATGGTCCACACAGCCTAGATGGACCTTGCAAAAGGCTTCCATACAATACCCCACGTGTTCATTATAGATAAGCTCACCAGCTTAAATATAAACCCCTATGTCAGTAGAGGGGTTGCAAACCAGACCAAGGACAGAACTGACATGGTCAGAAATGCTGCAGCCATGTCAGACTACAAACCAGATATAACTGGCATCCCACAAGGCTCGGTCCTGGGACCTCCCTTGTTTGGTATATATGTCCCATAGGTACAGGCCAACATGGAAGGACTGTGTCTGAACAAGTTTGCAGAGGACTACAAACTGGCCACCATATCTGACCCTCCAGCTGACACAAGCATCCCACAAAAGGGCCACATAGAAACAGACAACTGGTGCCATAGCCATGTCAGCAAGCTAATTGCAGAAAAGTGTATAGTCAATCCCTGTGGATATACAGTAAGTGCCCACCAATTACCACATAGGTGTTAACCCATTAAGTACTTAAGATGTAATAAGAGACCTGGGGACACAAGTTGATAGATATCTTGCATTGGACAAGCATGTGGCTGTAGTGGTTACAGAAACATACCATATACCCACCTAATCATGAAGGTAGTCAGATCTAGATCAGGGGAGGTCATTGTGGCTCTGCAGTCATCCTTCATCAGCGTCACAATTGACTACAATAGCCCCTGTGGGATGTACCTCAGCAGACACCTCCATCAACTGGAAAGACCCCAAAAGTACCTCACCAGGAGTATCAAAGAGCTTGAACAGATGCCATGTGTTGCCTGATTAAACAAACTGCAGCTCCACACACTGCCATACTGCCTGCCCAGAGGCAAGCTGTGCCTGATGTATAAAGCCTTGTCCAAGCTGGAATCAATGAACATGCTGCACCTTGTACAATCTGAATGGCAGTGAGCTATGCACATGAGAGACCTGAACCCCAGCACTGACATACATAGGACAAGCTGTACTGAATGATCCATAACACAGAAGCCACCCCCACTCTTGAGTGAACTCCCAGTACAGGTTAGCCAGAGAGTCACTCATCGACTCTCCTCAAGAGGAATCTTGATGAGTGGATGGGAGATGGTAGGTTTACCCTGGGTATCACTGTTATGTCACGGGTAGACAGAGGCACAGTATACTAACCATGACATATGTCATGGCAAACTCCAGTTACAATGTGCGTCGAAGGACAAACACACTCTCTGACTAACATTAGAAATGGCCTAGGGCACATCGCTAGTGTTTGCCAATGTCCACCTATGTTGTGGAATACACTACCAATGTTGGACAAGCCTGGTTTAAGTAGTCCATATCTGAACATAATGCAACATGGTCATATGTGCACAACTGGCCCCTAAACAGTCTGTTGTGCTCACTATGAAAATTTAAAGCAGTGATAGGACTAAAGCCCAGGATACTGTCCACCACAGTGAAAGTACTGAACCAGTACACTATATGGTACTACAGTGTTAGGTCAGTATGAAAAGATGTTGAAAACTGTATGCAAAGTATCCCATGCAAACCCTGCAGGCACAGTATAATCCCTGTTGTGTTCAGACACGAAGCAGTTGGCCAGTAAGTACACAGCATGACACCCAACACACAACCATAAACGTGAGATATTGTTGAAGTTCACACTCATCCACAAATGTGGTGGACTGCAGAGTTCAACATATGGAAAGCTCACACTGGGCATGCTCGCACACTTTGATAAATGAGACATATGTCAGACAACATGCCATGGAAAGGCTGAACTGGGCATGCTCACACACTTAGGCCATATCTCAGTTTAGCAGTTGGCCACACATATCTGGTATTTGTACGTGTTATTCCAGGAACCAACCACATTACAGCAATCTGCCCAGTGCACACAGTTAAATGACTACAGAGACATAAGTGATATAGTGGATCCCTCTCATATTCAAACATCTTCCACAGATACACAAGTTGCTCATAGAAACGGAATGCTATGTCAATAAAGACCTGCAAACAGTCTATCAGCAACAAATATTGTGCATCTGACAATTAAACATATGGGTGTACAGGTCAATACTAAGCTGTTTGTCCTAGGGAATGAAAGCTTAGCCAGAGTGTGCTTGGCGTCTGCATCCCCAGTACAGTAGACTACTGTGCCACAGTAAAGTAGGTCACATAAGGCACCGTTTGAGGCTAGTGTGCTGTGCCTCCGTCAAGCAGGGACACAGTGGAGATCCCAGGGGTTGAATTTGATATGCCACATCCATGTTGTTGGTGTGTGCTGGAAGAGGGTTGGTGAGGACCTCTAACAGTAAGTGGGCGTCAATAACAGACTGAAGGGAGCCTTATCTGCAGTGTCTGGACAATTTCACTGTCAACACTTTGTCGTGATGATTATGAGGGATTGAAGTGTCGTGCCAGTACTGTTCAGAGATGTCCTCCCTCTGTGGGCTACTGCTCTGCAATGTATTAGCTCATGCCATCTGTTGGACAGCTCATATATGGCTGGTGTACACCTGCAGGGTGTCCTGTTGTGGAGGAGTCATGGGTATATTTGGGATAGCATGATCAATGCAAACCTTCCACATGCTCATAGAATGCAATTGTCAAGGATTATGAAGAGTGGCCTGTATACTCCCCCAGCATGGGTCCTTTGAAGTCTTCCACCCCAGTCTTCACAAGTGCAAAGTCTGCTTTTGATAAATACACTTTGTTTGCAGTGACAACCTTGCCTGGGGGGGGATATGGATGTCCAGGGAAAGGTGGGTATGGTCAGATATCAACAATGGTGGTCTACCTCTGGTGTGGAACAGTGAGTACCCATGTTGCAGATGGTCAGGTGCAATATGTATTCCCCCTTGTGGCTGTGGTGAGTGGTCCTGCCATAGCACATGGACTCACAAATTGTAGTGGCTGTAGGGTAATGTTGTAGAGGCCTGAGTAGTTTCCACACACAATATACCTGTACCTGACATTAACAACTGGAATGGTGTATGTGAACACCTTCATATCTTGTCACTGTTCCCAGGGAAGCAAAGTGTGTATCCCAGATGTGGGAGGGGTGGTCTGAACTGGTTGTGTTGTGTGTTACAGGTCCTGTGGTCATGAAGCATGGTATAAAACATAACCTGCCAGTGCTGATGTGCATATCTGACCCTGAAGTAGGTGGCTGCAAATGCATATATATGCTATCCCCCACCTGACAGGTAGTAATAGATGTACATACCTCTGTATAAATAATGATGTCAGCACCCTATAAATACTGCAGGTGCAGAACAGATGCCCAGTAATTTGGATAGTGCGCTCTGCTAATGCGTCTCCCTCAAGTGTCACAATATAGTTAGGTAGGGGTTTGAATTCTGCAAATGCTCAGTGTGTGTGTGTGTGTGCGTGTGTGTGTGTGTGTGGGTGAGCGGGGTTGGTGTGTGTGCAATTCTGTGTGAGAGAAATGTCCCTTTTAGCAACTAGGAAAAACACACTACAGGATGCACATTCCCCTTTCTAAACACTGATGATGTCAGCACCCTATAAGTACAGCAGGAGAAGGGAAACCTCCCAGTAATGCGAATAGCGCACTCCACTAATGCGTCCGTCTTGAGTGTCATAACATAGTTAGGTAGGGGTTTGAATCCTGCAAATGCTCAGTGTGTGTTTGGGTGAGGGGGGTTAGTGTGTGTGCAATTCTGTGTGAGGGAAATGTCCCGTTTGGCAACTAGGAGAACACACTACAGGATGCACATTCCCCTTTCTAAACACTGATGATGTCAGCACCCTATAAGTACAGCAGGAGAAGGGAAACCTCCCAGTAATGTGAATAGTGCGCTCCGCTAATGCATCTGTCTTGAGTGTCATAACATAGTTAGGTAGGGGTTTGAATCCTGAAAATGCTCAGTGTGTGTGTTTGGGTGAGGGAGTTTAGTGTGTGTGCAATTCTGTGTGAGAGAAATGTCCCTTTTGGCAACTAGGAGAACACACTACAGGATGCACATTCCCCTTTCTAAACACTGATGATGTCAGCACCCTACAAGTACAGCAGGAGAAGGGAAACCTCCCAATAATGCGAATAACGCGCTCCGCTAATGCGTCCGTCTTGAGTGTCATAACATAGTTAGGTAGGGGTTTGAATCCTGCAAATGCTCAGTGTGTGTGTTTGGGTGAGGGGGGTTAGTGTGTGTGCAATTCTGTGTGAGGGAAATGTCCCTTTTGGCAACTAGGAGAACACACTACAGGATGCACATTCCCCTTTCTAAACACTGATGATGTCAGCACCCTATAAGTACAGCAGGAGAAGGGAAACCTCCCAGTAATGCGAATAGCGCACTCTGCTAATGCATCCATCTTGAGTGTTATACCATAGTTAGGTAGGGGTTTGAATCCTGCAAATGGCAAGTGTGTGTGTGTGTGTGTGTGTGTGTGTGTGTGTGTGTGGTGGTGGTGGGGGGGTGGAAGTAGGGTGTGTGCAATTACATGTGTGAGCGAACTGACCCTTTTGGCAACCAGTACAACACACCAGCTGCTGCATATTCCAATCTCTACACAGAGATGATGTCAGCACCCTACAAGTACAGCAGAAGAGGGCAAATCTCCCAGTAATGCAAATAGCACTCTCTGCTACTGTGTCTCTCACTACTGTCATAGCACAGTTAGTTATGGCTTTGAATTCCACACATGCCACGTGTGTTTTTGTCACACAGAATGCCCATGTGTGTGGGTTGTTGTTCACAATAATGCATGACATCAATTAAACCAGTAATGGCAGTGCACACAGATGATGTATGTGTGTGCCAAATACACATATATACCTGTGACCTTCAATAGTTCCCATGTCTGATGCCTGCCACATGTGAATACATGGTATTTGCACTGGATAACATTATGACTGTGGTTTTCTGTGCGGTTGCTGCATGTGGTATGTGTATATACAGTGTGAGTTGTATATTGTATCATCTTGGCAGCAAGGGATACACATCTGGTCTGGGGCATATAGTATACATGTTGTTGATGAACAGGTGCTGCATGTTTCCACCTGTTGTGGGAGTGGTAACAAGTTGTTCCATAGCAATGCAGTGACTACATGCTAGGAACCTTTCAGCTATGGTGTTGTAGCTACAGTAATTCATCAGCATTCAGTAATACTTCAGCATTCTTGGTGAGGGTATGATGCCAACCAAGGTCAGGGTCATACCAGCCTGTGCCACATGCTCACAGAGCCATTCTATGTTCCCTATCATGTAGTCCAGGGAGGTACATCACAGGTCAGCCATAGTGGCATGGACAATGACTGAGTCATATGTGTCCATGCCTCTGACTGACCTGTATGCTTGTGTTATGTGGTGGACCATAGTGCCCCACGGGCATATCACTGTGACCTTCACCTTGTCCAGCCTGGTGAGCGGGACCTCACTGTACCGGACAATAAAGGTACCTAACACAACTGTAGCAGGTGTGTTGTCTAGCCGTACAGGCTGTGACTGTTCGGCACACAGGATTTGTGTGGTATGTGTTGCACGTGCTGTGTTCCAGCTTAACGTATGCCTATGTGCCAGTTGCAGAGGTGTCTGCTACTCAGGCAGGATGCTATTCTGAGGCTCCTTGAATGCTCCAGTGTGTTTATGTGTTTGGATTTCTGTCAGTGTAGGTCTACATCAGACTGGTATTGTAGTCACTGTAGTATTTCATGCCACCTGACAGGTTATGTCAGTACTGGTTTCAGAGTGCTTAGTCCCCAGTTTGGCTATGTGGTTGCATCTCATACATGTGTTGTACGTCCATGTGTAGGGGAGAGGGTTGACTGTGTACATGTGGCAGCTGGGACATTGCCACATGACTCACATATTCCACAACTGTATCATAGAGGTGACTGACAAGTGACCTTTGCATATGCTACCATAGTATTGTGATTGCCATGGTGATTAACAGCACATAGGGCCAATGGGGAACAAGGTACAGAAGGTGAGTATGTGAGGGTGTAGTGCCTGTGATTAGTTAGCACTGGCATATATGACTGTTCACATGGTCAAATGCCAGGTAAGTCATATGCAATGTGTCACAGGCAACGTACATGCGAACAGGACAAACAGTGACGTTCTGTCAAGTGAGACATGGACATACATATAGTAAGCTATACAGATGTCACTAGGAGTCCACAGAAGCTCTGTAAATCTGCATTGCAGGTGGGATCAGTGTTCCAGGGTAACTGCAAGCAAACATGCATGCAAACAAAGCTACAGTAAGCAGGGCTGCATGTAGTCCATTGTACAACAAACAAGCTGTACCACTTCCAGTAGGTAACAGTGCAAATATGCAGGCACTATACACATGTACATGGAAATACACAGGTCGGATGGCCAGGGTCCAGTCTCAGCACACACAAGTGTACAGACCATGTACCGTCAGGTTGTACAATAACCGGATGGAAACCCAGGTGCTCATACCTGCAGTAATACACATGTCAAATAACAGACACTGAGCCTTCACTCAGTGGTTCCATACTTAGTAGGATGTATGCTACCTGTCCTGCCACCACAGTATCCCTGACATTTATGGGGACTCTCCCTCCTGTGAAAGTTAGTTTTGTGTGTTGGGGCTGTCTAGCATGGTATGAGATGTGAGCTTGCAGTGCTAGAGTGCTCCTGTGTGTCCTGTACCAGTCGTGTAGTACTGCACACATATCAACATCCTCAAACATCCGCATTGCAGAGTCCAGTGTGGGCAACATGCCACTTGCAGTTTACATGTCCATCATTGCGCATCAATACTTTCATTACCTTATCCCCTGTGCTACCTATGTATGTGGCCTTCTGTTGACATCCTTACCACCAGTATGCAAACATGTGCAGATGGTACACTATGGTACTTACCATGGATGTAGAAAACAGTACAAGACAATCATACCCTTACTGCAACAGGCATGCTGGGATATACCCACAATTATATCAGCACACAGTACCATTAACAACATGATACTATTACTACACGTCTATGTATTCACCCTGTGCATGAGCAACATGTTAACCTGTACCTGCACTGATGTTACAGATTGCAGGAGGTGGCACAGTTTCATCATATGCACAGGGTGTGAACTTGGTATGCCTGAGTCTGCCACTGATACCACCAATTGACATGTATGTGTATGTGTGTTGGTGAGGGACAGCAGTACAAGGTGGGGCAATGTTGATGCAGTGTGTGCGTGTATGCGGTAGCCCTAGGTGGTGTCAATTCGCATGTGTGTATGGATGCACACAGTTCCACCTCATGGCTGCCATATACCGGTGTTTGTGGACAGCCACAGACTGTATCTGCCAGGTCATACAGATCAGTGTCTCTGGCCACGGACACGGTACCTGTGCCTTGCAGGGGTGGTACGGACCATATCCGGTACCAATCCAGACTGGGTACTGTCATCAGAAGCAGGTGTTCTTTGACTGGACACAGATCCCTGTTGGGCCTGTCCAGAGCCACGTGCACGTGGTCTCCTGGGGCGGTCTGATGACAGCACAGACCCAGCATTGCTGGGGCTGCTGCTGGCACTATGGGGGTGGCCGCGGCCCTGTTGTCATCCGCGACTGCCAGCTGCTGCTGTTGCTAGCATACACCCACATCAACGCCTCAACCGTCCACCATTGCCCTGGCTCATGGACATGTAGTTGTGGAACTGATCTAATATGTCCCCACAATGTCTGTTTATGACATCGGTGAAATTACGGATGGCAGCCGCAATGTCACGCATACTGTCAGTCATGGCTGTGTGACATGCTGTCAGCTCCCTTAGACCCTGTCTGGTGTACCGTTCCATACGTGACTATGCCTGCATGACAGCCCGAAACATAGCTGAGGTTGTAAGACCTCTGTGGGCACGTCTGACAGGGGCAGTACGCCCACGGATGCTCCCACGAGAACCCCTGGACATCTATCTGTGTGGTACCATCTCAGGGCCATGCCCATGGCTGCTGTGTGGGGAAGCATGTGCCACAGATACCACATTACCCTGGTCAATGCCCACTGTATCCTGTCCATCACCTAGGGACATTGGTGACAAGGGATGTATTGGCAGGATGACTGTGTGCATTGATGGGGTTGACAGCTGTGTACTGTCAATTGGCTGACCAATGATGGACCCTGGCACACCTTCCTGTGCCATTACACAGGTGTCATCATTATCAGTACCCATGGCACCGGATTCAGGTTCTCTACTGCATGACACCAGAGCAGCACCAGAACCTGTGGGAGGGAAACAGGAAACACAGTTTACAATGTCTACACAATGTTACCAGTGATGCACACATGCGTGCACAGGTGCACACATGCACATGTGCACATGCACACATGCACACATGCACACGTGCACAGGTGCACAGGTGCACACATGCACATGTGCACACTTGCACACGTGCACACGTGCAAACGTGCACACGTGCACACTTGCACATGCACATATGCACACATGCACACAGTTGCACACTTGCACACAGTTGCACACTTGCACACTACTCAGTATGCGAGATATCAACACACAGACACAGACACACCTGCATGCATACACAGATCACTACTAAGTGAGCGTAATATTACTATTACAATCAAGACTATTAAAGGTATTGTTAATGCACACTCACCAGCATGGATAGGCTGCATTGCTGTTACACTGGAGGGACCTGCAGAAGTGAGGAAATTAATGTCAGTGGGCACAACTGTGCCATTGTTACTGAGTATGATACAGGTCAGTAGTACAACAGTTGCCTTTCACAGGTCAGCTGCTGATATTGAGAATATCACACTTGCACATTAAATACTATGATGACAGCTACAAACCAAGGACACACCTCACACATGCATTAACTACCAGTGTACACAACAGTCAACTATACATATGGCATATTACCTGCACGCTCGTAGTCTTAGTGCTGTGTGGCTCCAGCCTCCATCATAATGCAGGTCTGCTGCTGTTGTTGGTGGGCTGGAGCCACAAGACTTATGAGTAGTCCCTCCAGTCTGGTGAGTGGGGGATGTGTAGCCACCCCACCACCTGTGGCAACCTGTTGTCTGTGGATATCCGACGCACGCTGACGGACATTTCTGATTAAATCACTGCAGTGATGTCGTACCTGCTCATATGTCCTATTATGTGTGCCTATGTCATTTATCCAAAGGACCAGGTCTTGCCACAGTGCAGCCCTCTCCTGCTGATTCTGGCAGGTGCAGAAAAAGAATATTGCATAATCCCGCACCAGGCTCTGGTGTATTTCCTCATCCTTAGCTGCAGAGTATGCTGGATTGCGCTGGTGAGCCATGGTCCTGAAAAAGGAAATAAAATGATATCAGCAAAATATGTCAGCAGAATTTGGCACACATACTACACATGCTACTCGACTGTTGTGATACAACATATCTCACATATATAGCATATGTCTGTCTATCAGTGGATACACATGTAAATGGCCAGGTATCAGTGCTCAGCCAACAACTGTGCAACAGTACCTGGCACACTCCATACGACATACTACCAAACCCCAGCAGTCAGAACACTGATTCAGGTCCAAAGCACCTCCTCACTCTTGGGGTTTGTATCGAGGTACTGTATGGGGTACATCATCAACTACTGTGATCTGACCACAAACTAATTGCCCTGGATATACATATCCCACCTCCACCACCAGCACAAATGACTACAGTGAATAACATTTCAAATGCAAAATTTACACTTTGTAAGACTGAGATGGTATCCTTTAAGCCCACTGGGCCAGTGGAAGCCGCAACCTACAATGCTGACTCCTTCACAAATGATTTCTATGGACATCTCCGAGAATGCATGGATCATGCAATCCCATATAAGACCAAGACACTCTCCACAAAGGGAAAGCATCCTGTCTGGTGGACCCCAGCCATAGACAGATTGTATAACAAAATATGGAAGCTACTGCAAGACAGAGCATAATTCCATAAAGGGAAGGCATGTCTGATCAGCACTAGTAAAGAGCTATGTTCTCTCATACAAACATCCATGGGCAACTTTGAGAGGGAAATCACCGGGGACACTACAGATAACCACAAGGCCTTCTTCAGTTATGTTAGAAACCTGGTCAGAAACCCTCCAATATGCTCATAGTTAGTACACAACAACAAATAATTCACTGAACCCACAGATATTGGCAACATTGTGTCAGACAGGTTCAGTGCAAGTTTCCCCCCTCCCTCTCCCCCAAACTAAGACATACTTATCCCAGCTGAATGTAACCTCCCTGTCATCACAGATGTCCAGGTGAGAGCCGCCCTCAGAAAAGCAAAAAACACAGCATCAATGGGACCTGATGGTATCCCTGGTTGCATGCTACATGAACTCCAAGAGGAGCTAAACACACATATAGAAGTGCTATGTAACACTAGTCTGACTACAGGATATGTACCTGTACACTGGTGTACAGCAGCAGTGGTTCCACTCCACAAAGGAGGCACCTCTACATACCAATACAGTACAACACATTACAATATAATACAATATGCTATTGCCTCTGGGACTACAGCAGCATAATGTTCTGCTACCCTGACCATTGTGACACATGTGATGTGATGGTACCTGCTCCTGTCAAACAGTTACACAGGGTGACTCATATGGCATATTACCTATCTGACTAACATTCAGCAGGGTTATGTGTGACATGTACTCATGGGGAGTCTTGCTTCTTAATGCTGTGTGGTTTATTGCAGGGTATGTCTTATCTGTGGGTAGGAACCTGTACCTCCACCATGTGCTCTCTACTGCGGTGTCAAGGACGACACACAGCGGTCATTTAGGTTGTGGATGGTGTGAGGTGTTACTATGGTTGTTGGACATCTGTCATGGGTGTGACTTAAGTATGTAAATCCAGGAGTGGTAACCTCTATGTGGGTAGTATGTGTGCACTCTGTGGTGTTGTCAGTCACTGTGCATTGGTAATGTGTTTGAGTGCATTGTCACAGTGTCGTACATGTCACTGTGTCCTTCTCCATATCTGTAGCTGTCATGTGAGGTACATACCGTGGCAGCCATTGTGTGGTGTGGAGGGGTACACTGACCTACATGTCTGTAGCTGACACACCATGTCTGCTGACACATACCATGTACAGGTATTCCAGGAATAGTGTGCCACTGTGACTATCATTGGGGGGACTATTGTACACAATTATGACCCTGTTTACCCCTGACACATCCAGTGGTGGGCAGCCAATCACATATCTGGTGGTTACTGGTGTAGGTGATTTGAAATGGGGTATGGTACTCCAGTTTCGACACTGGTGTTTACTCCATGCCTTTGTCACCAGGCACCTGTTGCAATACATCTGTACACATGTGCCTCACTCAGAATATATATACATCTCTCTCTCTATATATATAAATATATGTATATATATATATATATATATATATATATATATATATATATATATATATATATGTATATATGTATCTATATGTCTATATATATATATATATATATATATATATATATATATATATATATATATATATATATATATGTCTGTATACATATACACATATATATATCGATGTACATATATTGCTATAGATATGGAGGGGGGGGGTGTGACAGAGAGAGGGTGAGAGTGACAGAGGGGGTGGGACGGGGAGTGTGAGATCGTCATATACAGTCATATCTGTAGATAGATCTGTCTGTCCATGTATATGTATCTACATATATCTATATCTGTATGTGTGTATTACATATATATGTTTCTACATATTCTATCTATCTACATCTGTCTATGTATTCCTACATCCCTCTCTATCTATGTATACATATATGCATATTATATATATATATATATATATATATATATATATATATATATACATACATACATACATATATTGACATACATACGTATCCATATGATAGATAGGTATATCAACATGTTTGTTTACAAAACTGTATACACACACTAACATACTGCTAAACATACATAACTGTGAAACCTACTTTGTACATTGCACTACAACCTACATTGATATGTGCACATAGATGCCCTCACATACATATGTATGTACAGCCTTCACTGATAATTGCTGTATGTCCCCTGCCCTATGCACATCTTCATATACATATAGATACAGACCAATGACACATATGGAGGGTTCACAGTATGTAGACTTTTAAAGTATTACTTTACATTACCTGTGTTTGTCACAGCTGCTTGCGTTGCCTTTTGGATTGGTGTCCTGCTGCTGCTCCAGTTGACAGATGTCAGCTTTCTGGTAGGTTTTGTTGAGTGTTTTTGTTTGTGTATGTTTCTCTCTCTCTCTCTCTCTCTCTCTCTCTCTCTCTCCCTACCTCCAGAGGGTGCAATGAAAGTATTGCATGTGTGGACTGGGAGTGCAGCATGCTTTTGTAGGTATCTGCATATGTCCATGTGATGGCCTCTGCACCAATTGTTAGCCAGCATTTGCTGATTGCATGCAGCCAGTTGTGTACTGATTGCAGTTCTCACTGTGATTCCAGGACAGTGCTATAAAAAGGTATGTGAGATAGGCGTAGCCCTTTCAGAGTTTAAGGGCAGGGACCATGCTGGTATGCTGTGGACACTGTTTTGTGAGTGTAAAGGTTAGTATCTCTCTCATATTTCTGGCTGTGTTGTAGATTAACATTTCTCCATTCATTTCTCCAGTTTCCTGTACACTGACACCTAAGACTACTACTACTGTTAATGTGGGTGTGTGTGCTTTCCTGTGGGACATGTGGTGTAACTGGTATATAGCAGTGGCTCTTGCACTTTGTTGCTATGGATTCAATATTTGCCCTTTACATTCACTACTTGTATGCCTGCTAGGTGTCTTGACTGTAGTGTGTTGCTGTGGCTTTCCTATTTTCCATGTACATTCACACCTTGGAATGCTTGCTATATCTGCTAGGGTGTTACTGCATGCAGTGTGGTCTGGCCATGGTGTGGGCCTTGACATCTATTAGGGTTTTTGAGTATGCTGCTGAGCAGGCCCCAGAGACTCTCAGGTGCATCTTTTATCTGCCTCATGGAATGGTACATATCAGTGGGGTACACCCATTAAATTGTCTGGTGTTCTGCAGTTGTGACTGTGGGTTAGCATGAGCATATGTCTTACTACACTATTTCCGACGTGCAAGTGGTGCATACTTTCAGTACTTCATAGTTACCATTGCATGTGTTGTAACACCTTTCTGCCTACTGTTTGTACATTTCACAGGGAGTCTGTGGGGCATCCCTGTAACTCAGTCACTGTTGCTATGTCTAGGCTCTTAACTATTCAAATATGGCAGTGTCAGACCTCTCAAGTGTACAGATATTTGCAGGATGTCCATATTTTTGCCTCATATTTTGGTCCATATCTCATAAACAGCTTTTTCTGGCAAATCACTCAGGGCTCAAGTCAGACTATAGTGACAAACATTTCAGTTTCAGACTTCATACCTTTCCAAACATCCAGCATAATGCAAAACCTGTTACTCTCTCAACTGTCTAAGTTTGTTGGAGCAATATTTGGAATGTGTCCCTGTTTTTGGGCCTTTGCTCCACATTTTTTATTACTTAGTCCGGATGTGTTGCTGTAAGAGGTTGTGGGGTATGGGCAGTGATTATCCTGCTGTGAGTATGTGTGTGGCTTGCAAGGTGCTACAGTGACATTATTACCTAATAGCTACCAACTAGCATGGCTGTTTCTGTTCACACACTATTATAGACATCCACTACATTTGACAGTAAATATACATGACATGCTTTGTGTACTACACATCCTATATTCCCTTTACATTCATTCCTACTATTGCATGATACATTTATTGTAGCACAATGTTCTTATATAACAGTCATGGCTTAGTGGTAAGTCATGCAGACTACTGTTTCCAAGGTCCTGGGTTCGGGACTGACAGTGGGATTTTATTTTGCTTTTGAGCAGACTACAGGCCTTGTCATTCAGAGTGACTAAGGCACTTTTAAGCAGTTGTAACCAGGTTAACGCTGGTTTGCACGGAGCTCACGCATGCGTACTGGCGTTCAGCTCCGTGCACACCCGCTTACAACTGCTTAAAAGTGCTTACTCTTGCGCACACCCGTGCTAATTTCTTTGAAAGAAATGAAAATGGGGAGACAGGAAAGTGGTGAAAAAGGGGTCACAAAGAGGGTAAGACAGTAGGGAAACAAGCTCGGGTTTTGCAGGAGGGATGTAGGTAAGGCCCATAGCTGCCCATTTCTTCATCAGCAACAGCTGTGCATATGTTTGTAATTTAGTGTGACATTTGAAACCTTCCACCCCTTAGAGAGGTGTAAGGACAACAATAATACTTGTTGTACAGCCAATTGTAATTGACAGTTTCCATGTCCAGCAGACATGTGCGAAATGGGCAGCTATGTATGGGGCGTAATTTTTTTGTGGGTACAGAGTGCCTTTTTTTTTTTTTTTCAGGTGAGAGTGGTATGTCAGGTACAGGAAGTCGGTTTAGCTGGGGAGGTAGGTTGGGTAGGTTAACAGACAAGACAAACAAGATGCATACGGGGTGGTGTATGACACATGTGGGGGGGGTTACACAATTGAGGGGGACGGATGTTTGGATATTTAGAGCCCATGAATCCACAGATGGCAACAGTGGAACTGATATCCCCACCCATGGGCAGTTGCCACTGTGCCTTCACTGCCCAGGACGGGGCTGTGCTGGGGGCTGTGTAGGCCGGGCAGCAGACACGCCTGTTAGTTGTGCCACCCGTGCCTCAAGCTGGCGTAGGGGCCCAAGAACAGCGTCCCGGATCACCCTACGCACCACAGTCCGGACATTACGGAGGGTGAGTGGATGTTCTCCTCTGGCCACACTTGCAGAGTGGGGATGAGCCCCATCCCCTGCAGCGCTTCCACCCGCAGGTGGCACAGGGCCACCGGAGGAGGGTCCGGCCTGGGCACTACTGCCAGGTGCACTCACCAGCTGAGGACGGAGAGGTGGGTCCGCTGGAACCCGCCTTCCCTGTCGTCCTATGTTTTGCATTATGTTATGACAGTTTGGGTTAGTAACGTACAATACCATTCACAATTAGTTGTAACAGCATGCATTAGTATTCCCATTAACCAAACACCCATATATTCAAACCATTGAACAGCAAGCATAACACATGCATAATTTGAACAGCAATACACAGTCCAACAACATGCAGGGTTGATTGATGGCAACAGGTCATCAGGTTTGGATGTATGAACAGGGCAGATGCATCAACGTACATGCAAATATGTATGAACCAACAGGATAAATGTCCAGGGGTGTTAATTGTGATTGCACATACCAATTTCATGTGGAATAGATTATATGTGGTTATAGGGTAGGGTGAAGAAAATTTAATTAACAACTTCAAATACCAATACATATGCTGTACATTTCTAATAGCTGCAGATATATACACACTACAGTTCTGCCTACAGCTTCCTATGTGATAACTACTTCAGGTTGGTGATAGGAATGTTACTGCTACATCAATATACATTTTCATTTTTATTCATACACATTCATATCTGGCTCTGTTCAGCTACATCATCCTTCTACATTTGCTTTATATAGCTATAGAAAACTGTGGATGTTTGGTATTTCAGACAACCATACTATCTGCATATTGCAGACTGAGAGCAACATATCCAGATTTTGGGACACACATTCCAGCTGCGGTACCGTTTTCAACACGTTACTGTTTGGTTCTGCCTGTCACATTCATTTCATTCTGTACTGACTGCAGTATACTTTATTCAGGAGTTATTACTACTTTATTGGTGGATTCATAACTCTTTCTCACAGTCTCTCACTTGTTTTATTTTTACAATTCAGGATGGTACTTAATTCTAGGCTTTATTGACATGTTTTACCTGTAGTTATAACAATCCTTTCCAACAGTCTCACTTCTGTCATGTTTCTGTATTTCAACAGGGATATATTTCACACATGTGTTTTACTCAGCTTCTGCAGCTGTACTTTTCAGCCTGCTGCAGGTTATGTACTATTATATTACAGGTGGGACATCTTTATTTCAGACTTGTTTAATTTTTATGTTTGGATTACAGGCTGCATCACACTTTTGTAATCAAGCAATACTTGCAAACCCTCTTACACTGTTACTTGCACATTTTATTAATTAGTGACTACACTGCACTCTTTTGCTAACTGTTATACTTATATATTTATTTACAGTTACAGGGAGAGAATTACTGACCTGCCTGGTGGCACAACCATGCCAGCCTATCACCATAGGCTCTACATTTTGCAGAACGGACACCTGCAGCTGTGATATAAATAAAATAATATTGGAATACACATCTCCATAATATCAGCTAGGTTAATTTCTTACATAAATAATTACATGTAACTTACTCAGTAGTGGGGTGTTGGGCATTTGCCGGGCCTCCTGGATCCAACGGTTCAGTTGGTCCTGCTTCCATCTCTTCAGGTCAGCATGGTGGTGATGGACCTGCTCACCAGTCCTTGGTATCCCTGTGGTACTGGTGAGATCATGAGCCAACCAGTCCCATGCCTCAGCCCTATATGCTCCCCACAGGACCTGGCCCTGCATGAGTTGGGCCTCATAACTGTGGACAAGGAGCCAAACCATATATTTGGACTCCTCAACATCCCACCTCTGTGCTCGGAAGCAACTACCCTCACCTACACCTGACATTCTGGCTGCAAGTTGGTTCTACAATTGGTTATGCTGTGTATTCCCACCTATGGGGCTTATATATGCCGTTTTTCCCGCACTTATCTGTGATTGGCCATTTTGCAATTGTATCAGCTTCACAAAACCTGCTTTGTCATGCTCCTCTTTCTATTCATTCCTATATATATGCTATTACTGCATTTCTAAGTGCAACTGTCATGGCTTAGTGGTTCAGTACCTTGACTATGGTGCATGGTATCCTGGGTTCGAACCTGGCCATTGCTTTTTATATTTTATGACTGTCTACACAGGCTAGGAGGTGTGTCTGTGTAAAGGCAGTTTTGATACAGCTTGCTCAACGTTGCCCGTCGGTTAGCTTGTTGGCGCAGCGCACAGCTCTGCGCAAACAGGTTACGCTGCTTTACGCGTCATTTGGCTGTCAGCACGCATATTACGCTCAGCTCAGCTATGGGCACACAGTTTCAGTGTGTTAAAGCGCTGCTCAACCCCGGGCACTCATTTTACACTTGTTAAACCACTGCTCACCTACGGGCACTCATTTTATACCTGTTAAAACACTGCTCACCTACAGGCAGATGTACTCAACTTGTTAGACTGTAGCTCAGCTATAGGCACATCTGACATTTTTTTTTTTTATTATCTCACATTTCTTCAAAATACATAGCCCATTTCATTACATTTTACATAAAATATAATTTTATATGTGTACATATATGTCAGGGACTTGTTTCGTGCATATTTCACTAAAAATAAAAATTGATGTTGTGGGGGCTCGAACCATGACTGCCTGCTCTTCAGCCAACGTCTCTACCACTACGCTATTGCTTCTTGGCTTACTTTGCATATTTAGTTCTTATATGCTTTTTCCACTGACTGCTAACTGTGGCTAAGCTACGGGCACGCCCGCGCAAACGAGTGCACTCACGGGCAAACATCTTTACAATTTAAAAAAAAAAATTATAAGATGTTCATTTCTACATTTTATGTTTGTAGTCTGTGGGGGCATGTGCTGTGTTGTGTTTATTCACATTTACACGGGCTCTGTCATGGGGGTTTACTTTCGGGACTTTTACTCTTCTGGAGGCTTGTCCGTTTGCAGGGCTTGGCCTACGGACATGCCCCCTACTGTCTTCCATGGACCGTGTTAGCCTTAGGTGTGATTCAGCATGCCCTCATGCATATGCATGACATGCTGACGTCACACCGTTTAACTGCAGCCTCCATGTATGCCTTGTAACTCTTACACGGAGGCTTTGTGAATCCTGCCCATTATCTTTCAAGAGTGTTTTCTATAGTGGTATGTGCCATAACATTTGGACAGGATGTATAACAGTTACAGAACTAATCTGGAGAAGCAGATAATTATGAGATGGTGCCTTGTAATAGTGCCATCCTGTAGCCTGCTCTGCTTACAGATTGGGTTTCTAGCTTGTAGTGCATTCTCTGCTTGGAGAATATGTGTAAATGGCTCCAAGCTGTAGCCTCACATCTATCCTGACATTACATATTCTTGAGAGAGGCAGCAGAAGTGGTGGCAGATCTAGGGTAATAACTTTTGGCAGAACCCTATAATATTTTAATTCAATGTGTTAACAACTCAGGTTGAGTTTGTTTGGCGACAGATCAGCCTTGTATTGTAAAAAAGACAAATAATTTGAACATCTTTTATAGTGTATGTTTTCTCCACAGGATATGAGCTGTTTGTGTACATCCAGAGTATGTAGTATTTTGTCTTATTTGCTTTCAAATTTAAAAAGGTTACACTGATAGCAGAACACAATTAGTCAGTGAAATAAAAGACATTATGTTGGTGTGTGATAAACAGGGGCTACAGGCTTTAACATCTGTACATTATATGCCAATATTTAAAAGCACAATGGAATCAAAAGACTAGGATTTGACTCCCAGTATTAGTCCCTATTAAAATACAAATTACAGTTGACCTTCAGGGTATATGGTAAATGTGCATTTCTGTCTCAGGTAATAGTCATTACCCACTACAGTCAGGTAAGCTTCACAGTCCACAGCTGCCAATTAGAATTTTAATTAGCGGATCCTGTGTTTTCATCCTCCTCAGACTCAGCCAGGTGTCTTACAGTGTAAATTTACAAACAGCAATTGAAACTCGATCAGTTATTTGGCATAACCCCCCCCCCCAGACACACACACACACACACACACACACACACACACACACACACACACACACACACACACACACACACACTTCTCACAACAGGAGTGGTAAATGGTGACTTTCCAAAACCATCTCCTTTCTTCCTAGTCTTTAAGATGCCAGATAATCAAAACTAACAAAACAGCAAAACAAAATCACACCTTAATGTTTACCTTTACAATACACCAGTCTTTAAATATTTAAATGGTAGCAATTAACAATAAGGAATTGTCATATCAAGGAAAGACATTGCACAGTTTGGAACAATGGTAAAATGTATAATTCCTTAAGCTAATAAAAAGAGGGTTAACCACATACATTTAAATCAGACCATTTAAATAGCAGAATATGATCAGAAAAAAAGTCTAACATCTAGGGTAGGAACCACATGGTTCTTAATAAATAGAGTGTCCTCACTTCTTCTAGCTGTTAAGTCCAAATGGAATTTCTGAGTCCTTACTGGCAGCATAACTCTGACTCTATAGGTATCATTAGCAAGCAAAGCAAAACTCCCATAGCTCCTCTAATTCTAGACAAAATTATGCCACAAGAAATGAAAAAAAAAAGTTTTCAGGAAGGGAAATTTAAATGATTAGTTTGTTCCCTGGCAGGCAGCAATGCTTCTTTCATTTTATTTAAATCATAGGAATGCTAAACCTCTTTTAGAATGTATTTTACTGTTTCTTCTACAGAAATGCATGGAAACACTGACATAAAATCAGAAACCAAACCATTGAAAGGCACATTTTCACTATTGAATAAAACAAGACTGTCACCTATAACACAAGAAATTCCCAATGGATGGAGCAGCACAAACAAAACCAAAATGAAAAAAAATTCACAGTACAGGTAGAACTAGAACCACCAGGAAGACAAATAACACTTTTTAGTGAAAAACTTTAATGTCGCATTTGTCTCAAAGATACTTCATCAGAATAAAATTCAACAGAAAACTAACACCTTATATGCAACAAAACCTAATGACATAACTTAATTAATCAATCAAATTAAGCCATTGGTTAACCCCATCTTGATAACATGAATACAAGAACTTGCATTAAAAATACAAATGATTATAAAAACTATAAAGAAGTTTATAAAAACCTAACAATATATTTTTAATCTCCTATTATTTAAAAAACATATTAATAGAGTCACTCATACCTGGCTGTTTGTCAGCCCCAAACTAAGTGCCATGTGGTTTCCCTCTGTTCTACTCTATCTTTATAACACCATCCCCTAATATTCTTAGGTACCTGTAACTTAATTAATCAATCAAATTAAGCCATTGGTTAACCCCATCTTGATAACATGAATACAAGAACTTGCATTAAAAATACAAATGATTATAAAAACTATAAAGAAGTTTATAAAAACCTAACAATATATTTTTAATCTCCTATTATTTAAAAAACATATTAATAGAGTCATTCATACCTGGCTGTTTGTCAGCCCCAAACTAAGTGCCATGTGGTTTCCCTCTGTTCTACTCTATCTTTATAACACCATCCCCTAATATTCTTAGGTACCTGTTCTAAAATAGAAAATACATTTTTTTTGACAGGTTGACAGACGAGATCAGACAGGAGTCCCCGTGAACTATGATGTTTGCAGATGACATGTGATCTGTAGTGAGAGTAGGGAAAAGGTGGAGGAGACCCTGGAGAGATGGAGATATGCTCTAGAGAGAAGAGGAATGAAGATCAGCAGGACTAAGACAGAATTATTGTGTGTGAATGAGAGGGAGGATAGAGGAATGGTGAGGATGCAAGGAGTAGAGGTGATGAAGATGGATGAGTTTAAATACTTGGGATCAATAGTTCAGAATAATGGTAAGTGTGGAAGAGAGGTGAAGAAGAGAGTACAGGCAGGATGGAGTGGGTGGAGAAGAGTGTCAGGAGTGATTTGTGACAGATGAGTACCAGTAAGAGTGAAAGGGAAGGTCTACAAGAGGGTAGTGAGACCAACTATGTTATATGGGTTGGAGACAGTGGCAATGACAAAAAGGCAGGAGTTTGAGCTGGATGTGGCAGAGTTAAAGATGCTAAGATTTGCACTGGGTGTGACGAGGGTGGACAGGATTAGGAATAAGTATATTAGAGGGTCAGCCCAGGTTGGAAGGTTTGGAGACAAAGCCAGAGAGGCAAGATTATGTTGGTTTGGACATGTGCTGAGAAGGGATGCTGAGTATATTGGGAAAAAGGTGCTAAGGATGAAGCTACCAGGTAACAGGAAAAGAAGAAGGCCTAAGATAAGGTTTATGGATGTGCTGAGAGAGGACATGCAGGTGGTTGGTGTGACAGAGCAAGATGCAGAGGACAGGAAGAAATGGAAATAGATGATCCGCTGTGGCGACCCCTAATGGGAACAGCCAAAAGAAGATGATGATGATGACTCAGGGCACTTAAGGGTATGTTCAAACAATGCATTATTACAATTTTTTTGTTTTTATACAATATAGGTGGTTCATAGGTTCATAGGTAGATACTAGGCTATATGCCTTAGGGCATTTATAAGCCTAGCCAGAGTGTACTTGGCTTCCGCCTCCCTATTAGATTAGCCTACTGTGCCTCTGTAAAGTAGGTCACAGAAGGTACCCTTTTAAGATTAGTTTACTATGTCTCTATCTAGCAGGGACAGAGAAGAGATCCCAGGGGTGAATTTGTGATTTCCCATCCACGCGTCCAGATTTCGCTTGAAGAGGGTCAGCGAGGGGCTATATCTAACATGAATTGGGATTCTATTCCAGAGTGAGGGGAGCCTCTGGGAAATGAATCTGTCCCTCCAGCATGTCCTATTTATTTTTGTGAGAGGTTTAGGTCCCTGGAGCGTGTAGCTCTAAATGACTTGGACTTTTTGAGGTGGAGCATGTCCATTAATTCTGGGTTTGACATGGCTTTGTACGTCAGGCATAAATCACCTCTGAGTAGGCGGTAAGCAACTGAGTAGAGCTGGAGTTTCTTTAGTCGAGCTGCATAGGACATCTGTTTGTAGCCCATAATCCTCTTGGTGAGGTACTTTTGGGGTCTCTCCAGTTGCTGCAGGTGTCGGGTAAGGTACATCCCAAAAGGGGCATTGTATTCAACTATGGGCTTTATGAGTGATGAGTAGAGGGGCACAATGACCTCTCTTGATCTAGATGCAAACCCTTTCGTAATAAGGTGGGCTATATAGAAGGTCTTTTTAACCACTTTGGCAACGTGATTATCAAAGGAGAGATTACTATCTACGTTGGTCCCCAAATCTCTAATTACTTCTTCCATACTTAATGGATTACCACCTATGTGGTAATTTGTGGGCACCTTGTTTTTCCCAAAGGGGATGACTATGCACTTTTTAGCATTTAGCTTGAGGCCGTGGCTCTGGCACCAAGCATCCGTCTCTGTGAGACCCTTTTGGAGGATTCAGCTGGAGATTCGATTATGGCCCCAGTTTGCAGTCATCTGCGAATTTTGTCAGCCATAATCCCCCAGTGTTAGCCTGAACCTCAGAGAAGTATATACCGAACAAGAGAGGTCCCAGAACTGAGCCCTGTGGGATGCCACTTGTAAATGGTTTGGATTTGGACATGGCACCTGCGATTCTGACCATGTGGGTTCTATCTCTGAGCCAGTTTGCAACCCATCTTGTGATATAGGGGTTGATATTTAAGCTGAAAAGCTTATTTATGATGCCCGAGTGGGGTATTGTGTCGAAGGCTTTTGCGAGGTCCAGGTAGGCTGTGTGGACTACCTTGGCCTCATCTATGGCTTTGGTAACTGTTTCAAAGAAAGCAACTAGGTTTAAGAGGCAAGATCTGCTCTTAACAAAGCCGAATTGGGTAGGGTCCAGTGTCTGGAGGCTCCCAATGTCTTTGTTTATGAGTTCCATGATAATACGCTCCATAGCTTTACAGACCAGACTAGTCAGGCTTATGGGGCGATAGTTTCCGGGGTCCGTTGTGGCACCACCTTTGTGGAGTGGGACCACTGTAGCTGTACGCCATTCTTTGGGTTCATATCCTGTAGTAAGGCTAAGTTTGAACAGTGACTTAATGTGAGGATTCAGTTCTTCTTGGAGCTCATGTAAGACACAGCCTGGGACACTGTCTGGTCCCATAGATGCTGTGTTTGCTTTGGAGAGGGCAGCTTTCACCTGTGCATCTGTGATGTCAGGGAGGTTACATTCAGTTGGGATAGGCATTTGCTCCTTTGGGGGGGAAGGGGGGGGGTTGCGCTGAATCTGTTTGCCAGGATGTTGGCTATGTCTGTAGGTTCAGTATATTTTGTACCATTATGCAACAATTCAGAGCATATCTGGGAGTTTCCACCCATGTTCCTGACATAACTAAAGAAGGCCTTGTGATTATCTTTAGTGTCTAGGGCAATTTTTCTTTCGAAACTGGCCTTTGATGATTTTATGAGGGAACAAAGTTTCTTGCTAATACTGATCAGAGATGCCTTCCCTTTTTGGGATTTTGCTCTGTCATGTAGTAGCTTCCTCCTTCTGTTGTATAACTTATTAATGGCCGGGGTCCACCAGACCAGTCTCCTGTTTTTGGAGGAGTGAGTCTTGGTTTTATATGGGATAGCACAATCCATGCATTCCTGCAGGTGCTCATAGAATGCATTTGTAAAGGATTCTGTGGATTGGGCTGTATTATCCTCTGGCCCAGGGGCTTTGAAAGATTCCACCTCAGTCTTGAGAAGTGCAAATTTGGCTTTTGAGAAATTCTTTACAGTGATTTCCTTGGCTTGGGGTGGGGACGGGATATGGATGTCCAGGGAAATTTGTTTATGGTCTGATCTTACCAATGAGGGGTTTACCTCTAATGTGGAACATAGAGTCCCCATGTTGGTGAGGACCAGGTCCGATATGTTGTTCCCTCTTGTGGGAGTGGTGACCAGTTGTTCCATTGCATTAGAGTTTATAAATTCAAGGAACCATTGGGCGAGGGTGTTTGGGCTTGAGTAGTTTTCCCAGTCAATTTTTGGGTAGTTGAAGTCACCCAATAACATAGTGTTTGGAGAGACCTTCATATTCTCCAGTGTTCTCAGGAATGAGAAGTGGGGTTCCTGTAATAGGGAGGGTTTTCTGTAGCAGGCTACAAACTGAAAGGCAGTTTTGCCCTTTGTTAGTTGCACATGGATGGTTTCCGATGCTTTGTGCAGTGCCACTAACCTAGAGGTGTAGGTATATTTGATGAATATAGATACTCCCCCTCCTTTTGTGCTTCGGTCCGAGTTTTGGGGCCGAAACGCATGGTATGAGTTATAACCTGGTAGTGCTGGAGTGCTCGCAGGAGCCTTGAACCAGGTTTCTGTTACTGCACAGACGTCGATTTTCTCCATACTGAGGAGATCCTCGAGTGCGTGCATCTTGAGGTTTAGACTTCTGGCATTGAGTAGCATTACCTTTAGTTTTTTTATCCTTGGGTTGTCTATGGAGGTGGGTTTGTCCTTTGAGCCTTGCCTAAAAACGGCACTATGGGGGTGGCAAGAGCCTTGGCCAGTATACAAAAGCCTAAGGGTGACAGGTGCAAGCCGTCCCTAGCGAAGCAATGTGGCTTGTCGAGCATGTCATCCCAGGCTGACAGACACTGGATCCCCTTTGAATGACACCAATACTTTAGCCAATTGTTGAAACTGACCATTTTGTCTTTATACTGTGTCATCATTATTGGTGAGGGCAGGATGCTACTCAAGGTCAGGGTCATACCAGCCTGGGCTACATGGTCAGAGAGCTCCTCTATGTCTCTTTTCATGTAGTCCAGGGAGGTACATCTCAGGTCATTAACACAAGCATGGACAATGACGGAGTCATACTTGTACTTGCTTTGGAGTGACCTGAATGCTTGCATTATGTGGAAGATCCTGGCACCCGACAGGCAGCTTACAGTGACCTTCTCCTTGTTCAGTCTGGTGAGTGGGACGTCAGTGTGCCGGACAATAGAGCCCCCTATAACAAGTGTATTTGGTGTGTTGTTTGGCCTTAAGGGCTGTGACTGTGAGGCACACTGATTTTGTGAGATATGTGATTCATGGGTATTGTTGAGGGGTGGCTGTTGCTTGAATATCTGCTTAGGAGGTCTTTGCTGTTTAGGCAGATTTTTATTTAGAGCCTCCGAGTATGTTTTTGTGTGTTTATGTGTTGGGTATGCAGATGCAATAGGTCTGTGTGGGACTGGATTTGTGGTGTGGGTGGTTACCTTTTCCTCCTGACTGACTGTGCCCGTCTTGGGTCTAGAGAGCTCTGCCTCCAGTTTGGCTGTGTAAATGCATCTCTCACATGTATTAGAGTTTGTTGGAAGGAGGAGAGGATTGTCTGTGTACATAAGGCAATTGTAGCATTGCCTCAAAATTCCCAGATTCACCAGCTGGACTGGAGAGTAACCTTGAAACTGACCCTTGGACATACCAGATTAGTATAGGGAACTGGTTTTTACTTGATCAGATTAGGGAAGGGAACTGATTTTTCACTTGATCAGAAAGGACCAATCGGGAGCCTAATACTTATGAGAAGTCAAGGAGGGTGTAGTGCTTTAGTTAGTTAGTGTTTCCTTATAAGAGCTGAGCAAGTGCAGGGCTTTAGAAAGAGAATCAAGTGATTACTTTGAGAGTTTGAACAGTTCTAAGGGAAAAAGTGAAGAGCAGACTTTGTGGAGCCTGGAATAGTTTAAACCTGTTTAGGCGGCACTGCCCGACGCTGCTCAGTGCAAAAAGAGAGTTGTAGGGTTTTAAGAGAGAGAGAGAGAGAGATTGAGATCAAGGAGTTTAGAATTGACCCAAAATGGCCAATAAAACTATAGCTTCTAGGTAGTAACCATTCCTCCAGGGACAGACAGGCTGTTCAGTGTTAACCACTCCCACTGGTGAACACAGAGACTTCCCTTTAGCCTAAGCAAGCACTGGCCTTCTAGAAACTTCCAAACAGTTCAGGACAGAAAATCTGTAACTGAACTTTCTTAACTTTCAGAAAGTGGGAAAAAAGCAAGATTTTTTTTTCTTTTTGTTTTAGTTTAAAGGTAGCACAGATACGCAAGCAGCAAAATAATCACAACAGTGCAATAAATGACCCCACACTTGAGTGCTAGGCCAAAATCAGGTAAAATGCAGTTTTAGAAAAAAACGATTTAAAATTAAGTGCAACACAGGAAATGCAGTAAACAGGCTCTAGATGTGTTCCAAGTACTGTTACTGTTACAGATATAAACTTTAGCAAGCCGGAAAATGCCAAAAAGTATGTGGCAAAGCAACAAAACTTAACAAAAAATCAGAAGAAAATACTTAAAATCACAAAAGTGGCTCCTTTTCTTCTCTCAGCGTTTTCTCCCTTTGGTAGGTGTTTCAGCAACAACTAGCAAGCCTGAAAAGATGCCAAAACCATGAGGCAGCCGGGTTTTAAGAGAGACAGATCAAGGAGTTTAGAATTGACTCAAAATGGCCAATAAAACTACAGCTTCTAGGTAGTAACCACTCCTCCAGGGACAGGCAGGCTGTTCAGTGTTAACCACTCCCACTGGTGAACACAGAGACTTCCCTTTAGCCCAAGCAAGCACTGGCCTTCTAGAAACTTCCAAACAGTTCAGAACAGCAAATCTGTAACTGAACTTTCTTAACTTT
This sequence comes from Protopterus annectens, assembly GCF_019279795.1. Taxonomy (NCBI): domain Eukaryota; kingdom Metazoa; phylum Chordata; order Ceratodontiformes; family Protopteridae; genus Protopterus; species Protopterus annectens. The sequence continues at coordinate 181,083,314 of NC_056749.1, forward strand.
CAGAAAGTGGGAAAAAAGCAAGATTTTTTTTTCTTTTTGTTTTAGTTTAAAGGTAGCACAGATACACAAGCAGCAAAATAATCACAACAGTGCAATAAATGACCCCACACTTGAGTGCTAGGCCAAAATCAGGTAAAATGCAGTTTTTAGAGAAAAAAACGATTTTAAATTAAGTGCAACACAGGAAATGCAGTAAACAGGCTCTAGATGTGTTCCAAGTACTGTTACTGTTACAGATATAAACTTTAGCAAGCCGGAAAATGCCAAAAAGTATGTGGCAAAGCAACAAAACTTAACAAAAAATCAGAAGAAAATACTTAAAATCACAAAAGTGGCTCCTTTTCTTCTCTCAGCGTTTTCTCCCTTTGGTAGGTGTTTCAGCAACAACTAGCAAGCCTGAAAAGATGCCAAAACCATGAGGCAGCCGGGTTTTAAGAGAGACAGATCAAGGAGTTTAGAATTGACTCAAAATGGCCAATAAAACTACAGCTTCTAGGTAGTAACCACTCCTCCAGGGACAGGCAGGCTGTTCAGTGTTAACCACTCCCACTGGTGAACACAGAGACTTCCCTTTAGCCCAAGCAAGCACTGGCCTTCTAGAAACTTCCAAACAGTTCAGAACAGAAAATCTGTAACTGAACTTTCTTAACTTTCAGAAAGTGGGAAAAAAGCAAGATTTTTTTTTCTTTTTGTTGTAGTTTAAAGGTAGCAGAGATACACAAGCAGCAAAATAATTGCAACAGTGCAATAAATGACCCCACACTTGAGTGCTAGGCCAAAATCAGGTAAAATGCAGTTTTTATTGAAAAAAATGATTTAAAATTAAGTGCAACATAGGAAATGCAGTAAACAGGCTCTAGATGTGTTCTAAGTACTGTTACTGTTACAGATATAAAGTTTAGCAACCCAGAAAATGCCAAAAAGTAGGCGGGAAATCAGTAAAACTTAACAAAAAATCAGAAGAAAATACTTAAAATCACAAAAGTGGCTCAGTTTCTTCTATCAGCGTTTTCTCCCCTTGGTAGGTGCTTTAGCAACAACTAGCAAGCCTGAAAAGATGCCAAAACCATGAGGGAGCCGGGTTTTAAGAGAGACAGATCAAGGAGTTTAGAATTGACCCAAAATGGCCAATAAAACTACAGCTTCTAGATAGTAACCACTCCTCCAGGGACAGGCAGGCTGTTCAGTGTTAACCACTCCCACTGGTGAACACAGAGACTTCCCTTTAGCCTAAGCAAGCACTGGCCTTCTAGAAACTTCCAAACAGTTCAGGACAGAAAATCTGTAACTGAACTTTCTTAACTTTCAGAAAGTGGGAAAAAGCAAGATTTGTTTCTTTTTGTTGTAATGTAAAGGTAGCAGAGATACACAAGCAGCAAAATAATCACAACAGGGCAATAAATGACCCCACACTTGAGTGCTAGGACAAAATCAGGTAAAATGCAGTTTTTAGAAAAAAAACGATTTTAAATTAAGTGCAACACAGGAAATGCAGTAAACAGGCTCTAGATGTGTTCCAAGTACTGTTACTGTTACAGATATAAACTTTAGCAAGCCAGAAAATGCCAAAAGTAGTCGGTAAAGCAGTAAAACTTAACAAAAAATCAGAAGAAAATACTTAAAATCACAAAAGTGGCTCCTTTTCTTCTCTCAGCATTTTCTCCCCTTGGTAGCTGCTTCAGCAACAACTAGCAAGCCTGAAAAGATGCCAAAGGTATGAGGCAGCCGGGTTTTAAGAGAGACAGATCAAGGAGTTTAGAATTGACCAAAAATGGCCAATAAAACTACAGCTTCTAGATAGTAACCACTCCTCCAGGGACAGGCAGGCTGTTCAGTGTTAACCACTCCCACTGGTGAACACAGAGACTTCCCTTTAGCCCAAGCAAGCACTGGCCTTATAGAAACTTCCAAACTGTTCAGGACAGAAAATCTGTAACTGAACTTTCTTAACTTTCAGAAAGTGGGAAAAAAGCAAGATTTTTTTTCTTTTTGTTGTAGTTTAAAGGTAGCAGAGATACACAATAGCAAAATAATCACAACAGTGCAATAAATGACCCCACATGAGTGCTAGGACAAAATCAGGTAAAATGCAGTTTTTAAAGAAAAAACAATTTTAAATTAAGTGCAACACAGGAAATGCAGTAAACAGGCTCTAGATGTGTTCCAAGTACTGTTACTGTTACAGATATAAACTTTAGCAAGCCAGAAAATGCCAAAAAGTAGGCGGTAAAGCAGTAAAACTTAACAAAAAATCAGAAGAAAATACTTAAAATCACAAAAGTGGCTCCTTTTCTTCTCTCAGCGTTTTCTCCCTTTGGTAGGTGCTTCAGCAACAACTAGCAAGCCTGAAAAGATGCCAAAACCATGAGGCAGCCGGGTTTTAAGAGAGACAGATCAAGGAGTTTAGAATTGACTCAAAATGGCCAATAAAACTACAGCTTCTAGGTAGTAACCACTCCTCCAGGGACAGACAGGCTGTTCAGTGTTAACCACTCCCACTGGTGAACACAGAGACTTCCCTTTAGCCCAAGCAAGCACTGGCCTTCTAGAAACTTCCAAACAGTTCAGAACAGCAAATCTGTAACTGAACTTTCTTAACTTTCAGAAAGTGGGAAAAAAGCAAGATTTTTTTTTCTTTTTGTTGTAGTTTAAAGGTAGCAGAGATACACAAGCAGCAAAATAATTGCAACAGTGCAATAAATGACCCCACACTTGAGTGCTAGGCCAAAATCAGGTAAAATGCAGTTTTTATTGAAAAAAATGATTTAAAATTAAGTGCAACATAGGAAATGCAGTAAACAGGCTCTAGATGTGTTCTAAGTACTGTTACTGTTACAGATATAAAGTTTAGCAACCCAGAAAATGCCAAAAAGTAGGCGGGAAATCAGTAAAACTTAACAAAAAATCAGAAGAAAATACTTAAAATCACAAAAGTGGCTCAGTTTCTTCTATCAGCGTTTTCTCCCCTTGGTAGGTGCTTTAGCAACAACTAGCAAGCCTGAAAAGATGCCAAAACCATGAGGGAGCCGGGTTTTAAGAGAGACAGATCAAGGAGTTTAGAATTGACCCAAAATGGCCAATAAAACTACAGCTTCTAGATAGTAACCACTCCTCCAGGGACAGGCAGGCTGTTCAGTGTTAACCACTTCCACTGGTGAACACAGAGACTTCCCTTTAGCCTAAGCAAGCACTGGCCTTCTAGAAACTTCCAAACAGTTCAGGACAGAAAATCTGTAACTGAACTTTCTTAACTTTCAGAAAGTGGGAAAAAAGCAAGATTTTTTTTCTTTTTCTTGTAGTTTAAAGGTAGCAGAGATACACAAGTAGCAAAATAATCACAACAGTGCAATAAATGACCCCACACTTGAGTGCTAGGACAAAATCAGGTAAAATGCAGTTTTTAAAGAAAAAAACGATTTTAAATTAAGTGCAACACAGGAAATGCAGTAAATAGGCTCTAGATGTGTTCCAAGTACTGTTACTGTTACAGATATAAACTTTAGCAAGCCAGAAAATGCCAAAAAGTAGGCGGTAAAGCAGTAAAACTTAACAAAAAATCAGAAGAAAATACTTAAAATCACAAAAGTGGCTTCTTTTCTTCTCTCAGCGTTTTCTCCCCTTGGTAGCTGCTTCAGCAACAACTAGCAAGCCTGAAAAGATGCCAAAACTACGAGGCAGCCAGGTTTTAAGAGAGACAGATCAAGGAGTTTAGAATTGACCCAAAAATGGCCAATAAAACTACAGCTTCTACGTAGTAACCACTCCTCCAGGGACAGGCAAGCTGTTCAGTGTTAACCACTCCCACTGGTGAACACAGAGACTTCCCTTTAGCCCAAGCAAGCACTGGCCTTATAGAAACTTCCAAACTGTTCAGGACAGAAAATCTGTAACTGAACTTTCTTAACTTTCAGAAAGTGGGAAAAAAGCAAGATTTTTTTTTCTTTTTGTTGTAGTTTAAAGGTAGCAGAGATACACAAGCAGCAAAATAATCGCAACAGTGCAATAAATGACCCCACACGAGTGCTAGGCCAAAATCAGGTAAAATGCAGTTTTTATTGAAAAAAAACAATTTTAAATTAAGTGCAACATAGGAAATGCAGTAAACAGGCTCTAGATGTGTTCTAAGTACTGTTACTGTTACAGATATAAAGTTTAGCAACCCAGAAAATGCCAAAAAGTAGGCGGGAAATCAGTAAAACTTAACAAAAAATCAGAAGAAAATACTTAAAATCACAAAAGTGGCTCCTTTTCTTCTATCAGCATTTTCTCCCCTTGGTAGGTGCTTTAGCAACAACTAGCAAGCCTGAAAAGATGCCAAAACCATGAGGCAGCCGGGCTTTAAGAGAGACAGATCAAGGAGTTTAGAATTGACCCAAAATGGCCAATAAAACTACAGCTTCTAGGTAGTAACCACTCCTCCAGGGACAGACAGGCTGTTCAGTGTTAACCACTCCCGCTGGTGAACACAGAGACTTCCCTTTAGCCCAATCAAGCACGGGCTTTCTAGAAACTTCCAAACAGTTCAGAACAGCAAATCTGTAACTGAACTTTCTTAACTTTCAGAAAGTGGGAAAAAAGCAAGATTTTTTTTCTTTTTGTTTTAGTTTAAAGGTAGCAGAGATACACAAGCAGCAAAATAATCACAACAGTGCAATAAATGACCCCACACTTGAGTGCTAGGCCAAAATCAGGTAAAATGCAGTTTTTAGAAAAAAAAACGATTTTAAATTAAGTGCAACACAGGAAATGCAGTAGACAGGCTCTAGATGTGTTCCAAGTACTGTTACAGATATAAACTTTAGCAAGCCGGAAAATGCCAAAATGTAGTCAGCAAAGCAGTAAAACTTAACAAAAAATCAGAAGAAAATACTTAAAATCACAAAAGTGGCTCCTTTTCTTCTCTCAGCATTTTCTCCCCTTGGTAGCTGCTTCAGCAACAACTAGCAAGCCTGAAAAGACACCAAAACCATGAGGGAGCCGGGTTTTAAGAGAGACAGATCAAGGAGTTTAGAATTGACCAAAAATGGCCAATAAAACTACAGCTTCTAGATAGTAACCACTCCTCCAGGGACAGGCAGGCTGTTCAGTGTTAACCACTCCCACTGGTGAACACAGAGACTTTCCTTTAGCCTAAGCAAGCACTGGCCTTCTAGAAACTTCCAAACAGTTCAGGACAGAAAATCTGTAACTGAACTTTCTTAACTTTCAGAAAGTGGGAAAAAAGCAAGATTTTTTTCTTTTTCTTGTAGGTTAAAGGTAGCAGAGATACACAATAGCAAAATAATCACAACAGTGCAATAAATGACCCCACACTTGAGTGCTAGGACAAAATCAGGTAAAATGCAGTTTTTAAAGAAAAAAACGATTTTAAATTAAGTGCAACACAGGAAATGCAGTAAACAGGCTCTAGATGTGTTCCAAGTACTGTTACTGTTACAGATATAAACTTTAGCAAGCCAGAAAATGCCAAAAAGTAGGCGGTAAAGCAGTAAAACTGAACAAAAAATCAGAAGAAAATACTTAAAATCACAAAAGTGGCTCCTTTTCTTCTCTCAGCGTTTTCTCCCCTTGGTAGGTGCTTCAGCAACAACTAGCAAGCCTGAAAAGCTGCCAAAACCATGAGGCAGCCGGGTTTTAAGAGAGACAGATCAAGGAGTTTAGAATTGACCCAAAATGGCCAATAAAACTACAGCTTCTAGGTAGTAACCACTCCTCCAAGGACAGGCAGGCTGTTCAGTGTTAACCACTCCCACTGGTGAACACAGAGACTTCCCTTCAGCCCAAGCAAGCACTGGCCTTCTAGAAACTTCCAAACAGTTCAGAACAGCAAATCTGTAACTGAACTTTCTTAACTTTCAGTAAGTGGGAAAAAAGCAAGATTTTTTTGTTTTTTTTTCTTTTTGTTGTAGTTTAATTGTAGCAGAGATATACAAGCAGCAAAATAATCACAACAGTGCAATAAATGACTCCACGTTTGAGTGCTAGGCCAAAATCAGGTAAAATGCAGTTTTTAGGGAAAAAATGATTTTAAATTAAGTGCAACACAGGAAATGCAGTAAACAGGCTCTAGATGTGTTCCAAGTACTGTTACTGTTACAGATATAAACTTTAGCAAGCCGGAAAATGCCAAAAAGTAGACGGCAAAGCAGTAAATCTTAACAAAAAATCAGAAGAAAATACTTAAAATCACAAAAGTGGGCTCCCTTTCTTCTCTCAGCATTTTCTCCCCTTGGTAGGTGCTTCAGCAACAACTAGCGAGCCTGAAAAGACCTGGTCTTTAATTCTTTTACTTAGTAAACACCTCATAGACATTCCTACATAAAATTCATTACATAATGAACATACTGCAATATATACTATCCCTTGTGTGTTGCAATTATACACTCCATCTATAGGGATAGTTTTGCTCATATGAGGTAATTCAACAAAAGGGCCCTCTAAAATATATCTACATATGTTACAAAAACCACATTTATACATCCCCTTATCTTTTTCACTAATAGGAATAGATGAATCATAGAAAGTATCAGTTTGCATACATCTTTTTAAATTAAAGGTATTTTTGTAAATAAATTTGGGGCTGTCACCTATTACCATTATTAAATCAGAATTCCCTTTTAAGATGTTCCAATTCTTGTTAATTGTGGAAACTATACTGTTTCTATCTATAGACATGTTGAAACAACAAGATATGTCATACCTGTTGTTGCTGCCATTACTGATAGCAGAAACATCGACAGGTTCTTTTTAAATGCAAAAGAAAAAATAGATGGAAAATCTATATATCTATACCTCCTGATGTCATCAATCAATTTACACAACAAATTTAAATAATATCCTCTCTCTAGAAGCATTCCAGTAATAACAGTGATTTCCAGTTCAAATGTACAATCATCAGATGTCAGCCTCGATGCACGTATAAACTGACGCTTGGGAATATTATTTTTCATAAATGCGGGATGATTACTAGAATACTGCGGATAGCTGTTAACAAAGGTATCTTTTCTATAAACTTCACTATTAAACTTGCAATAATGTATATCCCATATAACAGTGATATCCAAGAAATTAATTTCAAGACCAACATTTCCTAAACTGAATTTCCAAAATTCAGAATTATCATTACTGCTGTTATTCATTTCATGAACCTGATCAATACTCCCTTCTATAACAAAAGCAAATTATCAACGTACCTAGCAATATAGCCGCTCGTGAAGTACCTTTCATACAATCTGATAGATTAAACTCAAATTCTGGGGAAAATATCCCTTTAGAAACATGGCCAATGAACTGTTTAGGTCAGAAAGAAGGAGGGGAGAGCTCGTCACAGAAACCACCAGTGAGAGGAAAGAAGAAGGGAACCGGTTAGCAGTGAATGCCACATCTTAGATGAACTCTGGTAAAATATACAATTTGTTTGACTGTTTGCTATTTTCTAAACATTTGTTCATTTTAAGTCTAGGATTCAATTTTATCCCTTCTAAAAGGATGAATTTGAGTGGGACTTTGCTTGAGTTAAAAATGTTTTGCAGAAAGCTGAATTTAAGCTATGTTTTTGCTGACGTTTGTGTTAAAAGACGTATTTATTGCAAACCAAGTACGGTTTATCCACCCCTAACACCATTCGAGTTTTTGAGAATTGTTATGAAGAGGAAATTAGTTAAGTTAGATAATTTGAAACCTAGTGTTCCGTATTATAACCTTACTAGGGCACAATGACTAGCATTAAAAGAACTTCAATGTTTTAACCATCTAAGGTTTATGAAGGCTGATAAGGGCGGGGAACTGATCATAATGGAACAGGCTAAATATATTGCTGTCATGGAACAAATGTTGGACAATGAAGCTGAATACTTGCTTGTTGATTTATTTAGCGTATATGAAAGTTATCAGAAAATATGGGCTCAGCTGTATGAGCTTTTAGTAGATGGCAATATTAGCCCAGAAATGTTTGATTTTATGTTGGTAGACCAACCTTTGTTGGGGACTCTCTTTGGGATTCCGAAATCCACAAAGATCCCAGAAATCTCCCCTTCAGACCCATAATTTCTACTCCTCATTCTGTTACTGAAGGAATTTTTTAGTTATTGATCATTTGTTGAACCCTTTGGTTAAAAAAAAATGGAGTTTTTTATAAAAGACTCTTGGGATTTTTTTGAACAAATTCATGAATTTTAGCTTAAATTACAACTTTGATTCTAATAAGAATCTGATGTCCACTGTAGATATTAATTCACTTTTTGCCAGTATACCACATGAAATTGGAATTATGTCAGACAATACCTGAGTTTTCTCGCTAAGTTTACTAATGATGATACACGTTTGCTCTGTGCTTTTAGAACTTTTGATTCACAACAATTATTTTTTTGTTTAACAAAGTGATATACAGGCAACAGAAAGGGGTAGTGATGGGGTCAACTGCAGCCCCTGCATATGCCAATATTGTTCTTGGCTTGTGGGAACAAATGATTTTAAAACCTTTCTGTCTTTTTATAAAGTGTTTTTTTTATACTAGGTACATTGATGATTTGATTTTTGTTATAGAATGGAGTACTGATCAGGTTCTTGAAATGAATAACAGCAGTAATGATAATTCTGAATTTTGGAAATTCAGTTTAGGAAATGTTGGTCTTGAAGTTCATTTCTTGGATCTCACTGTTATATGGGATATATATTATTGCAAGTTTAATAGTGAAGTTTATAGAAAAGATACCTTTGTTAACAGCTATCTGCAGTATTCTAGTAATCATCCCGCATTTATGAAAAATAATATTCCCAAGCGTCAGTTTATATGTGCATCGAGGATGACATCTGATGATTGTACATTTGAACTGGAAATCACTGTTATTACTGGAATGTTTCTAGACAGAGGATATATTTAAATTTGTTGTGTAAATTGGCTGATGACATCAGGAGGTATAGATATATATATTTTCCATCTATTTTTGTCTTTTGTATTTACATGCAAAGAACCTGTCGATGTTTCTGCTATCAATAGTGGCAACAACAACAGGTATGACATATCCTGTTGTCTCAACATGTCTATAGACAAGAACAGTATAGTTTCCACAATTAACAAGAACTGGAACATCTTAAAAGGGAATTCTGATTTAATAACGGTAATAGGTGACAGCCCCAAAATTATTTACAAAAATACCTTTAATTTAAAAAGATGTTTGCAAACTGATACTTTCTATGATTCATCTATTCCTATTAGTGAAAAAGATAAGGGGATGTATAAATGTGTTTTTTGTAGCATATGTAGATATATTTTAGAGGGCCCTTTTGTTGAGTTACCTCATATGAGCAAAACTATCCCTATAGATGGAGTGTATAATTGTAACCCACAAGGGATTGCATATATTGCAGTGTGTTCATTTTGTAATGAATTTTACATAGGAATGTCTATGAGGTGTTTAAGTAAAAGAATTAAAAACACCTATATTGTATAAAGACAAAACATTGTAATAATGCATTGTTCAAACATACCCTTAAGTGCCTTGAGTACAAAAAAAAATATATTTTATATTTTAGAACAGGTATCTAAGAATATTAGGGGAGGGTGTTATAAAGATAAAGTAGAACAGAGGGAATCCACATGGTAATTAAGGTTAGGGGCTGATAAACAGCTAGGTATGAACAACTCTATTAATGTTGTTTGTTTTATAGAATAGGAGGTTGAAAATTTATTGTTAGGTTTTTATAAAATTCTTAACAGTTTTTTATATTCATTTGTATTTTTAATGCAAGTTCTTGTATTCATGTTTTCAAGATGGGGTTAACAAATGGTTTAATTTGATTGTCTGATTATTTAATAAGGTTGTTATATCATTAGGTTTTGTTGCATATAAGGTGTTAGTTTTCTGCTGAATTTTATTCTGATGAAGTCTCTTTGAGATGAAAGCAACATTAAGACTGTCATCTATGTGTCTGTTCATGTCTATATTACATAATCGAACTTTTAAAAGTTTGAACGTTATATGGTCGACACCATATGTTTGAACTTTTAAAAGTTCGAAAATGTAATAAAAAATATAAACCAAAGAAAAAACCTACCTGAATGGTTTAAGCAAGGGAGCAAGCCCTCCTACACCCTCCACATGGGGGGCTGTGCCCCCTCACCCCCCACTCTTTAAATATACCAACTCCAAGATTGCACTACAGTGCAAAAAGGGAAATCTTCCCATTCTGCACTGTACAGAGATCTCCATTGAAATGTTCGAACTTTTAGAAGTTTGATCATATGGTGTTGACCATATGATGTTCGAACTTTTAAAAGTTCGACAACGTGATATAAACCAAACCGTCTGTGGTCCGTCCACTGCAGAGTTAAGATAAGATGCCTTCAAAAATTCAAATTCCATGCGTGGAAAACAAAGATGCAAATAATCTTTTGCACAGATGCAGAAGAGTGTTTTCATCTTCTGCATTTGTCTGACCAGACGGAAAGGCTGTTCTTAAAGAAGAACAGCCTTAAAAAACAAAAAACAAAACATATTTTTTAATTAAAAGAAAATTACATCTCCCGGACTGGTATTTTTTTCTGGACAATATGTTGTCTGGTCCAGTTTCCAGACAGTATCCCTTAATTCTAGACAGTCTGGAAGGATTCTGGACAGTTGGCAACCCTAGCTCAGGTTATAAGATAGCTGTGTCAAAAAAAGCATTGATAAGATGCTAATTGCTTAATTATTTAAACTCAACAAATGACATAGAGTAGGTAGTTTGCAGTTCATATTATGAGCAGAAAGATATAAATATTATTGTAGCTTTGCATCCCATCTCATATGAGACAATTTATGTGAGAGAAAGATAGCAGAATCATCATTAACGTTAGTAAAACTGCATCTTCCTTAAGGTTACACTGGCATTAGTGTATCCCTTGTGTATACTTATAAGGGTTAAATCGTATTCTTGCTGAGGTTGTACTTGGTACACAGTGGTGGCCCACTGGTTCACTGGATGTTTGCATAAACAAAGCATTTTATGAATTTTACCTTATAGTCTGCTCTATAAGGTCTATATTAAATCACCAAATGCTTAAAAAAGTGAACGGTGATTGATCAACCCTATGTAAGCAAACGTTTACAATGTCGAAGTGTCAGAACAGCGATTTTTTCCAAGGGAAAAAAAATCGGTGTTCCAACAAAAAAATTTAAAATAAATAAAAATAAATTTCAAACATTACATTAAGAGTGGAGCTTTGCCCCCGACACCCCCAATGTGGGGGGCTGTACCCCCCCTACTTAAAAATACCAACTCCGAGATCAAGACTACAGTGCGAATGGCAAGTATCGAAAGGCCAAGCAAATTCTTTCCCAGGGAAAGAATTTGCTTAACAGCCACTTCGATATTTTGCGTTTTCAGCCTTTTGGGTTCGACCAAGACGCATTTGAAAGAATGCATCTCCAGTCTTCTAATATAGACCCGTTCTATACATATGTATGAAAGGTAACTAGAGCATCTAGCAATGAAAAAAAGCATTAGTGAAGTTTTTTTTTTTTCAAAACAGGTTTATTGTTTTAACATATGAGAAATATCATAACAATTTTATACAAGTAATTAAAAATAGGTATTATTATAATATTCAACAAAACAACTAAAGTATTTACAAAGACATCCACTACAATCAGATCAATTAATTAAACTAAAATACCATGCTATTGAAATTAAAATTTTTTTAACAAATTTTGTAAATTATCCCATACAATAAAATAAGATGTTTTTCTATTTGTTCTAGTCCTAATTGTGTTTATTTCCATATGGCACACTATATTCATAACATTTTTAAATTCATTGAACGAAGGAGGTGTATCTGAAATCCAATTTCCAGTTATTATTTTCCTAGCCACTGCTAGAATAGACCATAACAAGGGAAGCTTAACCTTTTTAACACTTTGAGGTACAGGTGTGTTGAATAATATAAGAGATTTCGAAATAATGAAATTATCTGTAAAAAGAGCCTGCAAAAATTCATTGACTTCCAGTATTCTTTCAGTTTTATACAGTCATAAAACATATGAGCCCAGTCAGCATTAATTTCTACATTACATCTCTTACATAGATTATCTTTATTATTTATTTTATTCATCATCAAAGGTGTATAAAAAGATCTATGTAAAAATTTCCATGTATAAAGTCTCCAGACAATGGAAGACGTAGTTCTATAAGCAGATTCCAATATATATTGTTTATCTTGTTGATTTGGTGGGTCCCCATTAATAGAAGTGAAATAATTCCAGTATGAATCTACACTGTAAAAAGTTTCTTGTCTGATAACTTTATGTATGTATGAAAGTTTACCTTTATCAGAAACTTTATGTTGTAAATTTAATATCAAGTAATCAATCAGTGTTGGAATAGATTCTTTAACAGTTATAGACATTAAATCTATTTTATTAATGAGATGTTGTCTAAAGGTCTGAACCTCTAACCAGCAAGTTTCTCTTAGATCAAATTCTTGTTTTAAGAAATCTAGATTTTTAACTTTATTATCAGATATCAACTGATACCAGTACTTTAGATCATTATCTATAGCTAAATGAGTTCCTTCAGAAGTAGATGACAAAAGCATACCCTGAGTATACATTATAGGAAATACAATAAAATTTCATTCCCTATACTTAGGGTGCATGAATATAAAGTTATGATAACTAATAATAATATTTAATGGGTAACAAACCATATGTTTAGGTGTAATAGGTGAAGTACAAAATTCCTTTAGTAACCATAACATGGAGTTATTTACAATCATATTTTTATGTGTTAAGGAGATTTTCATGAAGTGTATACTAATTAGCTCCCAATAATCTTTCCATTTTGTGACATATGACTGATCTATTAATAAAGTAATAACTTTTACAATAGAAGAGATAGTATATAAATTAAAGTCTGGAAAAGAAATACCCCCTTGAGACCAGCTATTAGTAAGTTTCTTTAATGCAATCCTAGGTTTATTAGGTGCCCATAAGAAATTTAACATTAGTGTGTTCAGTTTCTTGATAATTATTTTTGTAGGTGGAAGTATTATTGATTGTATTAAGTATAAAATCTTGGGAAATATTATCATTTTAATAATTGTAAGTCTCTCCTCCATAGTAAAAAACATATTATTCCAGGTATTAAAAAGATTTTGTATATTAAGAAAACAGGTATTATAATTATTATATATAATAGATTTAATATCTTTAGATAGTATTATACCTAAATAAGTTATCTGACCTGAATTGGGTACATATTTAGTAAAATCACTAATGAGAATATTTTTCGTGTATATATAGGTAGTATTTTAGTTTTTTCTTCATTGAATATTAAACCAGAAATACTTTTAAAATTCATCATGTTGTCAAATAGAGACTGTGTAGAAGAATTAGATCCTGCTGATGTAATTAGAACATCATCTGCAAAAAGTTGAATTTTGGATGTTGTATTTTCATCTATTTCAAAACCCTCTATGTCAGTACTGTTTCTGATCAAATTAGCCCAAGGCTCCATTACTAAAGTGAATAATAGTGGAGAAAGTGGACATCCTTGTTTTGTACCTTTAAGAATGGGTATTTTTGTGAAACATATGTTCCTACCTTAATATAAGCCAACGTTCCTTTGTATAAATGTTCAATTAGATTTACAAATGCAACCGAGAAGTTTGTGCACTTCATTAAGGTAAACAGATAGTCCCAACTTACTGAATCAAATGCTGAACTTATATCAAGACTAATAAGTGTTAAATCTTTCTTTTCCTATTTGCAAAATCTATTAATGTTAAAGTTCTTCTTATATTATCAAAAGTATTTCTATTTACAATGAAGCCTGTCTGATCTATATCTATAATGCCGGGAATGATTGTCTTCAATCTATCAGCAAAGATATTCATAAACATTTTATAATCAACATTAAGTAATGAGATGGGCCGATATGAAGAACATCTAGTTGGATCTTTATTAGGTTTTAAAATTGGCGAAATAAATGTATATTGCCAAGATGGGGGGATTGTTAACTCAGTTTGGGCCAAAATAAAAACCTTATGTATTAATGAATATGTATTTTAGAAAGGATTTTATATATCTCTGGTATAATACCATCAT
>NC_056749.1:181102397-181134897 GCF_019279795.1 Protopterus annectens
TTTGTTTGTAAATGTGTATTTTGTTTCAGCAGAAACTCAATGTTGATTTCCTCTTCTTGTATTCTATTTTCCATGTCATTCACAGCTTCTTCTATGCCTGTCATCTGGATCTTCTGTTGTTGCAGGTCCATATGTAACAAGTCTATTTGTTTTGTAGTTTTTTCTATGAAAGTGTCTATTTTAGTATCCATTTTATCCATCTTAGCAGTATGTTGCTGGACTATAATTATCAGAGACTGAAGTTCTTTCTTGATGCTGGAGTCTTGAGAATTTGTCTTACTGGAACTCATTTCAGACTGATAAACTGACAGGAAAATTTCCAAAGTAATTTCTGACAGGAATATTATTAAGATTTCCTTTCTTTTTTAGATATAGTTCACGAACTATATAAAACAAACATATTTAGAAAGAAAATTACTTCAAAAAGTATTTTTTTAAGTAATTAATTCCTGTCAATGTAATGAAATTGGTGGAGCTGAAGAAATCTGCTGCTATCCTGTGTTCATCCTTGGCCACGCCCCGCATTAGTGAAGTTTTGATGACAGCAAATACAGTTGATTTTTCTCATATTTATTTGGTACAGAACATTAAGGCTGTAAGTTGTAGTTCTTGTGGTACAGGATTTGATCCATTTAGACAACATTTGCCTACATTGTGACCGTGAGTAAGTCACTTAACCAGGCATTTTTCCCAGGTTGTCACTGAAAAGGGATTATGTATCCACTGGGTGTACCTGGTTAGCAAATTGGCATCATCGTCATCATCATCATCATCATCATTATTATTGCTGTTGCTGTTGCTCCAATTTCCATTTGCATATTATCACTCATATGGCTGTTATTCTTCACAAATTTCATTTTACTAAATAGTCTTTTCATTTTTCACTATATAATATACTTTTAGACATTCTGCCATATCACAGGCAAAGAAGCAATCAAGGTATTTAGCACTTTTAACTTTAAGGAAGAAGAGACAGAAAGAGAGAGAGTGTGAGAGAGAAGATGCTTGTCTTGAAAGACAAGTTTCAAGATTATTATGAACTAAAGAAGAATGTACCATTAATAAGGAATTTATTTTTCACCAGAAATCATGGCATTCAGCAGTTGGTGTATGTTCATTAGACTGATTTAAAGTACAGGTTGCAAGACTGTGAGATGGTATTTTGTACAATTCATTGCTAAGAGACAGGATTGTTCACAAAATCAAGAGTGATCTAGTGAGACACAGACTATTAGGAGAGGCTGGCTGAGTGATTGTTGAAGCAAATTGATTAAAAACATGAATTAGGAAATAAAAGTGTGTAAAACAGTGTAAAAATGAAAAAAAGAGCAAAATAAAAAAAAAATGCAAAAATATAAAAAAAAATAATTAGAAAGTAAATGAAATCTATGGTAATTACATTGGATCCAAGATGGCTCCTGGAAATAAATAAGACATAAACCACACCCACTGTAAGCCCCAAGGCTACAGCTATGAGAATGTAGATTGCAAAACTATAATTTATTGTATAGTGAAAGTCATAACCATTTCCACAAGTTATATAAAATATGAATAAATGTGTAGGTACTAAAATAAAGGAATAGAATAAAGCAGAAGGCTCTGTGAATATTGTTGAGATGAATATTTTTGATGCAGTACAAAGAGTGAAAAACAACAAAATGTCTTTTAAATGTTACATTTATAATTAATACCGGCACAGAATGCAATATATTTTTGAAACTTATGTTTAAAGAACTAAATCTGCCTGATAAGGTATGCAAGTCTCCATTTACTATTCAAAGCATGAAGTGAAGCATGTGAGACAAATGTGCCCTTTCTGTGACTATAAGTACAAAATAAGATGACAGAAATAATCCCTTCCCCATGTCCTAGTTATACCCCAGGGCATATTCTCATCAGGATGTATCTAGTGGGCCTTCTTTCCAAGCACTCAAACCATCTTAATGTCTCTTCTTAACATGGAGTAGTAGAGTCCTTACCATGAGATCTTCCTAGATTCCTGAGCTCCTAATATATCATGGACAGTAACCCTAGCTATTCTGCAAAGGAACTTAATTTCTACCAACTGTATGCATGATCTCATCCTCCTTATCATTACCAACCATAAACTCATCCTCCTTATCATTACCAACCACACTCATCCTCCTTATCATTACCAACCATACACTCATCCTCCTTATCATTACCAAACATACACTCATCCTCTTTATTATTACCAACCATACACTCATCCTCCTTATCATTACCAACCATAAACTCATCCTACTTATCATTACCAACCATACTCATCCTCCTTATCATTACCAACCATACTCATCCTCCTTATCATTACCAACCATACTCATCCTCCTTATCCTTACCAACCATACTCATCCTCCTTATCATTACCAACCATACACTCATCCACTTATTATTACCAACCACACTCATCCTCCTTATCATTACCAACCATACACTCATCCTCCTTATCATTACCAAACATACACTCATCCACCTTATTATTACCAACCACACTCATCCTCCTTATCATTACCAACCATACACTCATCCTCCTTATCATTACCAAACATACACTCATCCTCCTTATCATTACTAAACATACACTCATCCTCCTTATTATTACCAACCATACACTCATCCTCCTTATCATTACCAACCATACACTCATCCTCCTTATTATTACCAACCATACACTCATCCTCCTTATCATTACCAACCATAAACTCATCCTACTTATCATTACCAACCATACTCATCCTCCTTATCATTACCAACCATACACTCATCCTCCTTATCATTACCAAACATACACTCATCCTCCTTATCATTACCAACCATACACTTATCCTCCTTATTATTACCAACCTTACACTCATCCACCTTATTACCAACCATACACTTATCCTCCTTATCATTACCGACCATACTCATCCTCCTTATCATTACCAACCATACACTCATCCTCCTTATCATTACCAAACATACACTCATCCTCCTTATCATTACCAACCATACACTCATCCTCCTTATCATTACCAACCATACACTGTTGGAAACTCCTGGTGTCTGGCTGGTGTGTGATTCTCAAACAATCTGGAAATATATAGCTGATTGATAAATATATTTTGTGGCATTTTAACCTTTCAGAGTTCTGCATTGTCTTAATTTTGCCTGACTGAATTGTTTTATATATTTTCTGGCATTGTTTTCTGTTTCTCATCTGACCTGAAACTGTTTTTCCCCTTGCCCACCCTATTCTTGTGATGTTGTTATAGTTGGTGGCTTTGCAGTTGCCCTCCCCTACTGTAAATCTGACCTGGGACACCCCTCCCAGTCTGGTGTTTACTCTACTTAATATAGAGAGAACATTTGAGAAGGCCAACCCACTTAGGTTCTTAACCTTGAATTTTTCTGAATTTTTCTTCTGCTCCTTCTTCCTCTCTCCTTACACTTTACTTAAAAAAATACACTTTATTTTGCTTCTACATCTTCTTAAAATACTCAATTGTATTTATTGTGCTCCATTTATTACTGCTTGGTATTAGCCTGATTAAATTGCAACTGTTATTCTAAGCCTTTTGGTTTAAGCACTTGGGCTCCAGACCAGTTGTTTTACATTAAGAAGGTTTGTGGTCTGCACTGTTGTGGCAGGACAGGTAGCTTTCATCCTTCTAAGTTGGGAATTGCTGATTGAAGGCTCAGTGTCTGTTATTCTAAAAGTGTATTAGTTCTGGTTAAAGCACTTGGGCATCAGGACAGTTATTTTTCATTAACAAGGTTTGTGGACTGCACTCTTGTGGGAGGAGAGGCTAGATTCTGCCCTTCTGAGCTGGGAATTTCTGGTTAAAGGCTTATTGTGCCTGCTTATTTGAACTGTTTCTTTCTGAAATTGGTGTGCCTTGTTTGCTGTAGCATAGACTAGATATAGACATCCTGAATCTAGCTTTGTTTGTATAACTTGAGCACCAATCCAGGCCATCTTTTTGGAGAAGGTTCCCTGCACCCGAGTGGCAGAAGTGTGCAATTAAAACTTGTCTGATTGAAGACTGTTGGAACAGGGCTCAGTTTTGAGCTTTTTTAATGGTTAATTGGGTAATTTGTTTAAATCAGTTTGCTTTTTTTCTATTGTTATATAAAAATGGCACTTTATTCATCTGCTTTTCTGTATTTGTGTTTCTTCCTACTTTATTACTTTATTTTGCTTTTGCTGCTTGTTCTAAAAATTACTTAATTACATTTATTCTGCTGCATTTATTACTGCTTGTTAGTAGCCTGATTAAATTGTAACTGTTGGTTGAAGCACTTGGGATTTAGACCAGTTGTTTTACATTAAGAAGGTTTGTGGTCTGCACTATTGTGGCAGGGCAGGTAGCTTACATCCTTCTAAGTTTGGAGTTGCTGATTGAAGGCTTAGTGTCTGTTATTCTAAAAGTGTATTAGTGCTGATTTAAGCACTTGAGCTTTGGGCCAATTATTTTACATTAAGAAGTTGTGGTCTGCACTCTTGTGGGAGGTGAGATTAGATTCTGCCCTTCTGAGATGATGCCTGCTTATTTGAAATGTTTCTTTCTGAAATTGGTACACCTTGTTTGCTGTAGCATAGACTAAATTCAGACCTGCTGAATCTAGCTTTGGTTGTATAACTTGAGCAGTAATCCAGACCATCTTTTTTGGAGAAGGTTCCCCTGCACCCTAGTGGCAGGAGGGTGCAGTTAGAACTTGTCTGATTGAAGATTGCTGAAATGGGGCTCACTTTTTAACTTTTTATTAATTAATTGGTTAATTTGTTTAAACCAGTTTGCTTATTTGCTACTGTTATATAAAAAAAAGAAAAATACACTTTATGCATCGCCAAACTATTCCCGGTGCCATAAAGTCTATTTTTTTTTAATTTTCCCTTAAAACTAGCCCGTTTTTTAGTTTTAGCTCCCAGTGTTTTCTTCTGTCTTCCTGATGAATCTGGGCATCTTGGGGCAATGCAATAATTGCCTCATGTACACAGACAACACTCTCCTCCTACCACCCAACACTACATCCTGTGAGAGATGCACTTATAGCCAAACTGGAAGCAAAGCTCTCTTCACCCAAGACTGGTCTAGACAGTCAAGAGGAGAAGGTAAACACTTGCATCACACCACACTCATCACATAGTCCCTCAAAACCTACATTACCAAAA
The DNA here is from genome assembly GCF_019279795.1 of Protopterus annectens. Lineage (NCBI taxonomy): Eukaryota > Metazoa > Chordata > Ceratodontiformes > Protopteridae > Protopterus > Protopterus annectens. The sequence continues at coordinate 181,107,574 of NC_056749.1, forward strand.
CAGACACATATAAACACAAAACACACACCTATTCGCAGAGTCTCTCAATAAAACTCTGCACAAGCAACAGAGACCTCCAAAGCAGAAACGCAAGCAACCTCCATCACCCAACACAACCCAAATGACACATAGCCCACAAACTCAGTGTGCCACTCAACCACAGCCCATAAGGCAAAACAACGTACCCAACACTCTAGTCATACGTGACTCTATAGTCAGGCACACTGATGTTCCACTCACCAGGCTAAACAAGGAGAAAGTTACTGTTAGCTGCCTGTCGGGTGGCAGGATCTGCCACATAATGCATGCACTCAGGTCACTCCACAACAAGTACAAATATGACTCTGTCGTTGTCCATGTTGGTGTGAATAACCTGAGATGTACCTCCCTGGACTACATGAAAAGAGACATGGTGGAGCTGTCCGATCTTGTATCCCAGGCAGGTATGATCCTAGCCCTGAGTAGCATCCTGCCATCACCCAGAATGATACCACAGTACAAGGACAAATGATTGACTTCAACAATTGGCTAAGCTTTTTTTGTCATTTTAATGGGATCCAGTATCTGTCTGCCTGGGATGACATGATCAACAGACCAAAATGCTTTGCCAGAGATGGCCTGCACCTGTCGCCCTTGGAATTCCAGATACCTTTTAGGCAAGGTTCAAATGACAAATTCACCACCGTAACAGGTGCAAGCAAGCAAAATCTGAGGGTAATGCTACTCGATGCTAGAAGTCTAAACCTCAAAATGCATTCACTCGAGGCACTCCTTAAAATGGAAAACATCAACATCTGTGCAGTGACAGGGACCTGGATTACCAAGCTTTAATTCATACCACACCTTTCGGTCACCTAACCTGGACTGAAACACTAAAGGTGGAGGCGTGTCCATATTCATTAAGGATATCCACACCTCCAGGCTAGTTGCTCAGCATAATGCATCCGAGATTACCCAAGTGCAATTAACTCTGGGCAAAAACACAATCCAAATTGTAACTTGCTACAGATCTCCCACCATGCCCTAGGATTCCCACTCCTCATTTCTTGATACAGTGGAAAATATTAGGGGACAACCCAACACCCTCATGATAGGCAATTTCAACTACCCCACCATTAACTGGGAAAACTACTAATGTACCAACTTTTTTGCTTAACATTTTCTGGAATTCATAAATTCCAATGCCTTGGATCAACTTATTCACACCCTCACCAGGGGCAGCAATATCCTAGACCTGGTCATTACCAACATGGGCGACCGGTGTTCCACACCAGAGATCAATTCCTCATTGGTCAGATCCAACCACAAGCTAATCACCCTAGACATTCACATCCCACCCCCACCCCCCATTAGGGAAACCACTGTAAAAATTTTCTCCAAAGCCAACTTCAAGCTTCTTAAAACAGAAGTGGCAAACTTCATGACACCCATGCAGATGGTCAATAGAGGTATGACTGCTGAATCCTAAACAAATGCACTTTATAAGCATTTACATGAGTGCATGGATCATGCTATCTTTAACAAGACCAAGATGCTATCCTCCAAAAAAGGGAAGCCAATCTGGTGGTCACCTGCCATAAACAAACTCTATAACGGAAGAAAGAAACTGTTGCAAAAAAGAGTAAAATCCCATGATTGGAGGAACTCCCTGGTCAGCCTCAGTAAGAAGCTGAGATCCCTCATAAAATCCTCCAAAGCTAGTTATGAAAACAAAATGGTCACTGATTCTAAAGACAACCACAAAACATTCTATAGCTATGTCAAGAATTTCAATGGCAACACTCAGATCTGCTCTGAGTTACAGCACAATGGCACTAAATATACAGAACCAACTGATATTGCCAACATCCTGGTAGATAGATTCAGTGCTAACTTTACCCCTCTTTCACTCCCTAAATGGCCCATCTCTATAACGGAAGAATGCAAAGTTCCTGTAATCACAGCTGCACAGGTAAAAACCACACTCTCCAAAGCCAAGAACATAGCATCCATGGGACCTGACAACATCCCAGGCTGTGTTCTACACAAACTACAGAATGAACTGGAACCCCACCTAAGCACCATATTCATTCGGTTTACTATGAGGATGCCAAATGCAATAAGGTCTAATGGTCATTTGGTCAAAATATCATGTTGAAAATCAAAACGTCATTTAATTGACCAAACAATTAGCCCATCTCTACTATTTTGCAGGGGGGCTATGCCCCCCTGCACCCCCCCATGTGGGGAGCTGCTCCCCCCACACCCCCCTACTTATATATACCAAACTCTGAGATCACACTACAGTGGGGAAATGGGCAATTTGACTAAAACAGTTTCAACTTTTTAATACCTGCAGATAGTGATTTCAAACAATACATGTTTGACCATTTAGCGTTAGACGTTGTCATAGTAAACCATTCAATCATAGCCTCACCTCAGGCTTTGTGCCCACTGAATGGTGCACAGAGACAGTTATCCCACTCCACAAAGGGGGAGCCACCACAGACCCCAGGAACTACCATCCCATTAGCCTAACGAGCCTGGTCTGCAAGGCCATGGAACGTGTCACCATGGAACTTATAAAGAAAGACATTGGTAATCTCTAAACTCTGGACCCCACCCAGTTCAGGTTTGGAAAAGGCAGATTATGTCTCCTAAACCTGATAGACTTCTTTGAAGCAGTCACCAAAGCCGTAGATGAGGGAAAGGTGGTTCACACAGCCTATCTAGATCTCGCCAAGGCTTTTGACACCATCCCCCACTCTGGAATTATAGATAAACTCATTAAACTAGGTACAAATCCCTATGTCACAAGATTGGTTGCCAAATGGCTCACTGACAGAGCCCACACTGTGAAATTAGCAGACTCCAAATCCGACTTCAGAGCAGTGACAATGGAGTACCACAGGGTTCAGTCCTGCGTCCTCTCCTGTTTGTTATCTACTTTTCTGAAGTACAGGCTAACACAGAAGGTCTTTGGCTAATGAAGTTCGCAGATGACTGTAAACTAGAAGCCATAACTGAAACTCCTAACGATGTGGACATCCTACAAAAGGGCCTCACTGAGACAGATGCCTGATGTCAAAGCCATGGCCTCAAGTGCAATGCCAAAAAGTGCATTGTCATTCCCTTTGGTGGTGGTAGTCTACTTAACACCAAAAGTGTGATAAGAGACTTTGGGACACAGGTACACAGTAGTCTCTCCTTTGATAATCACATCGCCACAGTAGTCAGGAAATCCTTCTATGTGGCACACATCATCACAAAAGGTTTTTCATCTAGGAAAAAAGAGGTCATTGTTCCCCACTACTCATCTCTCATTAGACCCATTATAGAGTACAACACCCCTTTTGGTATGTACCTCACAAGACATCTACAACAACTGGAAAGGCTGCAGAAATACCTGACAAAGAGTATTACCAGCCTCAAACAGATGCCCTACGCAGACTCCAGCTTTACTCCATCGCATATCACCTACTCAGAGGTTATCTCTGCCTACCATACAAAGCTATGTCAAACCCAGAGCGGTTGGACATGCTCCACTTAAAGAATTCCCAATCCCTCCAAGCTACATGCTCTAGGGACCTAAACCTTGTCACCACAATAATCAGAACATGCTGGAGGGATAGATTTCTGTCCCAGACACTTCCCATACTCTGGAACAAACTACATATCTATATCAAACAAAGCTCCTCATTAGCACTCTTCAAGAAAGATCTTGATGATTGGATGGGGAATAGGAAATTCACCCCGGGGATCACTTTGTGGCTCTGCTTGACAGGTACACAGGAAAATAATTTTCTCGGGTGGTGAAAGCCAGGGTACATTTTTGGCTAGGCTTATATAGACCCTAGGGCCAATAGTCTAGTAGCTAGCTATGAATATATATATATATATATATATATATATATATATATATATATATATATATATATATATATATATATATATATATATATATATATATATATATATATATATATATATATCTGGGTCTACTTTGTCTCGTTGAATCTCATTTCACTGAATTTCATTTCACCCTGACCACATCAGTGAAAAAAAGAAATTATGTACTCACCATAACGCTCCATGTGAGTTGTTCATCTCGCCTTCATTCTTACTGATGGGTTTGGAGCCGATCCTCAGCTCTGACTCGGCCAAATACAAAAGCTCGAGGTCTTCAAGCAGCTTGTGGCCTGCTCCCTATACCATGGTGCAGTGGTGCTTCCCCCAGATCTTGTTTGCAGCCAATTATACTAATGGGCTACTACCCTGGTAATGAAAATAAGAATACAGTAGAGAAGGACAAAATATCACCAAGATTTCTCTCAACTTCCCGGACCTCAAGTAATTCATGGTAGGGGGTTGGTGGGTGGGATGTAAGAATGAAGGTGAGATGAACAACTGACATGGAACATATAGTGAGTACATAACTTCTTTATGTGAAGTTGTTCTAGTTCGCCTTCATTATCACTGATGGGTTAGCGTCCCAAGCACCATCTTTCTTGGGTCGCTCAGGGAAGTATATTGCTCAGGACCATGGAACCAAATGAGGCCCTGTCCCTGGAGGCCCTATCCAATTTGTAATTAGTGATAAAGATATGAGGTGTAGACCACGTGGCTGCTGCACAAATGGAATCTATAGATAGCTTAGCCAGAAAAGCTGAAGATGTGGAAACAGCTCTAGTTGAGTGGGCCTTTATTTTATGATTTAGTGGCATGTGCCCAGAGCTAAATGTGAAGGAAATGCAATCTGACAACCATTCTGACAATGTGTTTTTTACCACCGAAGTACCCTTCTTTGAATCTGTAAAGGAGACTGAAAGCTGTTCTGATTTTCTGAAGTCCTTAGTCCTGTGTAAATAGAATCGAATCTGCCTATGGACATCAAGTTTGTTCAGCATATGTTCCATCTTGTTAGTATATTTGGGGAAAAAAACAGGTAACTCTATAGTCTGGTTGAGGTTTTTCTCTGAACAAACCTTAGGTAAAAATGAAGGATTTGTTCTCAATGAGACTCTGTCAAAAAAATCAAGTATGGGAGTTTGATGGACAAGGCATGTAATTCCGACCGCCTTCAAGCAGAAGTAATAGCTACTAGAAAGATGGTTTTCCATGATAAGTATTTCAGGTCACAAGATGAGGCTGGTTCAAAAGGGGGTAAGATGATTCAAGAAAGAACAAAAGTTAGGTTCCATGGTGTAGCTGGGGATCTAATAGGTGGTCTCAAATGGATAGTACCTTTAAGGAAGGCTTTAGAAAGTCTATGGGATATGATAGAAGCCCCCCCGATCACCAATATGAAAATGAGAAATTGCTACCAATTGAACCCTAATGGTAGCTGCAGCCACCCCTTCATTAAAAAGCTTGGTTAGAAACTCTAAAATGGATGAAATTGAAGCCAAATATGGGTCAATATTGATTTGGGATGCCCATATGAAAAATCTTTTCCATTTACTAAGGTATGGCTTCTTGGTAGATGATTTATGAGAGGATGTTAGGATGTTCTGAGCTGCAGGTGAGAGTTTGTGGAACCTGGCTATTCTTGGAATTGAAGCAGCCAAGCTGTCAATCTGAGGGTATGAAGTGCAGGATGAAGAGCCCTTGATGAATGCATCAGAAGATCTGGAACTGGGTCCAGGATCCATGGTTCTTCCAGTAGATGAGGCTGAAGAAAGGAGAACCAAATCTGACAAGGCCAATAAGGGGTTATTAGAATGAAGGTCCTTCCCAGAGGCCTAGCTTTCTGTAAGAATTTGGGTATCAGAGGAAATGGGGGAAAAGCATAAAGGAGACCTGGGGGCCAATTGTGTATGAGTGCATCCCTTGGGGTATCCCCCAGATTGGGGATTAGAGCAAAGTAGTTGCTGCATTTGGTGTTGGTGGGAGTTGCACAAAGGTCACAGAAAGGCTGGTCCCATCTGCAGAATATCCTTTCCACTACTGATTCTTTCAGGGACCACTCATGAGGCAATAAAATTGCTCAGCTTAATTTGCCTGCTATGACATTGGGTCTCCCCGGGATGTGTATTGCTATCAGAAAGCGCTGGGTGGATGTTGCCCACTCACATACTCTCAGGACCTCTCGACATAGGGGGTAGGATCTGGTTCCTCCTTGTTTGTTTAGGTACCAGACCACCAGCATGTTGTCCGTCTGTATTACAATAGTCCCTAGAGGAAGAAAGTGTTGAAAGGACTGCAACACTAGTAGTACCACTCTCATCTCTAGGACACTGATATGCAGACAAGCCTCATGTTTCTTCCATGTGCCTTGGGCTGTCCTTCCCTGAAAATGCCCCCCCCCCCACCCTAACAGGAAGGTGTCTGTGGTCACAGTAGCAACAGGAGTAAGTAGAACAAAAGGACGTCCTACTGTTACTTGAGGAGATGTCAGCCACCAGTGAAGATCCTTCTTGCATGAATTCATTATTATAATCGGGTGAGACACTGGAAGCTCTTGAAAGGACCATTGTGTGAACAGGAACCATTGCAGTATCCGCATATGCATTCTAAAGGAATGGCAGTGATTGCTGCCTCCATTGTCCCTAACATCTTGAGCACTGTTGAAGCTGGGGCTTTTTGTTTTGAGATGAGGTTCAGGACTTGTTGTTGAAGGATCCCAACTCTTTCCATTGGAAGCTTTATGGTCATAGAGATGGTGTCGAGATCTGCTCCTGTGAAAATGGTACTTTTGGATGGCGATAAGGCAGATTTTTCTGAGTTTATGGTAATACCCAATTGACTGCAAAGATTTAAGGTCACATCCCTTGCTTGTATGAGTCGATGCTTGGTGGTGGTGGTGAGGAGCCAGTTGTCTAAGTATGGAAACACCTGGAATCCTAAACATCTCAGATGAGCCGTGACTACTGCCATGCATTTGGTGAACACTCTGGGGACTGAAGTGAGGCCAAAAGACAAAGCTTGAAACTAAAAGTAACTGGCGCCAAAAGTGCAGATGATCCCTGGATGATCTGGCCATTTTTATGTGGTAGTACATATCCTGGAGATCTACTGAGCACATCACATTGTCTTTCCCTAGAAAAGGAAGTATAGACTGTACCGTGACCATCCAGAACTTTGTTTTTTTGACAGATTTGTTCAGTCTGCTGAGATCCAAAATGGGTCTCCAGTCTCCTGTTTTCTTTGAAACTAAAAAGAACCTTGAGTAAGTTCCAGATCCTCTCTGGTCTGCTGGGACTGGCTGGATGACTCTTTTTTTTCTAGCAACCTTGCAATTTCTATGGTTGTTTGTTCCCTGTAACTGGGTGGAACATCCGGGATTTTTATCACAAGGGTTGGAGGGGTGGCAAAGGGAATGGAGTATCCACTGATTATTACGCTTTGTACCCAATGGTCTTTTGTGATTTTTAGCCAGGTGTCTGGGTACAAAGATAAGCATCCCCTAACTGCCTCCAGAGATGAACAGATGGGCCACCTTTCAGGAGCGCTGATAGGGCTTTCCAAAGAACTTATCCTTGTCGTCCTGATTTTGTGGGCCTCCTCTGCTGCGCGGATGGCATCTTCCATTATTACCCCCTCCTCTGCCTCTAGAGGGGCTTCCACCATGTGTGTCAAAGAAAGCTCCTTGGGATTTACAGAACCATATCTTCCCACTATTCTGACCTTTAAGGATAAGGTCTGGTAGGGGTGGCAAAATGGACTCCTATGGCAGACAGTATCTTTCCATCTTGCTCACACCTGGTAAACGCTTCTTTCACTTTCGGTCCAAAAAGGGATGAACCATCAAAGTGGGTGTTAACAAAGGATGACTTATAGGGCTCCAGAAAGGAACATAAGCGCATCCAGGAGTGTCTCCTAAGAGCAATTCCTGTACCCACCGCCCTGCCCATTCCATCATCTGCATACAAAATCAGATACTTGTAAGAGTTTATGAGGGAATTTAGGGTAGCAAGCTGGGAGGTTACCTTGTCTGAGACCCCCACCCAGCTACTGCACCCTGTAGAGTATCTCCCAACTCCTTAAGAAGATCTCTGTGTAGTCTAGAAAAATGTGTAAGATAGTTCAGGGATCGAAGAGCAAAGGTCGCTGAACTAAAAACATGCTTTCCGTATCTGTCCATGATCCTAGAATCCCTATTAGGAGGATGAATGGATGTAGAGGTCTCAGACTCCTTTTTGGTGGCTGCCACCACCACCATAGCATCAATGGGTACTCCTTTGGTAAGGCAAGCCTTGTCCTGGGGTGACGTTATGAATTTGTTAGGCCTCCGAGAGGGAGGTTCCATGGTATCTGGGGACTCCCACGCCTTTCAAGAAAGAAGATCTATCAGCTCATCAAAAGGCAGAGTCACCCAAGAAGTGGAGGGTTGAGACCCGAATGCCTTCAGGAGTACTGACTCATCATCAGTAGGGTTAATAGGCTTCCAGCCACCCCTCTGTTTCAGTATTTCCAAGATATCACTGAAAGAGATATCTTCAGAGGGGGACCGTGGGACCCTTATGACTCATCTAAGTCAGTATCTGATGTGATGGATTCCTGTGGGGAATCCAGATGTTTCCTTTTGCAAAGCCACTTCCTGGGAACCTCCTCAGTGGGAGCTTCTGGGGAGGTTCCGGAAGAGCAGGGCTCACCCAATGAGGTGATCTGAGGCTCTGGGTCTCTACTCTTTTGAGGATCAGTGAAGCAGAGGCAGACACAAGTGCTTTAGTAGAGGAGGTTGCTGGTACCGATGATATGGATGCCCAAGGGGACAATGCTCTCTTCATGACATTGAAGGCCCCCCGGCTCCAGTCCAAAGAGACACCTGGATCTGCTGAAATAGGCAGTCTCTGCGGTACAGAAGCGGCGGGCTCTGAGCCCAAGGTAGGTGCCGAACTCACTCAAGCCGAGGCCCCAAGAGGCAAAATCGGAACCAACAGGTCTGTATGACTATCCTCTCTGGACCCGACTGGTGAGTGTTGACTCCTAGACTCTAAGGTTGGCATCGAAGAAGTCAGAGCAGTCGGAACTGATAGGCCTGGAAGGGGTGTTGGCTCTGGCGGTTCCACGATCATCGCTTCCGAACACTCCGGCTCCAAAACTTCGGATTGAATCGGAGGAGGAACAGTAGAAATGGGCTGGGTCCTAGTTAGTTCTGAAGCCCCAAGGGTCAGCCCCAACAAAATTTTTGCTAGTGCCTGTGTCTGCAGAAGCCTCTGCACCACACGATCCCCAACCTTATCAGATAGTCTTGAGGACCGGAAAGAAGCTATGGAAGAGGCCACTGATTGCAGGATTGGAGACTTTAGAGAAAGAGATACCAGCCCCAGTACTGGGGACTGGCTCCTACTAACAACAACCTCTGGTTCCATAAGCAATTGAGCCGAGGTGGTAGTCCGACTCAGTTTACGGGTTGATGAACCCTTTTTCGGCTCTAACCCACAAGATGAGCTAGAAGACAAAGTCTTGGAGGATTTTGCAGGTTTGTCTGGTTTGTCCTTACCCAAGGATTCCTGGAAATAGGACTTCAATAATTCCATGGCTATTAACTTGCTCCTACATTCGTGAAGAACACGACAGCTAAACGAATGACAGATGACACAATTCTCCTGTAGGTGGACCTCACCTAAAGAATAAACACACTTTGTGTGCCCATCTGTAATCGACATTTTTTGTCCACATTAAGGACACTTCTTGAATCCAGACTTAGCTTTTTCTTCTTGAGACATGGCTATACAATAATATAACCACTAACAGGCAAAAAACACACTATATGAGTGACTATGAATAAAGCCCACAATACTATATATAGGATAGCCCTAATAAAAAAAAAAAAAACAGGGCTCTAATTCTTAACATACAGCACACACCATATGTCTAACTATGAAGAAGCACACAATGCTATATATATATTTATATATATATATATGTATATATATATATATATATATATATATATATATATATATATATATATATATAAATATATGGGTCTACTTCATATGATCGACAGACGATTTGATCGACACCCATTTGGTCGATAGCTTATTTGGTCGACAACCAGTATTCAAGGCACTTAACAGGTATTTGCCCCCCTCCCCAATGTTGTGCGACCCTGGAGTTGTTATATATAGTTAGTGGGGGTGTGGGGGGCACAGCCCCCCACATTGGGGGTTGTGGGGGCGAAGCCCCCCACATATTTTTGTTTAAAATGTGTTTTTCTTGTATTTTCATGCTTTCATGCCCCCCACACACCCCCTAACTATATATAACAACTCCTGGGTCGCACAACATTGGGGAGGGGGGGGCAAATCCCTGTTAAGTGTCTTGAATATTGGTTGTTGACCAAATGATCTGTCGACCAAATGAATTTTGATCAAATGGTCTGTCGATCATATGAAGTAGATATATTTATATATATATATATATATATATATATATATATATATATATAGATATAGATATATATATGTATATATATATATATATATATATATATGTATATAGATATATATATATATATATATATATATATATATATATATATATATATATAAAATAGCCCTAATTAAAAAAAAAAACAGGGCTCTAACTCTTACAACTTCTAACACAACAGCACACAGAGAATAAAGCAACTACTGCCCAAAAAAATATGGGTTCAAGCTTAACACACGCTAATTCTAATTCTACAGCACACACTATAAGGGTAGGGAGAAAACTCTAACTAAACAACTCTCTAACTTAAACGAGTTGTGAGAAACCGGCCTAGAAAAAAGAACTGCCACTAATAACAACAATGCACTCTCTAAGTTTTAAACTACCTAATACTACAACTCACTAGAAGCTAAGAAATAGCAAGAAATATCAATAACTATTGAGAAATATTGAGCCAGAGCTGTCGATGAACTCTTGATCTGTTGCAGCAGCAAACGAGATCTGAGGGAAGCACCACTGCATCATGGGAGAGGGAGAAGGCCATGAGCTGCTTGAAGACCTCAATCTTTTTTATTTGGCTGACTAGGAGCCGAGGATCGGCTACAAACCCATCATTGAGAATGAAGGGAAGATAGAAAAACTTCACATCACAAATTACTGAAAACTCATTTCACTAAAGTGAACTTAGTATATATGGCACTGTGTAGAGTACTGTAAGGCAAGTAAAAGGCATATGCCCTTTTCCCCACTGTATGGCAGTCCTGGAGTTAGTATATATAGTTAGGGAGGTTTGTTTTATATTGTATTTTACCAAAAACTTCAAAACAATACATTTTAAACAATAGACATGTATAGTTACAACACTAATGACTAACTCTCTCCAGAAGACAATATGTACTCAAACTAAGTAGAGGCTACACCCCCCACACTCCATAACTATATATACTAACTCCAGGATCGCCCACAAGTGGAGAAAAGGGCATATACCTTTTACTTGCCTTACAATACTAAGGCTGTTCTCAGCCTTCTTAATAAAACTGATTAGAATTACCAATGTAGATCAGCTGGGGCCAGACAAATAATCTGCAGAATGATTATTTTCTTACTTGTTAATGGTGGAGAATACATATTTTCCATCCTAGCCAGATATAATCGAATTATTTCGAATTGTGGATTGTAAGGTATATGGACGTGTGAGTAGGAGGTTATAGATGACAGCTCTCAATAAATGCATCTAATGGAATTTCTTTTTACTTACAGCAAGGGCAAGGTGTCAGTATCAGATGGGCAGGGTAGTCATTTTATGATTAAGGAAAGGGTAACATGATATCTCTATAGTGATTCTGAATTAAAACTGCAAAACAGGAAAAGATACTTTTGGAGAGAAAGGAGAACAAACGTTATAGGAGTGAAGCGTTAAATACATGAAGGCAAACATCTTCAGTGGCAATTTGCCTCATCCAGCATTTGGCCCTTGAGAAAGGAATATGCATTTTACTCCCAACATGAATACATAGGTTTTTGTGGCAGTAGATAAAGCCTGATGAAGTACCCTGACTACCAATGAGTTATATAAAAAATAATGTAAAAAAAAAAAAACAGACGTAATAATGCAGTGCATCTGATCTTTTTTTTTTCTTTCAGAATAGTGAGCATTACATTAACCTCAAATACCCCAAAAAACACTGTCAACCACATATGACATGTGCCACCACAAAAAGCAGAGTACAATCTCAGTTCTTCATCATTGACACCACTTATTTGGGCATCTAATACCTATTTATATGTAAGGGAAGCTGTAGGCACTAAAAGTAGTAGTCGTGTCCAGCTCGGTCTTCATTTACTCTGCTGTTGTGACATATAAAGCAGGGATAAGGACTACCAGCTCATATAAAGCCATTCAGTTAGCTGGTCCAGGAATGTCCGTAGATCCTGTGAACTGAATTGATCAGCTACTGAGTACTCAAAGGCAGCTTGCTGCTCTATTATCAGAATTTTTAGATGTTGATAAGTCTATAAATTCCCTTAAAACATTGCTGTGTATTAAAGGGATCTTTTTAGACCTTCTTATTCTTCAGACTTGTATGGCTCTGTCTAAAGCTGTGGATTTTAATGTTATGCTCATTCAAATGGAGCCTAGTGTTGTCTTGGTTGTCATGGTTGTTATTATGGAGTTCTGGTTTCATAGAAAAACAAGAAAGAGAAACCACACAACTGGATTCTCGTAGCTTATGAGAGTTTAATAGTATTATAATGATATTCTGACCATGACTGTGCTCCTTGGAATAGTGGTAGTTAAAGTGAGATTCAACGGAATATATACCAAGTCCAAAACTAAAGTATCTTGGAGTATCCCCTTGCACAGACATATAGCAATCTTAAAGTTAGTGTATGTTAACTGTGCAGTGAGCAGTTAAATAACAAATGGAGTATGATAACATGCTAGAAGATAAAGTTAACTACGATGCTCACAACATGGCACACCAAATTAAGACTGTAAGCAGCTAGGTAATGTTCTTGTCCAATGAGATCTCTGTTACATTGAGGCACACAGCAGTAAGAATGTAGTATGGTTGTGGTCCAGCCTATTTCACTTCTGTTAAGGTAATTTCTACCGCCCAATGTAAAGATGTTACATGTGAAGGTTAGGCACACATTCTCCTATGATACACTTGTGATACACTACAGCCATCTTGAAATTAATTGCCTTGGCTTTTGATGGCCAAATTTTAATTATGCAGACTATCAGAAAGTCATGCCTTGGTTTTACCTTTGCCTGCTGCACACTTTGGGCTGGATACTGAAAACACACGTTAGGTTAAATATTACCTTGAATCACTTAGTCCAAATAATTAGTGTATTCTCAACCTTCTCTAAGAATGTAGATTGCTCCTTCCATTTTGAAAGAGGCCTTGATTACTTCTATTCTCAGTAAACCTCACTTGGATCTTTGTAGTTTGAAAAACTACCGTCCAACCTCTAAGTTTCTGTTTCTTATTAAGGTTACTGAGAAAGTGGCTTATGTACAGGTGTATTGCTGCTTTACACTTTGTAACCTTCTTGATCCTTGATTTTCTGGTATTAAATCAAGATACAGCATTGAAACTGTCCTAATTAAAGTTATTAATGAGAGAGGTTATCCCCAAAAAAATGATTAAAGCTATCAGGAGTGATGTTATGAAAGACAGGCAAAGAAGATTTAAAGTCCTACTAGGTGGAGAGTCAAATAACATTATCAGAGGGGATTCCATCTGGTAATGGTGAGAATGGGAGAAAGTTTTTTAATTCAGCTTTAGTCCTGAAATATTTTCCTGGTAGTGGCAAGATAAAAAAAGATTATTCAGAATAATTGGGACATCTTTGAGTTTGTTAAAGGGGTGGCTGATATTCTGGGTACTTCTCCAGAATATGTCTATAAAAGAGGACAAAATTTAAAAAAAAAAAAAAACAGTTTAGATGGGCCAAAGTAGGACCATGATGCATGGGAATCGAGAGTGAAGAATAATATGAACATGAGTAAATGTGGACATTTTAACCAATGTAACCACATTTTTGTAGGGAACATCATGATGATTTATGGAAAAATTATTAACCTACCTATGAGTCGTGATTGTACCTCCAAGGGTGTGGTCTATATTGGCATCTGTTTGAGATGTGAGGCTTTTTATGTTGACAAGACCGAAAGGTCACTTACTAAAGGGATATATGAGCACTTTTATAATATTAAGACATGTAATGAGAGCAATGCTATTTATACACATTCAAAATCTTATCCAGGTCCATGGGAAATGTGATTAGAATAAAGGGAGTTACAATGGCAGCTCAGACTTATGGCAGACAGACCCCCTGGAATCAATGAACATACCTCCATAGATACAGATATATAGAAATATATAGATATAGAACTATAATTATAACTTTGATGTTTTTTACTCAACTACTTATTTGGCTGTATATTATGCCAATAGGTTTTTCATTTAAATAGTTTTGTTCTTAAAACATAAACTTAACATTGTTTTAGATTTAATTCCTTGAATGTATTTAGTTTTAGGAAAAAAAATCTTTAATGAGCTTTTAATGATGATGGTACTTTTCAAGAGTTTGTTTGATGCTGCTAAGAATGAGTTTAATTAATTAATTACTGTTGCATTTAATTTGATTTAAGGATTTTAATTGTGTCACATGATGGATTTTCTTTATTTAAACTTTGGTTTACTTTATTTTTTTTTAAGTTATGATGAAGTCCTGTATAACTTAGGATGAAAGTGCGTAAGTCTTGGTCCTATTAAAATCACATTGAAATTGCTGGCAGTGTTCAAATTCCTTTAAGGATCATTTTGTTTTCTGGCAGGTTTTTTTTGTTTGGTTGTTGGTCTTTGTTAGACTGTTTAGACAGTCTGTTGGTGTGTTTAAGATACTTTACTTATCTTCTCTGATCTACACAATCTTGAGTCATCATGGCTTCCAAGAGGTCCTGGTGGCTTGCACCCTGGGAATCTGTTAAAATTCCTCAGCTGAGGGGGCTGCTACTTGTCCCCAGGACACCTGAGGCATCTCCTTCAAGTTTTCTTTTGCCTACCTAACACCAGTCCTATGGAAACATCTTTCTCCAATTCAAGCATGCAATTCAAAGGCGTCTCTGTGAATGTCACTAGTATATGCTCATAAAACACATTATTTTAAGCAAAAAACACTTGTTTTAGTTGCTCATTTGGTCATTTTGTAGTTTTATGTAATTTTTTTGTATTGCTCTGTCTTATTTTTTTATGTAAAGCACTAATGTTTAGGCTGATAAATATTAAGATAAAATAAATAAAAAATATATTTTATTTATCTTTGCTGACTTTTATATTTGGTTTGAATTATAAAGACTTCAGAAATTTCTATGCTATTTATACATATATATTATTACAGGGCAAATTATTGTATTATATTGTAGTTTTCTTTTAATATTGTCTTGTATCAGCACTGTTTTGCTAACATCTAACTTCTAAGAGAAGACTGTGATAAAATAATTTACCCAGTACTGCACAGTAAAATACAATAAAGAGTGTGCATTAGTAATTTACATAATTTCATAAATGCTAAATCTTATTTTAATAAATGCAAATTGGCTGGAAAATGTACTGAATATGAAGTCTTCTTAAAAAGATCCCATAAGGGCTTTTCACTGAAAAGGTCAACCGTGGCGATGATGAAGTCAAAATTATGGCTTATGTACAACTTAATTGCAGGTGATTTTTATATTGTGACATGAGTGGAACAGACAAATCTGGCAGAAACTTTTTCTTTTCCCTATTGTCCCTAGGTTACTTTAAGCATGTAAGCAATTCCTCAAAGCACCAGCCCAAACTGTTTGTCAAAAGGTGAAAGCTAAATGAATTCTACTATAATCACATGGATGAACTCGATTTTGAATTAATTATATATTATGAATTTGCAAGAAGAAGTGAACTGTGATCAGTTTTATAATAGTAATATGTTCCACAAAATTAAGTATGCCAATTATTTTTTCCCTTCAGGACCTGGCCGTAAATTATATGACTTATAAGCCCCTAAAGAAGGTGTTAGTCATCTTACTTGGTTTGATGGTATAAATTAAGGGCAAACAACACAACATCCAGTAACATACCAGTAACTTAAGCAGGCAAAAACATCAATTCTGCAGGTCTCCTGGGCGTGTTATATCATGAGGTCATTCGCAATGTAGTTCATACTACTTTCATTACAATTATAACAGCAAAATAAATACATATGTATATTACTCAAGGTGGCCTATGTTTTTCTACATAGTATGTTTATCTGAAACAAATTCTCAGATGTATGAACAAAATGCATTCCTCGCTTATCTAGAAATCTTTAGGAACAGCAAGAAGAGCCCACCCTCAGCCAGCTGCAGAAATCCACCGATGGGAGTGAGATGAAATTATTTTCTTGGACTACAGGTGAAATATACAAGGTATTATGTATGACCCATGTAGACTGATGTTTTCATTCACAGCATTATAGTGCTGAGTAACAACACCTGTGTATATCTCCTATATATGGACTGTTAATGCATAAAATATGAACATGTGTCTGGGAATGCACCCTGCTATGCATTCCATGCATACTGTCACATGATAATCAATCAAGTGCTCCACAGAGTGAGGTCAACGAGCTCTCATTAGTGGTAGGTCTGATGAGACAGAAGGATCTGCTTATTTAAATAATATGCTAATGAGACTGTGTCCTCTGTCATGACAAAGGAAAGCAAAACTTTTGTTAATCATCCCCCCTATCATGACAGTGGGGCAGGGAGGGTTTCTGTAGTCTCCCTTCCCCATTGCAATATAATACTGCATGAGACTGTGCAGTTATATTTCTGCCTGGCTATGTATGCTCAAGTCATAATAGCATTCACTTCTGATATAAGTAGAGAAGGATTCCACATAAGCAGTGGGGTCATCAAAATGGAAGGAGTTTTGAATTTATCCAGACTTTAGTCAGTCTTTGTCTGCTATTCCTGTATTGTGGTCTCACAGGGCTCAGTCTAGTTCAGTATAGTGGTTTCTATGAACTGTGCTACATACATACTAAGCACATGCATAGTGCAAGTTCCATGTACAAGACTGTGCACATCATTCATAAATTCCACAACATACGAACAATGAATTCTAAGGTGGGCCAGCTTCATTTAAAATCAAAGGTCTGTATAAATAGATACATTT
Source organism: Protopterus annectens (assembly GCF_019279795.1). NCBI lineage: Eukaryota > Metazoa > Chordata > Ceratodontiformes > Protopteridae > Protopterus > Protopterus annectens. The sequence continues at coordinate 181,124,640 of NC_056749.1, forward strand.
TGACCAAACAGGAATTTCATGCAATACTTAATAGAGAATTCCACGTGGTAGAGGGCCAGGCAAACAAATGATATCCAGCTAGTTGTCTCCTCTTTTTGGAGAATAGGAAACAAGTCCTCTTTCAGTGATACCCTGAAGACTTCTGCTATGGTCTGTAATCATATTTCTACAACTTAATATCCTAGTCTAAACTAAATAATGTATGGCTCAAAGACTTGATATATTCAATCTTTAAACTACTTTAAAGGAGATCTAATGAATCAAGCTAAGCTCTTTCAATATTCACAGCTTGCTACTCTGCTGTGCCCTTTAAGTGAAATGGAGAGCTTCAAACTGAGAGTGGGAAAAGTCATTACATGAAATGCAACACAGTCCTTGCACTCTGAGTAAAATATGGTACTCTTCTAATCAGGGAAGGCTGATCTTTATAGTCTGTGAAGCAGTCAGGAAAATGGCTGAGTTTCTGCAGTGGCAACCACCTTAGCTGCATATTTAGTTTGGACTTGTTGATCACAGTCTGGTAGGAGTTCATATGATCACCCAGTACGTCAAACTCATTCAAAGACTTCATCAGTCTCATCTTAAGTATCCTGTTCAGCTTCAATACCTCCCAACATTTAGGTATTAAACAATAGCTGATGAGTTACAAAGGAAAACAAACAAACACAGTAAGGGATCCATGCAACCACAGCCATAGAGATTCCCTTACCACATAAATCAACCATGTAATGTAGATGTTAGACTATATGGAAAATGCTCTGCTAGTTCAGATTCAGCAAAGAAGCTTCAGGATTCATGTTCCCTAAAGAAAAGAACCTGACTGTTTCCACAGCGGAGGGTGAAAATGGTAGATTAACCAAGTTGAATCTCACATAACACTGCGCTCCATATTTCACGTTTTTCAAAAATGGAACAGAGGGGACCATCTGCATATTGACTGGGAGCCCAATCTCTTTTGGTTAATGCAGACATTCCCTGGGATTTGGGATTTTGGAATGTGTGTGAATTACATGGGGCATTATAAATTCTCTACTACGTAATGCATGCAACCAAATGACTGAACAAAATGTCCTTTCAACTGTATTGTTTATCGTAACACACTGTGGTCCTTATAATATATTTACGTTTTGCTCCTTTCTTGGCCTTGAAACTGTACTTTAAATATCTGACTTTGTACTGTACTTTATTAATATGTGTATTATATTTACTGTATTTGCTGTACTAATCTTTGTGGAGCTTTTCTCCCTGGGCCTCGGCCGAAAATGGGATCCATGCACAGTCGGACTTTCCCGGTAAACAAATGCAAAATAAATAATAATTAGTATGTGCTGCCTGGTATAAGCAGGTATGTACCAAGATTATGATTTTCACTCATAATTTTCTTTCTACTTCATGATTGTTGAACAACTTATGGGTGAAACATGAATTAAAAAAAAATTTATTGACCAAATATGGGAAATCAAAATATACTGTCACTCTATAGCAAAGATAATATTTTTTCAGGGAAGATTGCCACAGCTGGATTATTTAAATTTCTTGAGCATGAGGCATCATTATTAGGCTGATAATTCATAAGGAGGTACATGAGTCACCTCCCCAAACAGTGATTAGTCTGTGAGAGGTTATTCCCTACAAGAAATAGTATGTGGGTTTGGGGTATCTTTCAGTCTTTGGGGGCTACTTTAGACTGGTGTTCATGGAATTATAGTTAGAGCAGCTAGAGCTCTATAAAAAAAAAATAAGCATCTACTTTAAAACAGTTTCATGTTTTTTAATCAGTTTAATCTATTTATATAAACATATATGAATACATATTTCCTGTCTTCTCCTTCTTCTCTCAGAATGGAGATGGACTACTTTCTCTGTCAGCACAGCAGCTCCTCTGAATACATCATGACGTCATGGACAGAGGAAAATAGTAACATATCTAGGGCGGGGCACCCCAGGTACAAAGTTTTGGGGGTGCGATCAGCGGATCCTGATCTGTCTTTAATGCAATGGTATTGCATTTGTGGTCAAACCTGAGCATTGTAGCTGTGGGGGGGGTCTAACTATAATAAGCTGCTTGTGATTGGTTTATTACATTGTTTTGTTTTGTTTTTTTCTCTTGAAGAGCTGAGGGGGGGGTGGCATGCTGGTTCATAGTACTGGCTCAGGGCATTGGTTAAACCAGCTACCATATATTATTCTTCATCCATTTGTGTGGACATGTTCCTATAAGAGTTTGCTGACCATCTTGTTTGCTCTGTTTAGTTACCCAAACTGGCTGATCAGAAGTGACTTCAACATCTGGGATTATGTGGAATCAGTGGCTGTTTGCCATGAAGGCTTCATTATTGTGGAGAGTGTGGGTTTGTGCATGTCATTACCACAACATCCACTCAAGAAAGACTCCGAGAGGTCTTACTTTCCAGCTGGGTGTGACATGTGGCACGGTGCTAAATCCTGTCTCACATTCGGACTACATTTTGGACCACTTTGCTTTTGATTTTTTTCATTTGCTTTTTTATACAACATTCATATCTTTATCTGGTGGAATTCAAAAATGTAATTTTAGTTTCAAACCAAGATGTGTCTTCTGTTCCCCATTGGTTCCTGGGTGAGAACAGTGAGAATGAACCTAAGCTTTTGGTCCAGTCTTATAATCAGACACTGACCACGGCTTTCAATCTTTTTACCATCTCTTTGCATATTCACTGTCTACAGTGGGCTGTACAAGTCTTGGTAGGAGCTTCAGCTTCACACTGTTAGGACAGATGTTCAAGGCATGGAATGTCAGTAGTAGGTTCTGAGGTTCTGGAGGCAAAACTTCTAGAAGTGTTATACTCATTAGCACTCTGATTTATCTCGCAAAAAAGCAAAATGAATGCCCAGACAGCTCTCAGATATAATCATCTAGCATTGCTTCTTCAGGGGCTGATAGTCTATGCAGCTTAGCCTGTCTTTCCACCTAGAGGACATTACAGTCCTCTGAATGTGATGCAGCTGCTCAGTGATTTTGCAGACAAGGTTGTCTCCATTAAGTTGGAGACTCTTAACTTTTCCACTATGGATGTTGTAGTGTTCCCTATGTGAAAAAATGTTTCACTGCACTTGGTGTCATAGCTCTTAACTGTTAGATTTTCTCAGAATGTCCAGATTTTTGCCTCATATTTTGGTCTGTTTCTCATAAAATTGTGGCTTTCTAGCAAATCACTGGAAAATTATTGAGGTTTGAATAAGAAAATAATGATAGACATTTGAGTTTAAAACTTCATACCCTTCAGAAAATCCATGATAATCCAAAACCTGTTATTCTATCAACTTTGCATTTGGAAGAGCAATATTTAAAACCTTACCCTATTTTGCGCCATTTGTCCCCCATTATTTATGGCTTTGTCTAGATTTCCTGCTCTAAGAGGTTGAGAGGTATGCTTGGAGTGTATCCCAGATTCTTTTTTATAATGAATTTTGGTTCCTAGATTTGGGTATATGCTTAAAATCTTGTGATTTGGATGTTTGCCCAGTCAAACTTGTGTTAGTCCATACAGAGATCATGGGTCTAGTTATCTTACAGATTGTTACGGCCTCACTGAGCATCAGTGTTTTACTCTTTTGGAGACACTGATAACCTAGTCCTTAAAAATGCTTCTAGGAGTCCTGACCTGCTTCATTTACTGGCATGAGCTTCAGATTCACACTGTTAGGACAGATGTCCATCTCATCTACAGGTAAGTTGACAGGAAAAGTATTTTATATGCGATTTCCTTCGTAAAGAAATACAATTTTGTTGATTCTTTTCATTCTAGATTTAAACTTGACGTAGTACTATAATTGCCCTAGTTAGAGTAGTAATGATCGATAGCAAGTATTCAATACTCCTGTGGTAGCCATGTAAAATCTTGGGAGTTGGACTGCTGAATTGTGAAATGTGGAGACCGAATAGCAGAAAACCTGCACTTATATATGTTAAGTCTGAGAATGCCATTTCTCAGAATATTCCCTTTTCTCTACGGTATGGTAAACTTTGAGTTGGTATATATAGGTCTGGAGGGTGTGTGGGCTTGTCCACAACATAAAGGGATGCAGTGGAGCGTGTCCCTGCAAGAAAGAAGTTTAAAGCAGAAAGCAATGTTTGATATTCACTCTTCTCTTATATTGGCAGTCTTTTTGGGCATCTCAGGACATGGCAATTTGACTCTTGAGATTTCAGTAGGAAACTAGTTCCTGTTCTGTTTTGTTCTCCTTTATCTCACTGCAGTCATTGGATCCTTCTGGATTGGATAAGATCATACTGTGGCATTTCTGCTGCTCTCCTAGGCAGGTTTATTGCCCTCCTGTCAAGTTCATCCCAGAAAATAGATTCAGATGTATCAGTATCACTCTTCTTCGTTTTAACTCTGGAGTGTGGTATGCCACAGGTTTCTGTCTTGTGCCCATTGTTTTTATTGTATATATGCTTCCACTGGAAGCCGTAATTACAGGAAGTAATGTATGATGTCATACATATGCCACTAGTACTGATATATGCAGATACAGATAGATAGATAGATAGATAGATAGACAGATAGATAGATAAAGGTGTGTGTGTGTGTGTGTGTGTGTGTGTGTGTGTGTGTGTGTGTGTGTGTATGTGCGCATGCATGTGCATGCCTGTTTTGTATGTGAAAGATATGGAAGACAGTCCTATCAATATGCCTCCATTTCCTGCTTGTCTATTAAACACTGTGTATGACATTGGCTGATCCTGGATCAGTGGAGGGAGGAAATAATTATGTTTACTGACTACTTTGGGCAATTTACATACAGACTGTATTAAATAGTGTACACTGACAGCAAAAGTTAAAAGTATTCATTCCCAGCCTAGGGATTATTTGTTTCTTTGTTTGTTTACCAAGGTAGAGTATTGATCATAAATTACCATTTTTGGGTCCAGTCCAAGTGACATAAAGTCACAAGTTAGAAAACAATATTAGAAAAGCAAAGCAAACAGAATACAAAATGCATCTGTCTCCCAAAGATGTAGAAATGCTATTTATAATTCAGACAAAGATGATGTTGCAAGAATGGTTATTTATAGTATGTATAAGGTTTTATAGTGACGAAAAACGGAAGCAGTAACACAGTTAAGATTCAATGAATTAAGACTATCTTCATGCCAGGGTGCTGAGCTTGTTAGGTGATATGACCACTGGAGAGGCATTTGCATTGGCCTTGTTTGATTACTTATGAATCAAGTTCGGGTTTAAAGTTAGTGTAGTTAGTGAGGCCTTTTAAGTTGATTGGTCCAAACTCTGGATGCTAAGATGGAGAAGATCTGGCTAGTACAGTGTAGTTTTGTTCCTGGTGTTTGCAGAATAGAATCTGATTGTGATTATCCTCTGAGGTTATACAATGGAATGCTTGCTGGTTGTACGTTTGGCAGCAAGAGGTATAAAGGTGACAATGTGTAGATGTTTGAAAAGGAGTGATCCTAGTAGGAGATCAGCCTTCATTTCACTGGAAGCCACTTATATTCTTTTGACTGTATGACAGTGGTGTTCAGGCCTTGAGTTAATGATGAAACTACAAGATTGTTTTAAAAATTAACTGGTTACCTGGAGAGTGGTCATGTTTTTTCTGCAAGCTGCACCAATCATTGGAAGTCTGTTCAACTGGACAAATAGGATACATTTACCTATGACAGATCATGCAGTTGGAGAGAAGATTTGAGAGATTTTACAGGCCAGAATAGTAGGTAGTTAATTTTTGCTCTGGCTTTTAGAATATGAATTTGAAAATGTAATGTTTGGTCCAGTCAGATACCTAGGTAGTTGAATGAGGTTGTGGTTTCAACTGGGTGACTGCTGTGGCTGCTTTTGTGAAAGCACTAGGGGACTGTTGATAGTTTTTGGTGAGTTCTAAAAGTCACTGAATTCATTTTATTGGACTAAATAACAAATCTATGAGAGCTGAGACAGGTAGAAAGAGTACAAAGGTTGTAATTGAGTTGATTCTGAGTGAAACTGGTTAGATGTATATATTACCATGTCATCTATCTACAGAAAAGTGGGAGGTGGGCTAGGTCAATTGAAAGCTTGCTAATAAAAATGGAAACAAGTAAAAAAAGCAAGGATGGACACCTGAAAAACAAGTTATTTTTCAATTGGGGATTCAGAGATAGGGGTTACCCTTTCTTAAGGCTAACTTAACTGATAACCTGGCAAACTTTGAAGCCCCTGAGAACACTACTGCCTATAGAGAGATGTTCACAAAAACCCTATACAAGCATGTTAATAGCTGCGGAGAGGCAGCTGTACCCACCAGGAATAAGTACAGAACTAATTCAAAAAACAAGCCACCCTGGTGGAATCACAAAATCAATAGGATATATAACAGAAGGCAAAAAATCATGGCAAAACTTAGGAGGCGCAGCACTCAGCAGGATAAAAACACTCTTATCAAACTAAACAAACAATTCAGAGGACAAATAAAGTCTACCAAAGCCAAATTTGTGATAAATTTGGCCTCCCAGGCCAAGGACAACCACAAAACATTCTTTAGCTATGTCCGCAACATCAAAGGCAATAGACAACTGTGTGCAGAGCTCATTGTAAATGGAGCCACCTATACTAACCCAGAAGATTTAAAAAAACCTATGGGCCAACAAATTCAGCTCCAACTTTAACATTCTCTCCCCCTCAACCTTCCCTCAAGTAATACCATCAAATATAACTCCCCCTGCTATCACTAGGGAACAGGTCCTTAATGTTCTTTCTAAGGCCAAGAACACTGCATCAAAGGGCCCAAACAATATCCCAGGATGGCAGCTAAAAAGCATGAAACATGACTTATCAGGCTCTTTGGAATTGCTATTTAACTGTAGCCTCCAAACAGACTTTATGCCTCATGAATGGGGAACAGCAACAGTCAACCCTCTGCACAAAGTTGGGCCATCTACAAACCCTGGAAACTGCAGACCAATAAGTCTTACATGCAAAAACGATGGAAATAATTATCATGGAAATGATCAGTAATGATATAGAAAACTTCCAGACACTGGACCCAACCCAGTTTGGTTTCATCAAGGGCAGGGTATGCCTACTCAACCTGGTGGACTTCTTTGAGAACGTCACCAAAGCAATGGATGAGGGAAAAATGGTTCACACTGTTTAGCTTGATCTAGCCAAGTTATTTGATGCAATACTCCACTTGGGCATTAGGTACAAACCCATATGTCATTCAGTGGATAGCCAATTGGCTCACAGACAGGACACAGGAAGTTAAAATTGAGTCCAGCTCTACAAAGAGGCCAGTAACAAGTACAGTCCCACAGGGATCAGTCCTTGGACCACTCCTTTTTGGCATTTACTTCTCTGAAGTCAAAGCCAATGTCAATGGTCTCTGGCTAACTAAATTTGCAGATGATTGCAAATTAGGAGCTGTCACTAAATCCCACACTGACACAAATGTTCTCCAGGAAGGAAGAAATAACAGGTGCCAGAGACACAGACTAAAGCTAAATGCCAAGAAATGCATAATAGTATCCTTTGTGAAGTCATCCAACCCTGGTAACTATCATGCAGGTAACAGACCCCTTAGAGTTTACACAGTAGTCAGGGATTTGGGGACATACATAGACAGTAATCTGGGTGGCCACGGTGGTGCAGCGGTTAGCGTTGCCACCTCACAGCGAGAGGTTCTCCTGTTTGATTCTCAGCTGGGGTGCCTTCAGTGTGGAGTCTGCATGTTCTCCCTGTATTCATCCCAAAGACAAGCAGTAGGTGGATTGGACACTCTAAATTGGCCCTAGGGGTGAGTGTGTGCATATGTGTGCCTTCTGTGGAAGGTTGGGCGCCGGGCTGGCAACTCGACACTGTAAAACTCCACTGCCAATCATGAGCAGACAGATGATCCGCTGTGGCGACCTAACCGGAAAAAGTTGAAAGACGAAGAAGAAGCAGAAGACATAGACAGTAATCTAGATTTTGACCATCACATGTCCACACTAGTGAGGAAAGCATTTTTGTTTATCTGCAGTTTTGTTTAAATGGTCTCAATAGTTTGAGATTCGGACATATGGGTTTTCGATTATTTGACGTGGACCCATAAATAATAATAAAAAAAAATATATATATATATATATATATATATATATATATATATATATATATATATGAGAATCTCTGGTTGGATTCTCATCTCGGGTGACTTCTGTGTGGAGTTTGCATGTTCTCCCTGTATTCGTGTGGGTTTCCTCCGGGTACACCGGTTTCCTCCCACAATCCAAAAACATGAATCTGCAGCATTTCCCCCTGGGCCTCCACTGAAAATAGGCTCTGTGCTAGTCAGACTTTCCCAGTCAAAAATGTGTGTGCATGTGCGTGTGTCCGTGTGTGTGTGTGTGTGTGTGTGTGTGTGTGTGTGTGTGTGTGTGTGTGTGTGTGTGTGTGTGTGTGTGTGTGTGTGTGTGTGTGTCTGTGTGTGTGTGTGTGTGTGTGTGTGTGTGTGTGTGTGTGTGTGTGTGTGTGTGTGTGTGTGTGTGTGTGTGTGTGTGTGTGTGTGTGTGTGTGTGTGTGTGTGTGTGTGTGTGTGTGTGTGTGTGTGTGTGTGTGCGTGCGTGTGTGCATATATATGTACATACATAACATTAAAAGGTAGAGTAAAAGAAAGGAACTGATTATGTAAACAGGAGCATGAGACATGCTCTGTGGGTACAATACTTGCTTTCCTTGTTTTGTTGACTGTTGACAGTGAGTAGGATTCATTAAAGCCTACACTAGGTGTACTCTAAGGGTAGACTATTCTGTGTGAACAGACAACACAAGTACAACCCTGACCTTATTCCTCCTAATTTTTGTTTTCCTACTGATTTTCTTGAACTTTAAACATCGAGAGGGATTCATAAAGGTTACCACAAGGTATAGGCTATGGGCCAGATTCAACTAAGTATACACTAAGTGTACACAGTATGTATTCAAGAACATTCTTATCACATTTTTTGTGTGTTCTAATTACTCAGTAAGATTACAGTAAGTGTACATGCAGTCTACACTTTGTGGTAACATTTATGAATCCTTGTCAATATTTAAAGCAAGAATATCAGTAGGAAAACTAAAGTTAGGAGGAAGAAGGTGTGAGTTATGTCTGTGTTGTCTGTTCGCTAAGAATGGTGTACACTTAGTGTAGGCATTATTGAATCTCGGGGTATGTCTACACTTTCACAGGTAGGGATGTTCTTGTGTACATTTAGTGTAGGCATTCATGAATCTGGCATTGTCTTTATAATTTGGTTGTAAATAAGCTGGACAACATGAAGTCAGTTTAATGTTAATATTTTAAGTCTAAATACAGTTTTATTTTTACTTGATTTTTGCAGGCACATGAGTATAAAATGCTCTGTGTTAGGCTCCAACAGCATTTATGTGGCACATAGTGCAGATGAGTAAACTGTAGGCTATTAGTAAACTGCTTCCTGTAGTGCAGGGTCTGATACCTTTAGCCTTTGTTTGCCTACTGTGTGACTCTGACCAAGTAATTTTACCAGTGTTCCTAGGCTGCTCCTGAAAAAGGACACTTGCATCTGGCCGAGTGTCCCAGACTGTTTACAAACGTGTTACTTATTGTCTTTGAATACCTGCACCCTTCACTTAGCCTATAATTAGTGCTTTTGTATATGCTGTTTGATGATTAATCCCAACACGTCTCTTGTAGTTTAATGACTGTCCAGATGCACTTTCAATAAATGTGAGTTTAAACGGAAAGGAAGTTTTACTGTTGCTCATTCTTAATCAGTTTTCAATGTGAAACTTTTTGTTTTGTTTGTATAGCAAATATCTGTCAATATTTTTGTTCAAAATTTGAGATAAAAATTAATATTTCTATAATTATTCAAATCCAGCCACAACCCCTTTTACCATTTTTGCACACAGGATAGGTGTATCACTTTCACAGTGACAATCATCTAGAACAAACATTTACACCTTTGGATGTATAAAGAATTAAAAAATAGTATGCATATTAACACGTTTGAACTCTGTTTATGGTAATTGAGGAAAGACATCCTGGGGCAGTGGTATGGGCTGGTGGGTCTACTGCCATTCCTAGCACCCCATTTGACAATGATACAGCTTTGATGTCAAATGCAGCTTTGAATAAGTACATTCACCATTTTTGCCAAAATAGAAACAGTAAAAATGTGCTTTAAAATTTGTGAGATTGTTCAAACAAGTATATTCACCACTTTTGCCAAATTACAAAACATTAAAAATTTCTTCAAAATCTGTGAGATATTTATTTG
>NC_056749.1:181136914-181159414 GCF_019279795.1 Protopterus annectens
CAAAGGGCAGCTCGCCGTCTGCTGTAGGACCGGGCGCGGTTGAGGTGTTGGCGTTCCATGCTCCGCTATGTGCGTGTGCAGTGTTTGGGTGATGCCTATGTTGGAGTCACGCATAGGTCCGCCCATACGGTACACATTACGGGTGGACATGTTTGTGTGGCGTCCATTTCACTGTGTGTGCAGGTAGGGAGGTGTCAGTCCATGGGGCCTACGCAGTCAGAGTATGTGCTATACGTTCCCTCTTTGCCAGGGCATAGGCATATTGGGTACGCCTCCATCTACCTACTGGGCCTGGCACAGTGTGTTCTTGGCACTGAACGCCCTGTGCCTGTGCTTGCCTTGGCAGTTGTGGCGGGCTTGGTGGCCCTACACCATTATGTCCCTGCAGCAGCTGTTTCCGCAGAATCATATTGTGTAGCATACAACATACTATTAATATGTGGGCACATGTGCCTGGAGAGTACTGCAAGGCTCCACCGGATGTATCCAAGCACCGGAACCGTGATTTCAACATCCCAAACACACGCTCTATGATTATTCTGGTTTGGGCGTGTGCCTCATTATGGCGTTCTTGCATGTGTGTGTGTGCATTTCTGATGGGTGCCATCATCCACGGCTCCAGTGCATAGCCAGCATCCCCCACAAGGTGACCTTGTGTGATGTCCCCCTGGCGAATACCTGATACAGCTGTGAGGCATGCCAGATATGGGAGTCGTGGTAGCTTCCAGGGCTGCCAGCACACACATCCATGATAATTCCCTGCGCATTGCACATGACCTGGCAATTGATGGAGGGGTATCCCTTGCGGTTTATGTAGCGTCTACCCTGCTCCCTGGGTGGTGACTTGATTTCTATGTGCGTACAGTCTATCATACCCAGGACCTCCGGGTATTGTGCCACATGGTGGAAGTGGCGCATATTGCTAGCCAACTCCTCCTGAGATCTGGGAAAGTTTATATACTCATGGGCATGTCGTAACATGGCATCCAGGAACTGGTGTAGTACCCTGGATGCTGATGCCTGTGAGATGCCCATTATATCCCCGGTTGGCCTTTGAAAGGTACCTGTAGCCAGTATTCGCAAGCTCACACATACCTTTGTGTCCACTGGGATGGGCTCCCCTCTGTTGTCTCTTGTTCTCAGGCGTGGCCGGCACAGCTCCACTATTTGCTGTAACGTGTCCCTGTCCACCCTGTAGCGCTCTACTATCTCCAGGTCTTGCAGCCCCTGGTAGGTCACCCTTGGTCTGAACACTCTCCTTCTCCTCTGAGGCCTACGGTAGTTGTCGGCACCCTCCTCCGCAACTCTGTCTGTCTCTGACACATACCGATGCATCACGGCCACGGCGGCACCCAACATATACATATTAAAAATTCCTCGTGTGTTTACACCCTACGGTGCAGCGTTTGGGAAATCGCACTGTGTGTTGTGTGCATTCACACTTTATACTGTTGTGCTGTACATCCGGTGATGTAATTGGGTGTGTCTGTGCGGCCGTATCTGTGGATTATCTTCCGTGTTTTACTGTTGCAAATGCAACGCTGTTGCCTTTGTTGTTACATTACACTTGCCTGCATTGGCTTAGCTTTGCATCTTACCTTACTGTTTCTGCACGTTGCACCTACTATTGCCTGCAGTGCATCCTGCAGGCACATGGCATATGATGCATTTTGTCTGCCGCCGCCGTAATGCTACCTGTGTACTTGGCTGTGCTATTTCGGTTCTTTGCTCTTTGCATTTCTGCTACATCCCCTACTATATTTGCATTCCTATGCCTCCCCTTTCCCGTTTTGCGGGAGTCTGCATGCAGAGTTGTCAGCTGCCACCGTTTGCCCTTCCTGGATTGATTGGTGTTGATTGCTCATTACGGCTCCAATTACACTGCTTCCACATTTCCTCATATTCTCCGCATTACCTTCCTATATCCGTGGTTGTTGACGGGGAGGCCGTCCCATGACTGGGTTGGGGAACGTAGTCATCCTCGTGCACATGCATCTGTGCGCGCATTATGTACTCTCAGCGCATCTATTTCCTCACACGCCGGTCCTGCTGCTGTGATGTGCATTGTACAGCCCATGTTTGCTGGCCTCCAATGTGCTTCCTCCTACAGTGGCACACCCCTCTGCGATTGACATGTATTCCGTGTAGGCCACTCTTCGGTGTAATACCGCTGCGCCGTTTGCTCCATCCTTACACTGGCGGCGGTTTTGCGATTCACTATTATCTGCCTCATTTGCATGGCATTGACTGCTAATACATGGTTACGGTGCCGAACACTGCCGCCACTCCTTGACAACCCTTGCGCTGGGGTTGAGGCTTTCCATACATACTATGGTGTGTGGTGGCTGTGCAGCTGATGTGTATTCTACTGCTCTTTTAGGACATTGTCATATTATTTCATTGTTTTGCACCTTCTGTGCACATGTCCGGGGGTTCTGCTGTTGTTTCTGTGTACATACCATTTATGTCATTATTTACATTTTGTGCATGTTTTCTTTGGACATTCTCAGTGCCTTTCGCCATTGGCATATTGCACCTGTATGATACCTGACGTTGACAGCCTTCCGTTACCCCTTGGTCATGTTTGGATAAATGTAAACCGTTTATTTTGGTTTACATTGCCGTGCCCTTACGCTACGCCTGCGCCACTTCGTGGATCGCTATTTGCCTTCATTTGCATGGTGCAATACCGCACACAGTGTGTTTAGCATACCTATGCCGGGGGCGGCGCAGGTCCGGCGCACGCCGGTAGTGCACGTGGGATTGGTTCATACCTGAATCGCTCGGTGGCCATATTTGGCTTTATAACGCCAACGCTATGTGGGCGCCTGGCGCAAGGTTCATGAATCCCGGGGATAATATAGATATGTGTGTGTGTGTGTGTGTGTGTGTGTGTGTGTGTGTGTGTGTGTATCAATATATTTTCAGGGACATACCTTTATGGTTACACAAGTAGTTTAAAGTATATATAAAGGTATCATCAGTTACATACATGTATGACCATTTTCACTCAAGTTTGATGTTATCACATTTGTTCAAATTAATCTTAATTCCAAATTATTTTGTTTTCTATTTGTTGCTCTTCAGAAGGTTTTCTCAAATAAGCATCTTTCAATTAGAGATTCATTACAAGAGTGCTTTCCTTTTTGTCAGACTATCCTAACAAATTTATTATGAGTGAAGAATGAGCATAACATATTATAGGTCACACACCATTAGAACTTCCTAATTTATCTCATTTATTGCTGTAACAGAAGGACCTGTTGAATGCAACAGTTACATGACTCTTCCCAAATAGCAAATAAACTTTACTCTATCATTTATTATGCATCATATGACGTTAATACACTTAATCATCAACTACAATGGGGTGTTAGCTTTTAGACAGGTCCTCTGAATGACAAAAAACACAAAGAAGTTGAAAGATGGTGAAACAATAAGCTAAAACATTAATTTAGCATGCTTACAGTTTCAGGTTCCCAGTAATGTATAATTATGTGCAGGGATTAGATTTATTAGTGCTAAGATTATTATACTGATAAAACATTAAAACAATTTTATGAATTTATCAAAACATAACCCAGTGTGGTATAATAAATGCATATATTACAGTGATATGTTGTCTGTTTTTAATGGTAGAGTTGTACAAGTATTTCTTAAAATGTTGTGTAACCTCTGGCCATATTATTCCAGTGTTTTAGCTATTAAATTTCTCATGTAAATAAAGTTGCTTCGATTTTGGGTCTAGACATGTGAAAAATAATACATTTCTTATGTGACTAAGTTGCTTGATTGAGCTGAATTCCTGTCTTTGCTTAGTTGGTTTTAGCTTGCAGGATAAAACTAACTAGTGAGTCATACGTGTATATATAGGCAGAGTACTTCATTGACCAGGTTCAAAGCCTTGCATCATCAGTGCATGTACTGGCGCCATGTATACATTTAGGTCATTGCACATGCCTTTCTAATTACACTAATGCAATCAGAGAGTCTGTACTGCTGAACACATTTGAAGACTTGATGAATTGTAGTACCAGTATATGCATTAACAGGTATATCTGCATCACCAAAAATCTTCAGTAAGTTATACTGTTGTGGCTTATGTCAGATAAACATACCTATCCTCATTTATAGATACATTTTATCTATGGAAGAGCCTGTATCCTTTTTTAGAGTCTATAAGCTTAGGTTGTTAAAATTCATACTGCGCCGAATATGAACAATTACCCCAGAAGCCTTCAAAGGCCATAGACTTGCACCAAGCACAAATTACTTTGAAGAATTAAAGGTGTATATTATTTCCCAATGTCAGAATCTCATAAATACCAAAACAGAGGACATCATGTGACACAGCTAAATAATAAAGTGATATTCCACTATGTAATGCCACATTCTTTAAGTATCACAAAGCAGGGCAGAGCTACAATAGGCAGCCATATCAATCAAAACAAGATATATAGAGAACAGCATAACGACAGAGAGATAACAGTAGCTAATTCACAAAAAGTGGAAGATAAAAAAATTACATACAGATAAAAGAGCAAAGATACATAAAGGGAGGCACACTGAAAAGTATTAAAGTGAAAGATAATGAGGAAAAGACAGTTAGAAAGTAGGGATACAGAACTGCTACCAGTGTTCAGTACTACGGAAGGATGTAAAGTAGGCCAAATCCCATCACTATGGGGAGAGCCAAAGCTAAAGAGCTTATAGTACTTTCATCATAGAAGAAAGGATTCTGAAAGAGCTCCTAAAATTAAACATTAAAAGGCAAATGAGACCTAATGAGACTTATCATATATACCCATCACCTCGTAGAAACAAAATCTTTTCCCTGATGTAACACCAGTAAATGTGGTTTAGGTAACTGGAGAGTCAGAAGATTTGGAAGGATTTTGTGCAGACATTTTTGCTCCCTTCCTACAAAGAGAGATGGGAAAACAGCTGCTTTTTTAATAACTCCTAGTGGTAGTGGTAGCCACTTTCTACAACTGCTGTCTTGCATTTACATATCACTAATTTGTGACTTTGTTCTGGTAATCAGTTCGCACTCAAATATTTATGAATTAAATCTGCTTCATTAAATTGTATTGACTTTGTCCTTATTGGGCAATATTTGCAATCTGCTGTTAGTGTCACTGAGCTATTTTTATTAACACCTACACAAAGTGTATACTATCTGTATTCAAGAACATCTCTACCACACTTTTTGTGCTTTCTAGTCACTTAGAAAGATTACACTAAGAGTACTTGTAGCCTACACTTTGTGATAACCTTTATGAATCCTACTCGATATTTAAGGCTGCAAGAAAATCAGTAGGAAAACTAAAATTAGGAGTATGAAGGTGTGAGTTATGCTTGTGTTGTCTGTTCACTCAAAATGGTGTACACAGTGTACAGTTAATTTAGGCGTTAATGAATCCCTGGGACTGCTTGCTCATTTCGACTTTGTATGAGAAAGGCATGTTCTTGGGGGAAGAATAAATTATATATAATAAAGGAGCAGACTCCATTTTAATGTACTGGCACCACATGGCCTTCTAGAATTACATCAGTCCTGACTCCACCTCAGTTATGCTGTCACCATGACCCTGAAAGAGGAAGGCCTAGTGTTTGATAGGGCCACAGTATGGGTTGTCTTCTAATGCACAGCTTAGGATGGAGAGTGGTATGGCACCTGCTGGTGTATAAGTAAACCAGAGCCCCTGGGGCAGCTATAGTACTGATATTACCACATGCCCAGTGGCTGTAAGACACTCATCCTTTGAACTTGTACTTCACAATGTCAGTGAATGTGCAGCAGTATCTTTAACCCCAACACCACTCCCTAATAACTTTATTAATTATTCTACACTCATCACTGATGAGCAGTAGAGTTTACTGTACTCATTGTGTGAAGGTAAACAAATGCTATCCTAAAAAGTAACGAAAAAAAATCATGTTCGCAGAGAAATGAGTCTGTCCCAGATATGTTATACAAAGTTTGATTAAAGACTGAAATTAGCCATTGTTACAAAAAACAAGAGCCATAGCAATAGTGATGAAGGATGATGTCAAATAAATCATGCCAGTTTATACAGGCTCTTGTACTCCATTTTTTATATCTAGTAGATCATATTTATTATACTTAATTTTTCACAAAAATTACTTATGGGTGTTGAGTGCCCAGAGTGACATTATTTTTTGCTTTCCTCTAGTCTTGCTTTTATAGAACCATGAGTAGTTAGTTGGCTTACATTTTTAAGGTAACAGTGTGGATGCTGAAGAGGTTGTGGTCTTTTGCTTCCCTTAAGACATACCTATAACAGTTTTAATGCATTTATTGCCTGAGATATGCCATTTCCAGATCCATTTTTGAGTAAAACAGTGGTTGTTGATGATGGGCCATGATGTCATGTTGCATTACTATTGCTTATTACATGGATTCTCATTTGAAATGTATCAATGTGGAAACTTTATTAGCTGTCTTTTGCAAAATATGAAACACTAGGCTAAATGGGCACATATACCAATGCTAGTTTTATAAGCATGTTCAAAAACTTAAGAATGGTACAAATGAAACAAAAAAAAAAAACAATAACCAAAAACATATTAAAAGTTACAATAAAAATATAAACATCTGGATCCATTTATGAAAATTCTAGAAGGATTCTACTATCATTAACAGAGACCTTTTAGTATAGGTAGGATGATGGGCCTTTTAGAACTATGCAATGAAGGGCATTGCAACTGTGGGCGACAAAGTAGACATGTCTGTATAAACAAGGATTGAGAGGAAAAAGAATCTAAGCCAGAGTGTTCTTAATGTGTTATTACATTCAGCAGCAAAGCATCTCAGCTAATCAAGTGTCAAGCTAGTTGATAAGGTGTCAACACATCAACAGCTGTTTGAAAGTGAAGGAAAGTGAAGGAACCTGTGTCATTAAGGGCTAGGTATGCAAGTATTAAAACACTTATAAATTGACCCTAAGGTCCTAGGTAATCTCATAAGTGATTTGCTAACTTTCCTGCTCTTCAGCTTAAGCAATGTGCACAAAAACTTACAATTGGGTTAATAAACAAAGCAGGCTGTAAAGTTTATTTAGGAAAGTAGAAAGAATGGATTCTGCCATTGTGTATCCTCTTTATTACTGGGTTCAAATGTTAACTACTATTTAATTCAGTTGAAACCCAGATTTTATGGTGAGGATGGCAATCTCTAGAGATACGGCTACATTTAAATTGATACTGTTTTTGAATAGAGGAGTATACTGATTTATGACAGACCCTTTGTTCACTTATATGAACATCAAACTACAAACACTGGAACGCCTTTATAACAGCTATGACTGTTTTACTAAGGTGTTTTTTAGTTTAGCATTTCAATGTTTGTGGTTTATGTTTAGGATTGGTATGGAGTGATGCAAAAGTTTCATTCAAATCTTTTGTTTGTGAAATACATTGAGTATTTTAAGTTCTTTGGAATGTTGTAGATGGGAGACAGGAACAGCTTTTCATTCTCACGTTGTTTGCCATTTCCCTGTAATTTTGTGACCATGGAGATAGTTTATTTAAGTCAGAGAAATGTGACATGGGTATAAGAGGTCCTTAACATCCACCCTTGTAAATCATGCTCACCTTATTGTGGTAAACATGTTTGTGTTATACCAATATTTATTTATTAATGCTCTGGGATCCATTGTCAGGGTTTGTGATGTTCAGTCATAGGTCCATTGAATACAGGATACAAAGGCTATCACAGGTACTGATTAGACAGTCTATATAATGAAAATAAATGTGCTGGTACATCAGTTTTTTTTTTTTACCATTCCCAGATCAAGATATCATAGGGAACCACTTGAATTAATGTATTACAATACTGTGTTTGATAATTATTAAACATGAGTTTAGACCTATGAAAGGCACACTCACAGGAACATGTCTCTCATGGTTTACCCAGACCATAGTGTGTTTAATGGTAGCCATTAGACTGATTTTTCTAAGCCTTTGCGAAGCCCCTAATGACAGGCCATTAATGTACGGTATTCATAACCTGATACAAATTAGGGTACACTGTGGGAGATTGTTGCACCACTAAATGAGGATATGCATATTGAGTGCCATTTTAACTTAGTCTATTCATATAAATGATTCACAATATACTGCAAATGTTTAGTCGGACTTTCCCGGTTAACAAATGTTAAATAAATAAATAATTATATAGATATATATATATATATATATATATATATATATATATAAACTCTTGCAAGTGACCTTACTTCAAGGACAGGGATCCTACATTCACAGATGTAATTATTCTAACACTAACACTAACTGTTGCATCTTGGAAGGAGGATGCAGCATTTATGAACAGAGGCTGACATACTCAATGAAATGGGATTCTAGTTAGATACAACAACCAGACTGGAAACTTCTGTAAGACAAATTCCAGTACTTTTCAAAATAAAGTGCATCCCCACTGGCTCATCTAGAGAAACATGTTCAATGTACTTTACTTGATTGTAGATTCACAGCTATATACTAGGCTAACGACCTCCAGGGCCTTTATAAGCTTAGCTGTGCAATCCAACTGAATTGTATCCCTATGTATCATGGGTGATTATTAGGAGGGGGTGTTTTAGTTAGGAAGTTTCTAGAGGTTATATATATATATATGTGTGTGTGTGTGTGTGTGTGTGTGTGTGTGTGTGTGTGTTGGGGGGTATGTTAGTTTGGGCATTACTGTCTGCCTCTATCAGAGACATGGGGACAAGATGTTGGGTGAATTTCTGATTTCCTATTCTTTTGCCAAGGTTATGCTTAAATAGGGTTAGAGATGGACTCTGCTTCACATGGATGGGGAGTCTGTTACAGAGCATGGGGCTCCTATGAGACACATATCTGTCTCTCCAACATGTCTTATTCATGTCACAAGTAAAATTTAAATCCTTGAATCTAGTGGTTTTGATGCTGCTCTTTTTGTAGATGTGCAAATTGTCCATCAGAGCTGGATACAAGGATACCTTGTATGCCAGGCATAGATTGCCCTTTAGTAACCTGTAAGAGACAGCGTATGAGATAGAGCTTTAGGGCAATCCATATAAGACAATGTGTTTATACCTTGGATTCTTCTGGTAAAGAACCTTTGTGGGCATTCCAAATGTTACATATATCTGGTCAGATACATGCCAAAGGGTGCATTATACTAAATGATGGGTCTTATAAGAGCTGAATAAAGTGGCACTATGACATCCTTGGATCTGAATGCCATGCCTGTACCTATAAGTTGGGTGATATACAATGATTTTCTTACTACGCTGGCCACATGTTGGTCACAGACCAGATTACCATCTATATATGTTCCTAGATCCCTAACTATTACATTATCTAATACAATTATAAAATATGACAAATGGAATTTTGTCATTTAATCTAGTATACCCTTTACCCTTCCTACTGATCTTTGCATAATGCTTGACAAAATGTATGTAATTCTTAAGATGAGCTCTGTTTATAAATCAAGTTGTAAACAAAGTTATAATACAGTATGTATTGTATTGTATTATATTGTAATGTTATATAGCACCATCTATACAGATAGTGAACCTGCAAGAGAAGACCTGCCAGCAGGTGATGAGCTGCCCAAGAACTAAATAAAGGAGAGGAAGACTTCACTACATGTAGAACTACTCACAAGAGCTTGCACAGTCAATTTCAGAACAAATCAGATTTAACTTTACACATTTGTACATGTCAAGTTCATCTCATCATAAAATTCAACCAATCAATTTATAAGTCCACAAGATTTCATCCTACACATAAAAATATTTTTTTTCATAAATTAATTATTTTCTAGTGCTTTCAACTTTAAAAGATTCTCACTGATACAGAATCATTAATACCCGGAGATGTGCTGGCATATAAAAATAATTGCCAGTCTTATTCACATTTCTCTGAAAGGGTATTAATATAATCACTTGTAATGTCTAAAACAACCCTGTCTAGAACAAAAAATAGATATTTTTGAAAATCATTAAAATCACTGAAAGTCTGCACAATGTATTTTCACTTTGCTTGTTGCTAATGGTTAGAATGTGTTGATAGATTCATAGATTGTTACTAGGCTAACAACCCAGGGGGTCTTTCTAGCCCTAGCAAAGTGTTCCCCAAAAATAATGATGTCCTGTATCCGCATAGAACATTGGGGGCCAGGCATTTATAAGCTACCTCTGTCCATAAGGGATATGGGTGCAAGGCTCAGTGTAAATTTCCTGTTCCCCATCTACTGGTCTAGGTTGTGCTTCAGCTAGGTAACAGACAAACTCAGTTCCACATGGATGGGAAGCCTGTTCCATAGGTGAGTCAGTCTCTGGGACATATATCTGTCTCTCCAGCATGTTCTGTTTAAATCACAGACAAAATTCAGGTCCCTAGATCTTGTATTTCTGGTACTCATTCATATGTATTCATAAAATGGTTTCATTTCTCCATATATTTTGCTACACTATATGACTTGAGTCCCTGGATTATCATATGACGTGACTATACCTGCTTATGAGTTATTTATGATGTAGCAACCGTGTTGCTAATTCTGAAGCACAGTGTGCTAGTGATGTTCTGCCTCAGTTAAGCATAGTTATGCACTTAAATCAGCCTGTGTAAGCACACCATAGGTTAAGTGTTATGTCTCTAATTAGTGGTGCTGTCAATTATGAGAAACATGTTAGCAAACTACTCTGTCGGAATGTAGCACAGCTGTCAGAGATGTTGTCTGCCCTTCCTGCTGTCATTACCAGTGGTTAAGGTGATGCCAGGGTACTGCATGCAACTATCTGGCAGTATGATACCTACCACAAAGATACTCATGCTATGATTAGTTTTACTACTATAGATAAGAATGGTGTTAAGACCATTAATATTATAAGATCAACCACTTCTCTTATCTGTGGCATTTTATCTTCAAAGGCACCAAAGAACTGTATATCTCTATCAAGAAGTCATACAAGTATCAGACAGAGACTGTAGTCTATGCACTTAATCACTGACACAACTGTAAGCAATACCTAGGCTACTGAATGGCATGTCATCTGAGAGTGCCACAGGTATGAGACACATGGTCTGTGCTCTAGTCAGAAGTATTCCCATATCTCAGAATTGTAGCGGTAGCACAGCTCAAAAAGAGGTGTTGTAAGCATGTTTGCTAGCACTGTTAAATAAGCTGGAATGATGATGTGCTAGGCATGTTTGCTAGCACTGTTAAATAAGCTGGAACCATGATGTTCTAGACATGTTTCCTAGCACTGTTACATAAGCTGGAACCATGATGTTCTAGACATGTTTCCTAGCACTGTTACATAAGCTGGAATGATGATGTTCTGAGCATGTTTGCTAGTACTGTTACATAAGCTGCAATGGTGATGTTCTAGGCATGTCTGCTAGCACTATTTCATAAGCTGGAACAGTGATGTTCTACTCATGTTTGTTACTACTTTTATATAATTTGGAATGGCAATGCTCTTTGCATGTTTACTGGCACTGTTACATAATCTAGAAGGGTAATGTTCCAGGCATATTTGCTGACACTGTTATATAATCTGTAATGGTGATATTCTCTGTAAGTTTCCATGCTCTGTTATATAAGCTGGAATGATGATGTACTAGGCATGTTTGCTAGCACTGTTAAATAAGCTGGAACCATGATGTTCTAGACATGTTTCATAGCACTGTTACATAAGCTGGAACTATGATGTTCTAGACATGTTTCCTAGCACTGTTACATAAGCTGGAATGATGATGTTCTGAGCATGTTTGCTAGTACTGTTACATAAGCTGCAATGGTGATGTTCTAGGCATGTCTGCTAGCACTACTTCATAAGCTGGAACAGTGATGTTCTACTCATGTTTGTTACTACTGTTATATAATTTGGAATGGCAATGCTCTTTGCATGTTTACTGGCACTGTTACATAATCTAGAAGGGTAATGTTCCAGGCATATTTGCTGACACTGTTATATAATCTGTAATGGTGATATTCTCTGTAAGTTTCCATGTTCTGCTATATAAGCTGGAATGGTGATGTCATAGGCATGTTTGCTAGCACTGTTATATCATTTGGAATGATGATGTTCTAAGCATATTGTTCGGCACTCTATTTAATTTGAAATGGTGATGTTCTAGGCATGTTTGCTGGCAGCGTTACATAAACTCATAAACTGGAATGGTGATATTTTAGGCATGCTTGCTGGCACTGTTATATAATTTGGAATGGTGATGTTCCAGGCATGTTTGCTGGCACTGTTATACAAGTTGAAATAATGATATTCTTGATATGTTTGTTCTTATTCTTATAAAATGGAATGATGTCAGGGTATTGCATTTTATTTTTAAGGAGTGCAACTGTTATCATATAAACATTCTGTCCCTCATCATTGTCAGAATGGGACCACAGCACTATACATTATCCTCACATAGACAAATATCTCACAGAATGCTCTTCTCTTCTCCTAGTTAGTGACATTAGCTTTGGTCAGAATTATATCACAGCACTTTTCTAATAGTTGTGTTTTTTTCCTAAGATGAGCAGCAATATTGCCACTTCATTCAAGGTCACCTTATCTGTTATAGTTGTTACATTACAGCTCTGGAACAGTTTGCATGCGAAAAGAAGAGTTTCAATTTACTGTGTGAAATCACCATCTGTTTCACACCAACATTGTTGATGTTCCACTGTCATTTATTTGTTTATTTGGTAATCAGAATTAACAAAGAAGATTATGATCATATCAGCAATCATAACAAGTAAGTTATATGATTAAGAAATGAATTCCAAGAAATCCACTTCACAAGTGATGCTCCAGAATGCATAACAAACTGATTGGCTACTTGATCATAACTATTTGTAATATATATGGAGTTTCAGCTGCTCCAGCGTTTAACCATTTTTAAAAAGTGTAAGGAGGAACACAAAGTGCATTTTTAAAAAGTGTAAGGAGGATCACAAAATGCATAGCAACTTTAAAAACTGTAACACACCAGCCATTACCAGACAAGGTTAGAAATGAAGTATATCTCTAATCAAACAACCAACAGCTTTCAAAGCTGTTAGACACTTTCTTGTACAACGCTTCTATGTTTTTTTTGCAACAGTACAACACATGTTAAGTTTCATATCATTTAGAAATGTGAGGACAGAGCTCAGTGTTTAAAAAAATTACCTTCAAGATGTGTTGCCAACAATATTCAGGTGATCCAAAGAATTATACATGTTGAGATATGTAGAATCTTAGGTAGGCAAAGCATGAGCTGGTTCTCCTAAGATTATTGTTATTATCAAAGAAAGTGGAAGTGAAAGACTCGACTAAACCCACACTTTTGGAATTGTTCGAGCTGGATGTTGAGCTAGCCACACAAGAAGAATGGTTCCAGTGCAAAGTTAATACAGAGAAATG
This sequence comes from Protopterus annectens, assembly GCF_019279795.1. NCBI lineage: Eukaryota > Metazoa > Chordata > Ceratodontiformes > Protopteridae > Protopterus > Protopterus annectens. The sequence goes on from NC_056749.1 coordinate 181,150,345, forward strand.
CAAGCTATATGCTAGTTTCACTAAGACTGTTCTGGTGTGGGGAACTTCCAAGATGGCTGCACCTTGAGTAACAGTTTATTTCTAGCTCCCCTAGTGTGGAAACAGAAACTCAGCAGAGAAGGCCAGTAGACTAATGTTTATGTGTAAATTTCAGTAACTGGCTAGTAAATGTGAAACTGAACAACAAACAAAAAGGAGGTAGTGTGCAAAAGAAAAAATAACCAATAAAAACAATAGCACACTAAAGTCCAATCCCAAATACAAAATGTCCGAAGGTTGCTCACTTTATTAAACCTCAAAGTGAGTGACCTTTGGGCTTTATTGTGTGGCCATTTTGTTTCTGGGATTGTACTTTAGTGTGCTATTTTTTCTTTTGGTTATTGTTTCTTTTGCAGACTACCTCCTTTTATTTTGCTGTTCAGTGGCTAGTAAATGTACTGCTTGGATGCTAGGAATAAAGAAATACAGAAGACCTGGAAAAAATCAGCTACAAAAAGTGAGGAAGAAACACTGACTAGGGAAGTTCTGCAGCTGTTCAGCATAAAGCAATGCAACCTTCAGACATGACTTCCAGTAACCTACAAGAAGATATAAGACAACTGCATACAGAACTGGTTAAAATAAACAAAGCACTGATGGAGTATATCAACACAAACAACAAAAAGCTGGAAAAATGAAAGAACCTTTAAACATCTTCAGATGAGATAATAAAGCTGCAAAAATCAGATGTCAAAATAAAGAAAAAGCTGGCTGAATATGAGACTGCTCATGAAGAGATGTTTCAAAAAATAATAGAATTAGAGGACAAAGCATGTAGAAAACTTGAGATTTTCAGCTATACCAGAGAAGCTGGAAGGAACAGACCACATTAATTTTATGAAAGCACAAATAAGCAACTGGACTGGTATTCCACAACATGAGTTGTTATTTGAAAGGCACATTGTGTGCATGCTCCAAACATGGCTATAAGAAAGCAACTTAGACCTTTAATAGTAGAGATACGGTCCTACCAGCAGAAGGAGTTGACTCTGATAAAATTGTCACAGAATGATAAAGTACTAAAAGTGGGAGACAGCAGAGTGTTTGTGGAGAATGATTACTCATTGTACACCAGACAGAAGAGGAGCAAATTTATTTCACTATTCAGGAAATATTGAGATGCAGGTGTGAGATTCAAACTGCTGTACCCAGCTGCCTTCAACGTAATCTTCCCTGGAGGGACAATATCATTATTTGATGAAGTACATGCTAAGGAGGAAATACAAAAGTTTTTCCAACAAAAAGTAAGCTGTGACATAGGAGCTTCTGCTTCTTGTTCTTCTGGCAATAAAGACCACATAGGGACTATAACTGTGAAACCTTTTCAAAATTTTCAGTGGAAAATGTTGGAGATAAAGAAGAGAGCAGGAGAGATGACTAGAAGAATCAAGATCATGTTGGAAATGAAGCAGAGACAGGATTTCAGAGATGAACAGTAATAAAAGCAATGACTTAATATGGGATTACAATGCAATAATTATATTTGTGAATTATGATGGAACAAGAAAATCTGGAAATATTGAACTTAATCAGAATCTGTTGGACTTGTGGGGCACTCTAAAGCATATGCCCTACTTCATGTCATTAATGTTCAGAGAAGTGCTTTGGAGAGGGGAAGAGATGGGAGAACGTTAACTGTAAGTTAAATAGTACCAATTTTGTGTCATGTGTTTTTTTTTTGTTACATACTATAATGTAATTTTTTAAAGTTATTTTCAAATGTAATAGGGATTGTAAACAGATGCTGCTGTTCTTTTTTCCCTTTCTTTCTCCCTTCTCTCTCTTCTTGTTCAGTTTTAAGAAATGAAGACACTGCAATATATAAAAACCCTGGTTAAACAGAATGATAAAAGAAAAGTTAATGTGCTTTTTCTCATTCTTGCATGGGGAAATGACTGGATTAAAGACTTTAATTTGATTTAGTAACACATTTTAAGAGAGAACAAGTAAATGCAAAAGAACACTGAATATTATGAGGCTTTTTTCTATGGAAACAATCTGATAAAGAGAAACTGGCTGCCTGGCTCTCATGTCTCTATGGAGACAATATGATAAAGAGAAACTAGTTACAGTTTGGTAGAGAGTGTTTGGCTGAGGAAAAAAAAAGAAAAGAAAAATTGGCTAGGAGTTAATGTTCTCTGACAGCATCCAGGGGTTTTCCCAAAGTAGATAATGTTCTCTGAAATCATTTATGGGCTTTCCCAGCTGGGACAGCTATAAAGATAAGACAAAACCAATCAGCAGTTAGTAGAAGCACAGGCTGCATTATACATCTTAGCGTGGATTACCTTCCTTTTAGGTTAACTGAAGTTTGTGAGTGTGGCTGTCAGTTTGGGACTTTTGTTTCTATTAGAAGGGTAAAACTTCACTATATAAAAGTATACATATGTTTATGTGTTAGTATTTAGTTAATAGGGTTTAGAGGTATTTGGGTGTGTTTTTTTGTTTGAGGGCTTTCAATAAAACAAAAAGTTTTATAAGATGTGATATAGGCTTAAATGTATATGACAAGAAGCAACTGTATAAAGGTTCAAACTGCCAAACAGTGCGTGAATGTAACACAAAAGCTGGAACTAGACATTTAACAAAAAAAGGTGTTATACATAAAAGGTGGGAGTAATAACCTTTTAATACAATGATGCTTTCTTTAATGTCTTTAAATGTAAATGGCCTCACAGAGAAATACAATCAAGAAAGAATTGTGAACTATATTAAAATGTAGAGTACAAATAGTTATGTTACAGGAGACACTTACAAATAACTAAACATGTGAATTTGATAAATAATGTTTTTCAGGATGGATATTTAGTGGAATACCTGGGACAAAGGAAAAGAGGAGTACTTATATTAATTGCAGGAAGAGCTCCAATAGTGATAAAAGAAGATAAAAAGATAATAATGGCAGATTTGTAGGGCTAAGGGGCTACTGGCAAGGGAGGAGGAGGATTACACTGGCATGTATTTACATTCCACCTAAAACTGCTATAATGTGGCTCAAGAAATTTCTGGGAGAAATAATCAGTTTTCAGCAAGGAATATTACTAGTAGGTGGGGACTGGAATTTGATTTGCAGCAGCGAAGATGTCTCTCGGGGGTCCAGAAGGGAAAATATAACAAAGGAGGGAAGATTTTTGAAGAAATTTATGAAAATATTTGGCATGGAAGATGTGAATTCAGTAATAGGAATTTGGAGTGAATTTTCATATTATTCCCCAAAATATAAAAAGTAGTTTAGGCTACACAGAATTTAGTACACTTCACAGGAACATGTGCATTTAATTGAAGATCTTGATACCAACCCAATAACTATTTCAAATCATGCACCAGTAATAGCTAAAATAAAAACATAGGGAAATGAAATAAAAATGAGACATTGGCGCTTTCCCACCTATCTGTTGAAATGTACTAAAACTGCTATAACGTACACTTACTTTCCTCACTTGCTTAGAGAAAAACAGCTCTTGTACTCACTTTCCTCACTTATCTAGAGGAAAATATTTTTTTATTCAGGCATGTCCAAGGGTCAGCTCCCAGTGTTCTCTCCTGTCTATCTGATGAATCTGGGCATCTTGGGGCAATGTAGAAATTGCCTCATGTACACAGACAACCCTCTCCTCCTACCACCCAACACTACAACCTGTGAGAGATGCACTTATCTAGCCAAACTGGAGGTAAAGCCCACTCCAATCAAGACTGAACTTGACAGTCAAGAGGAGAAGGTAAACACTTGCACCACACCACACTCATCACATAGTCTCACTAAATCTACACCACCAAAATCCACACATAGAAACACAAAAACATTTGCGGAGGCTCTCAATAATAATCTGCTCAAGCAACAGAGACCTCTAAAGCAGAAATGCAAGCAACCTCCACCCCCCCAACACAACCCAAATGACACATAGCCCACATAGTCAGTGTGCCACCCAACTACAGCCCATAAGGCATAACGTACCCAACACTCTAGTCATAGGTGACTCTATAGTCAGGCACACTGATGTCCCACTCACCAGGCTAAACAAGGAGAAGGTTACTGTCAGCTGCCTGTTTGGTGCCAGGATCCGCCACATAACCCACACACTCAGGTTACTCCAAAACAAGTACAAATATGACTCTGTCATTGTCCATGTTGGTGTGAATGACCTGAGATGTACCTCCCTGGACTAAATGAAAAGAGACATGGAAGTGCTCTCTGATCTTGTAGCCCAGGCAGGTATGACCCTAGCCCTGAGTAGCATTCTGCCATCACCCAGAATGATGCTGCAGTACAAGGACAAAATGATTGACTTCAACAATTGGCTAAGCTTCTGGTGCTATTCTAAAGGGATCCAGTATCTGTCTGCCTGGGATGACATGGTCGAGAGACCACAGTGCTTTGCCAGAGATGGCCTGCACCTGTTACCACTGGGATTCCGGATACTGGCTAAGGTTCTTGCCGCCCCTATAGTGCCTTTTTTAGGCAAGGTTCAAATGACAAATTCACCACCATAACAGGAACAGGCAAGCAAAAACTGAGGGTGATGCTACTCAATGCTAGAAGTCTAAATCTCAAAATGCACTCACTCGAGGCACTCCTTAAAATGGAGAACATTGATATCTGTGCAGTGACTGAGACCTGGTTCAAGGCTCCAGAGAGCACCTCTGCACTACCAGGCTATAACTCATACCACACTTTTTGGACATGTAACCAGGACCGGAACACCAAAGGCAGAGGTGTGTCCATATTCATTAAGGATATTCACACCTTCAGGCTAGTTGCTCAGCATAATGAAGCCGAGGTTATCCAAGTGCAACTAACTCTGGGAAAAACTGCAATCCAAATTTTAGCTTGCTACAGATCACCCACCATGCCCCAGGATTCCCACTCCTCTTTTCTTGATGTACTGGAAAATATTAGGGTTCAACCAAACACCCTAATAATGGGCGATTTCAACTACCCCACCATTAACTGGGAAAACTACTCATGTATCAACTCATAAACTCCAATGCCCTGGATCAACTTATCCACACCCCCACCAGGGGCAACAATATCCCAGATCTAGTCATTACCAACATGAGTGACCGGTGTTCCACACCTGAATTCAGTGCCTCATTGGTCCGATCCCACCATAAGCTAATTACCCTAGATATCCACATCCTGCCCCCACCCACCATTAAGGAAACCATGGTAAAAAATTTCTCCAAAGCCAACTTCATGCTTCTTAAGACAGAAGTGGTGAACTTCATGACACCCATGCAGATGGACAATACAGTTACGACTACTGAATCCTACACAATTGCACTTTATAAGCACTTACGAGTGCATGGATTGTGCTATCCCAAACAGAACCAAGACACTATCCTCCAATAAAAGGAAGCCACACTGGTGATCTCCTGCCATAAATTAACTGTACAACAGGAGGAAGAAACTGTTGCAAAAGAGACTAAAATCCCATGAGTGGAGGAGCTCCCTGGTCAGTCTCAGTAAGAAGCTGCAATCCCTGATAATATCCTCCAAAGCTAGTTATGAAAACAAAATTGCCACTGATTCTAAAGACAACCACAAAGCATTCTATATCTCAAGAATCTCAATGGCAACACTCAGATCTGCTCTGAGTTATAGCACAATGGCACTAAATATACAGACCCAACTGATATTGCCAACATCCTGGCAGATAGGTTCAGTGCTAACTTTACCCCCCTCTCACCCCTTAAAGAGTCCATCTCTATACCAGAAAAATGCAAAGTTCCTGTAATCACGACTGCACAGGTAAAAACCACACTCTCCAAAGCCAAGAACACAGCATCCATGGGACCAGACAACATCCCAGGCTGCGTTCTACATGAACTACAGAATGAACTGGCACCCCGCCTAAGTACCATGTTCAATCATAGCCTCACCTCAGGCTTTGTGCCTGCTAAATGTCGCACAGCAACGGTTATCCCACTCCACAAGGGGAGAGCCACCACGGACCCCAGGAACTACCGCCCCATTAGCCTGACGAGCCTGGTCTGCAAGGCCATGGAACGTATCATCATGGAGCTTATAAACAAAGACATTGGTAATCTCCAAACTCTGGACCCCACCCAGTTCGGGTTTGTAAAAGGCAGATCATGTCTCCTAAACTTGATAGACTTCTTTGAAGCAGTCACCAAAGCCATAGACAAGGGTAAGGTGGTTCACACAGCCTATCTAGATCTTGCCAAGGCTTTCAGCACCATTCCCCCACTCTGTAATTATAGATAAACTCACTAAACTAGGTATAAATCCCTATGTCACAAGATGGGTTGCCAACTGGCTCACTGACAGAACCCACACTGTGAAAGTAGCAGACTCCAAATCCAACTTCAGACAAGTGGAGTACCACAGGGTTCAGTCCTGGGTCCTCTCCTGTTTGGTATCTACTTCTCTGAAGTACAGGCTAACACAGACGGTCTCTGGTTAATGAAGTCGGCAGATGACTGCAAACTAGGAGCTATAATCGAAACTCCTAATGATGTGGACATCCTACAAAAGGAACTCACTGAGACAGATGCCTGGTGTCAAAGCCATGGCCTGAAGCTCAATGCCAAAAAGTGCATTGTCATCCCCTTTGATAAAAACTCTGTACCCATGAACTACAACATAGGCAGTAGTATACTTAACACCGAAAGTGTGATAAGAGACCTTGGGACACAGGTGGACAGTAGTCTCTCCTTTGATAATCACATCACCACAGTAATCAGGAAATCCTTCTACATGGCACACCTCATCACAAAAGGTTTCTCATCCAGAAAAAAGAGGTCACTGTTCCCCTCTACTCATCACTCATTAGATCCATTATAGAGTACAACTCCCCTTTTGGTATGTACCTCACAAGACATCTACAACAACTGGAAAGGCCGCAGAAATACCTCACAAAGAGGATTACCGGCCTCAAACAGATGCCCTATGCAGACAGTCTCAAAAAACTCCAGCTTTACTCCGTCGTATATTGCCTGCTCAGAGGTGATCTCTGTCAAACATACAAAGCTATGTCAAACCCAGAGCTGTTGGACATGCTCCACTTAAAGAAATCCCAATCCCTACGAGCTACACACTCTAGGGACCATAACCTTGTCATCACAATAAACAGAACATGCTGGAGGGATAGATTCCTGTCCCAGAGACTTCCCATACTCTGGAATAAACTACCTATCTATATAGCACTCTTCAAGAAAAATCTTGATGACTGGCACAATGACTCAGGCAACAGAAAGTAGAAAATGTTTATGGAAGAATTAAAATGTCAAGGAGATGAGATTGAAATTGTGATGTATAACCAATCTACAGAAAAGTCCCCAGGAATAGATGGTATTCCTGTGGAAATTTGGAAGCTAGTTGGAAAAAACTGATAAAGATCTGGAAGGTTTCGTTTAACAGTATCTTAAGAAAATGAGAAGTACTACCATCTTGGAAGAAAGCAGTGGTAGCTGTAATACCTAAAGAGGGTAAGGATCCATCAGATCCAGCTTCATACAGGCCCATTTCAATACTAAACCATGATTATAAAGTGTTCATGTCTATAATGGCTAAAAGAATGGCAAAAGTAATGCCAACACTGATAGATATGGATCAATGTAGTTTTGTGGAGGGGAGGCAAACATTTGACAACATTAACAGAATATTGATGATCCAGAAGGAAGCAGAATGTAAGAAAATACCATTTTCATTGCATAGAAAGCATTTGACAGAGTAAGCTGGGACTTTATGAGCAGGGCAATGGAAGCATTTGCATTTCCTGAAAAAAATATAAGGTTGATTAGCAGAATATATGAGGGGTTGGAGGTGAAAATTAAAGTGTGTGGGGCCCTCACTGATAATTTCTGCTTGAACAGAGGAACCAGGCAAGGGTGTCATCTTTCCCCTTTATTATTTGCATTATATTTAGAACCACTGGTAAAGAAAATAAGGGACTCTGAAATTCAAGAATATATTTGGTATGGTGGTAAAGAAAAGCTGGTTTATCTGCAGATGATATTATTTTCTACCTGACAAAACCATAAAAGACACTGCAGAACTAGAAAATGCATCCATGGGACCTGATGGGAGTGGCGACTTTGGATCCATCCCAGTTTGGCTTTGTCAGACAGAACCTACAGGGTCAGAGTTGCTGGCGCCATGTCAGACTCTGTACCACAAGATTCATCACCCAAAGACTATGCTGTGGAATAAAATCGGCCTTGTTCAATGTTGTGGAACATTTTCAGACAGTTTCAAATCTTTTTGTGATAGAAAATGAATGAAACTAAAACAAAGGCAATAGCAGTAAATGACGTACCCACACATGAACTGGTTCATGAATACCCATATTTATGGGAAAACAATAACATGAAGTACTTAGGAGTATGGTTTAAAAATTATTACAGTGTGGCAGCAAAGGATATGTGGGAATAGACTAAACAAAAGATAATACAAAAAGTGAGAAAATGGAAGTTTGTTATATGGATATGGATAGTAAGATACAAACAGTGAAAATGTTTTTAGTCTCTCTAGTCTTGTACACAGGTCAGGCATATTATTATCAACCAGAGGAGAAGTTGTGGGTAGCAATTAATAAAGAGCTAAAGGACTTTTTGTGGGAGGGGAAGATGGCAAGTGTCAAGTATGATAAGCTGATTCTTCCAGTAGAACTGAAATTGGGATTACCCAATTTGAAGAGGTATTTCACAGCTACACAGTTAAGACTCATATACCTAGCACAAGCAGAAAACTATAGTTTAAAGTGGAAAGGGAGGAAGATAAAACATGGAAGAAGCTCAAGAAACAAGGAGAGACTGGGATTTTGGATGCAGGTCTTTAAGGAGAATAACAATAACCATGCAGAATATTATATCCATAAATTAACAGAAAGTATTCTAATAACTAAACCAACATGGGAATGGAGAAAGGAGATTCTGATGACAGGGATGATTGCAATTAGAGATACAGACAGTAGGCAAGAGGGGGCCAGAATTTATTGGAGAAAACTGGCAAAGGACCCAAGGTATTGGAAGCAAATAACTAGAGAGAGAAAGATTGGGATGACGCCAA
>NC_056749.1:181164414-181301914 GCF_019279795.1 Protopterus annectens
AATGAGTTAGTCAATGAGCTAGTCAATGAGCTAATCAATGAGTTAGTCAATGAGCTAGCTCTTCTTAGAACAAACATAAACAATAAATAGCCCCAACCCATGGCTCACTAAAGTGACTAGACAGCTCATGCTGAGCCGAGACAAAGCCTGTAAAGCACGGGGCAAAGATAAAACAGAACAAAATTGGGAAATCTTCACACAACTTGGAAATTTGTGTAAGCAAATTGTCAGATGAGAAAAATACAACTGTATTAACTCACTCCAAAGCAAGCATCATCAAAACCCCAATTAATTCTGGACTTCTATAATAACCCTACTGTATCCATGGCATAATACCACCCCAGCTCGCACCATCAGTAACAATGCTGATCCCACAGTGACCCAATGTAACACCCAATTCATTCAGTGTGTCCTCACTCCACTAGATCTAAACCTCGGTCCTCCCTCACCATCCCTATCACACACAAACACACCTCTCTTTTCTCCTTTCAGAGAATACCAACTTCAGCTATCAAAACATGTCTCTAACAGCTAAACCTCACAGCCCAGCAGCTGACAGCCTACCACCTCATTACTTACAAATAGATCCACCACAGAAAATTATGTCCTATCTGTCTGGAAAAAATCTCACATTATAGACAAGAGTGGAACCTTAACTGACATCTCTAACCAGCCCATAGCAATTCTACCCTCATCAAAAATATTTGAGAAATGCATTCACTCTCAACTACTAGCCCACCTAAGCAACAATAATGTTCTTGCCACCACACAACATGATTTCTGAACGTATCACAGCACACCTGCCTTGCTTAGTTTTGCCAAAACCATAAATACCAAAAAAAATGGCAACCTAGTATTCTTGTTTTTCCTAGGTATGTCAAAGACATTCTACACTGTATCCTACCAGCATCTAATTATTGAACTAGCAGCACTATCCTTATCTCTGGCATCTTTTTATTGCTTCATCAGCTCTCTCTAACAGAATGCAAGCTGTAAAATGGAATCAAGATCTTTCCCATTTCCTAACTTTCTTACCTGTCCCTGTCGGTATACCTCAAGACTCAATACTAGGTTCAATAGGTTTTAACATCTTCACAAGCAACCTACAGAAAGCCAACATGCTGCTGAGGCTGCTTTAATATGGTCAGTCCCAAGCCTCCCTCTACTTCAGTAAATGACTCAAGACTCTTTCTCATCCACTGAGTTATGGCTTTCAACTCATCTGTTAAACCTAGACACCAGAAAAAAATGAATGCTGTTCATGCCAAAATCTATCTTTTAACATTACTTCAACAAAGAACACCATAATTGAAACTGTATCCAACTCAAAACTGCTATGTGCCAAAATAGACAACAAACTAAAATCTGACTTACACATCACCCAGTCCATAAAAAAAAAAACTCACCATAAATTAGGCCTTCTCTACAGTAACAAACCTTACCTAACTCCTCCAGAAAACCCTTAGCCACATTCTATCTTCTCCAATCTCTTTTTTATACTTCACCTATTCTAACCAACCTGCAATCCACCTTACTGTTAAAAAATGGAAGCCTACTATAACAAAATAGTCACACCTTACACTAACACACCTTACCACTCTCACCACTGCATAGCTCTAGACAACTTACAGTGGCTCAAATTGGGTTTATGGTTAATTAATGAATGTAAAAAAACATTAAACGGCTAACCAGATCTGTTGATGCTGGGTATCTCTTATTAACAACCCTCTACTACAAAGGGTAAAACTATTTAACAAATTCCCCAATATCTATTAAGAATTTATCAGACTGATTTTTATTTATTTTTTATTATAATTTTATTTTTAACAATTTCTCATTGTCTAAGACTTTATCTCAATGATTTTAATTGTATTATACGCTAAACTTTGTAAACTGTATATTTCCTTGTATCAACTTGTTTCTAATCAAAACAATGTTATGTCATGTGGAGCTTTTCTACCCGAGCCTCTGCTGAAAATGGGTCTGTGTACCCAATCAGACTTTTCCTGTAAACAAAAGGCAGTAAATAAATAAAACCTGAAAAAAAAAGCTGTCAGCAGGTTTCAGATATTGTGGAGTTGCTGCCATTTGTCTGGCAACATTATTAACAGTGAGGTTCTTACATACAAGCCTCATTATAGTAAGGTTATTTTCCTCACTTTTGGAGCATAATCAACATAGTTCTTGTATTACACAAAATAATAATATAAAATTGTTGTGTTGTAGCCACAGCCACCTGTTTTAACACTGACTCCATTTTTAATGGTCTTCCTTCACATTTACCAGGTATGTGATATCTTCACCAACAACATCCTGTTTTGCACGCTTGTAACTGACAGCTGCACCCACAGAACCCACTCCCACTCTTACTATTATATAAACAAAAATGGAAGACAGAATTTTCAGTAAAGGGCAGAATTACATATTGTTTTCATTTTTTTCTCCATGCTTTCCCATTCTATTGATGAGATACATTTTTATTTTTTATTGTTGTTATCTACAACAAGATTGGGAAATGCACCGGCAAAATGCTTGTTTACTCTGTTTTCTAGCACCGAAAAGGCCAAATGTCTGACAGGGAATACAGCTTCACAATTCTATGTTCAGATGGATAGACTATTGCTATCTTAAAATTCTGCAGATCGTGAGTAATAGAAATGTTGAAGTAAGCATTAAGGTACTAGCAGTTGCTTGTTGTATAATAAACAAATACTTTGGTGCAAGGTGAAGCATGAGGCCAAAGGCTGAGTGTCTTTCTGCACCTAGACAATGCAATTAATAGAAAACAAGCAATATCTTGCACTACCTCAGTGCATTTACTTTATTTAATTATTCATGTCTATTAATTGGAATAAGGGACTTATTCCTAAAGAAACCATTTTAGCCATAGCCAGACTAATACACAGAATGCAAGCAAAGAATAGCAATGCCAATAGAAATAACACAACTTCAAAAATACAATCATTGAAAGCACTCTGCATGTACAACAAGACAATGATCTGAGATAAAATGTCAAAGCATGTACATTCAGACATCTTTCCCCTATTTTGGAGGAATGTTCCTTTTTCACGCCTGATTTCCCCATGCACATGATGTCCTTATTTTGGAGGTATGTCCTATTTTCAAACTTGATTTATCCCTTCACAAAATTTTCTGAATCCCCCTCATCATACATGACTTTTGAAGTTGTCTAGTATACAGAAAAACATACTACATGGCCAGCATACAAGTGACACCAGTAATTTAAAGAAAAAGCATCTTACTATCTCCCTTTTATAAGTTTATAGATAAGTACTATGCTAGCTGCCCTTGCAGGCCATTTTAAAACTTACCAATTTACCTTTTTGTGCTCAAAATAACTTATCCCATTTTGTTACAACTTGGTCTTATCCATTCCATGGTTGATTATATATTACCCCAAAGAGAATAACTGGCATCATACCATGGAAAATTTGAGGGGGCCCATGCTTGGCATAAGGCATTTAGGAGTTACATCTGTCCATTAGTAGTACAAGGGGCAGTTCTGGGATAAATGTTCTGTTTCCCATCCATTGATCTATTTTATGTTTGAAAATGGACAAGGAAGACTTTGTTTATGTGTACAGGGATTCTTTTCCATAGTTGCATGATCCTCTGCAAAATACACTTGTCCCTCCAAACAATTCCGTTGATGTTGTATAAGAGATTTAGATCCCTAAACCAAGTATTTCTGATGCCATTTGATTTACTGATGTGCAGTAAATCCAGTAATGGTCCAGAGGATACCCTGTATGCCAGACACATGTCACTTCTTAGCAGTCTGTAGGATACCGAGTATAGTGACACAGCTTTGAGTCAGTCCATGCAGGATATGTTGTTTAGGCCTTGTATCCTTTTAGTAAGGTATCTCTGTGAAAATTCCAGTTTTTGCATGTGTCTGGACAGATACATGTCAAAGAGGACATTATAGTCAATGACTGGCCTAATGAGGGTTGAGTAAAGGGGAACAATAAACATTGACATCCCTAGATCTAGACACAATCTCTTTGTTTATAAGCAATGCTATATAGAAAGACTTTCTTTCAAGAATAGACACTTGTTGGTCAAATGTTAGGACACTGCTTACATAAGTTCCCAAATCCTGAACAACTAGGTCAACTCTTTGGGGCATATTTTTTTGCATTTATTTTCAGACCCTGATTTTGACACCAGTTGTTTTATTGGGATTCAATGACTACTCCTAGCTTGCAGTCATCTGCAAACTTATTCTGCAAGAGCCCTTTTTTTTCAAAATGGAAAATAAATTACTTTCTTTGGTAGAATTTCAATACTGATTTTACACTGCCTCTTTGATGATGTGCTTAGATTTTAGGATCATAATAAGTTACTAGGCTAATGACCCTAGGGCCCTTACAAGCCTAGCCAAATTCTACCCTTATTTCCATGATCAGCACCTAAAGCCGAAGTCCAAGAGGGGCATAAGTAAAACCCCATGGGTAAATATACGGCTACCCATCCAGTCATCTAGATTGTGTTTGAAGAGGGCCAGTAAGGTGCTCTGATTGACATGAAGTGGGAGTCTGTTCCAAAGGTGTGGTAACCTCTGGGAGACAGATCTGTTCCTCCAGCAGGTTCTATTAATGTCACATACCAGGTTAAGGTCTTCAGAGTGAGTAACTAATGGGACATTTGACTTGTGTATATGCAGCATTTGCAATAACAGAATAAAGTGACAGTGATTGCAGCTGATCTACATAGGACAGATGCTGAAGACCTTGAATTTTCCTTGTGAGGAACCTTTGTGGTCTCCCCAATTCCTGCAGGTGCTTGGAAAGGTACATACCAAAAGGGATGTTGTACTCAATTATTGGCCTGATGAGGGAAGAATACAGGGAGGTTATAACTTCTTTTTTTCTGGAGGCAATGCTCTTCCTTATGAGATGAGCAATATAGAATGCCCTTCTTACCACTGTGGAGACATGGTGATCAAAGGTACGGTTGTTCTCGACCTGTGTGCCCAGGTCTCTCACCACTGAGTATGTACTTAGGGTGTTGCTATTGATGTGGCAGTTAGCAGGAACATTGCTCTTACTGAAAGGTATGACAATACATTTTTTTGCATTGAGTTTAAGGCCATGACTTTTACAGCAACCATTTGTTTGCATAAGACCCTCTTGTAGGATGATGACATCATTTAGAGATTCTATGACTGCTTCAAGTTTGCAGTTGTCAGCAAACTTTGTTAGCCAGAGACCTTTAATTTTTGCTTGTATTTCAGAGAAATAGATTCCGAACAGTAGTGGTCCCAGGACTGATCCATGTGGAGCACCACTGGTTACAGGTGTGCTTTTGGAGGTGGATTCCCCTATTTTGATTGTATGGGTTCTATCAGTAAGGCAGTTAGCAACACTCCTAACGATATAAGGGTTGATATCTAGCTGGGTGAGTTTCTCAATAATGCCTGAGTGGAGGATTGTATCAAAAGCCTTGGCTAAGTTTAGATAAGCTGTGTGCACAGATCACCCCTTGTCCAGGCTTTGGTGACTGTCCTGAAGAAGTCCACCAAGTTTAACAGGCATAATCTCCCTTTGACAAATCAAAATTGAGTAGTGTCAAGTGTTTGGAGATTACCTATATCTTTGTTGATAAGGTCCATGATGATTTGCTCCATGGCTAGTCAGGCTAATAGATCTATAGTTCCAAGGCCAGTGGAAGCATCACCTTTGCACAAAGGGATAACTCTGACCATTTTCCATTCAGCTCAGATGAAGCTGGTGCTTAGACTATGATTAAAAAAAAGAGTATCCAATGGTGTTGCTAATTCTTGTTGGAGCTTATGTAGGATGCAGCCTGGGATGTTATCAGTGCTTTTACCTTAGAAAGGGCGTCTATGACCTGCTCTTTAGACATACAAGGTAGAGAACAGGTGGTAGAGATGTCATGGGGTACATGGGGTGGGGACAGGGGAGTGAAGTTTTCACAGAACCTTTTGGCTAACAGGTTAGCTATGTCCACAGGCTCAGTATATGTGTATAATTAACTATCAGTTTGGCCCAAATCTGGGCCTTTCCTTTTAGCTTATGGACATAAATAAAGAATACCTTATGGTTGTCCTTAGTTGAGGAAGCTAATTTGGATTTGTAGTTTGCTTTGGAGACCTTCACAAGAAGTCTTATTTGCTTGTTTAAGCTGAGGAGGGAGTGTTGCCAGTTTGGGGCTCACCCCCGCTTACTCTTAGACAGCAATTTCTATCTCTTATTGTAAAGCCTGTTAATGGCAGTTGTCCACCAGGCAAGTTTACTCTTCTTTGAAGACCTTGTTTTGGTCCTATCAGGTACGGCTGAGTAAATGCAGTTATACAGGTGTTTGTATAAAGCACTGGTGTAGAACTCGGCATAGTTGGGGGGAGAGATGCAGAGAAGTTATTTATACCATAAAGAGGTTATAATCTGCTTTGGAGAAGTTTTTTAGTCTAGTAGCTGCTGGGGGGGGGGTCAGGTGTGATAGTTACTTCGAATAAGACTGATTTGTGGTCAGATCTCACAAGGGAAGACCTCACAGTGGGGTTGCTATAGCGGTCCCCCATATTGGTAAGCACCAGATCCAGGATGTTGGCGCTCCTTGTGTGGGTGTCAAACAGCTGGTCCAGTGCATTGTAGTTAACAAAGTCGAGGAACCTTTGGACAGGGGAGTTTGAGCACGAGTAATTTACCCAGTCAATGGATGGGTAATTAAAGTCACCCAAAACCAGGGTGTATGGTAGTATCTTGATTGACTCAAATAGATCCAAGTAGGCTGAGTGGATGTCAAGAGTCAGGAATGAATCCCACTCTCCTGCATTGTAAGGCTAAAATCCTGCCATTAAGCTACCATGCTGCTCTGTGCTTAAAATTTAAAAAGAGATCCTTCTTTAGTTTTTCTTTTGCTCCTGATGTTCAGCTCTGTTACCAATTCTTGTTAAACCGGTAATGGTATAAACCACATACAAACTTTGAATACAGTCACTTACAGCAAAAGGAAGTGAAGAGCTAAACAATTTAATTATCATATAGTAAAATACAGCTGCATGATTTAAAATTGTGGTACATAAACTAAACACAGACTTAATCTGTAAAAATACCAGAACTATGCAAACCATAACTGTCTTAACTCTCTATGAGTACACTAAGAAAATTAGGAGAGGCGGTAAGTGTCTGACAGACATGATTTCACAAAACATATCTGTACAATATAAGCAGTCTGGAAAGTTACAACTGCTTTGTTTTGTATTGAAATAAGACACTTTTCCACAAAATGCAACTCTGCATGTATTTTAATAGTTACTATTACCCTAAGAAATGACTGTATCTTCCAGACTGGACAGCACTGATGTGTGTTTCGTGCAACTGTATAAACTTTATGAACTAAAACATGGGTGAATATTTTTGTAACAAGCACAGTTTGTGCTTTATCCAGCTAGAGCTGTCTTTTATATCATTCACTTGATAACATGCCGTGTCAGTTTGAGAATACGTCAGTTTGCAATTCAAAATTTAATGACATTTTCCTAATATATATATATATATATATATATATATATATATATATATATATATATATATATATATATATTATGGATCTCTACCCCATTACTGAATGCTCAGATGAGTGAAGAGTAGAGTATCGAACTAAAAAGCTTGAATGCCCTGAACATTAAATTAGAATAGACTGGGAAATCTATTATGCAAAATTGTGGCACAATAGGGAATCAGGGTACTGTTCCTTTTCCCGCTATTGTGTAATCTTGGAATTGGCGTACATAATTAGCAGGAGATGTGAGGGGGGGTGTAGTAGGGCTTACCCATTGCAAAAAAAAAAAAGATGTTTTGTGAGTTGCAGTCCCTCTCAATGTTCCACATATTCAATATTTTCTCTCAATACTACCAACTGTTGAATGGCTGCTATGTTGACATTGCCAAACATCAACACACTTATGCTGCCACTTTTCAGTGAATGCTCAAAGGCTAATCCTTGGAACATGCAAAAAATAAAACAGTGTTAACCCTCCCTGTACTTGTTGTTACTTGTTTATTCCAACATGGAGATCACACAATCCCTGGTGCGAGGGCATATTCCCCAACCCCAGAGAATGCCCTTCTCGCATAACTGTTGACCATCTGTTCTGTCTACCAAAGCTTTTCGACAAACCAAAGGATGACTTAGGCTACAATAAGCATACACAAACATACCTACATCTCCTGCCACTTGCAGCACATGTTAGAAAACATTTCTTTTAATGTTAAGCAGGCAGAAAAATTAAGCCTTTAATTAATTCAGCAGCTTACAATAAAAAGTGTGACTAGGATTTGACATTGAGTCCAAGGCCACATTTACTTTTTTTATCACACAGCTGCAATACCACTTTAAAAGATACAATTCAACCGTAAAATAAATTAGCAATGCCTCGTGAGATGCATATAAATCTCCAACGGTTAAGTGCTACATGCTTTCATATAATTTTGACTGCATTCAGTTCTCATTCCAAATTACATGCATTCATCTTTCATACATATGTATTTACTGTATTTGTTTTTTTTTTTTACATCTGCTGATTGCAGAATGAGATACTCTAATATGGTGCAATTTTGTTATATCCATAGATTGAATTATTTCAGTGTATCTAGATGTACTTGAATGATGCTTTGCATTATGAGATTTGTAATTATGTTGTTTATTCATACTGTCCTATTTCCATAACATCATATGTCTTCCCTGCCTTAGAAATGTTCAAATAGGAAAATGCCACAGAACAGATAAAGCAACATAAGGTAGTTGTTTCTCTGACCAGACTTGGCCAGAGAGGTGGATTTTGAATGTATTTAAGCAAAAGTAGGGAAGCAGCCATAGTCAATCTCCAAAGAATGACAGTCAGATAAGAATTCAAAGAAACATATATTGTTTAAGAACAACTGCTTAAAAGGCTATGCAAATGACTGCATAATGTCATGCAAATGAAGCACACAGTCTAAGAAGTGCATAATGACATGTAAACATGCACACAGTCTAATGAGTGCATAATGACATGTAATTAAGTTTAGGGAATAATAGGTCATGCTTCATATTTATCAGGTGGGAAGTCATGTAGGAGGTTGGGTCTGAGTATAAAAGTAAAAAGAGCACAAAAAATTGAGCATTACAGGAGCAATGCTTGAAGTAGCAGAGGTGATACTGCTTCAACATCCACTGAGTTGGTCTGTGACGCCCCAGGTGGAAGACATGGCTGCACATGACAATGAAAGAAGTTAAAACCCCACCAGGTTGTAGATCAGGAGCTACTGGACTCCTTTTGTGTGGTTGGAGACATCATATTAGAGCTGATTGACATGTTTTTGGCCCACATAATGGAACTATAAGTGTGTGAACTTTCGTATCCATGAATAACAAGGTATGTGTAGTTGTTACTATCTCAGCTATTTACATTCCAGAGACAAACCAGGGACACTTTGGGTATATTTCAGTCATCAGTCTTTGGAAGACCCAGTATATTCCTTTATAAAATGCTGCATATGTGGATGAGCACACCTACTTCCCCAGCACAGGACAGATGGCCACTACCAAAGTGCTCAAAGCTATAAATTGTACTCATATGGCAGTAAAGGCCTTTACTGATGTCCATAGATAGAGTTACACCAACCAGAAGGGCTATAATTCTATGAAATGCCAGGTATAGTACAATGCACACTGGCTAATTTGTCTGCACACCACCTTGATAGTGTACAGGTTTCCTGTACATGATATATAAGTTATCTCTGTCACTGCTTTCTGCATGATGACATTCCACATGGTCTCTAAGAGGGTAAGTACAGCTTCATCCATGCAACGCATATCCACTGACAAAGTATGTATGCAAGTCACACTACATGTGTTTATTTTGTTGCAGGTCATACAGGATTCCTCCCTGGACCCCTGGTTGATGACAACAATATGGAGCCCACAAAGCATGGATAACCAGCAATATAACTTTCCATGCCCAAACCAGGAAAATAGCAGCGTGTGTGTATTTGATCTAGTTAGATCTTAGTACTATTGCTTACATACACCACCAGGGTGCTATAGTATGTATGCTTCTATCACAGCCTGACCAACTTCTGTACTATATGGAATAGTCAATGGCAGTAAAACCAGTTCACCACCCTTGATTACCACAGCAACAAGTGCAGTTGCAAACAAGAATGCATAGTCTAATAGTGACAAAAAAGGACATCAACAAGTGGCCATACAGCATCCTCCCACATGCTGCACTCCACAATATACAGCAATGCACATGAAGTGGACCCCGACATGTAAACAGGGGCACTGTGATGTCACACAGACCAAAAGGATACTAGGCAGTGTATGGTCAAGTCTCACACACTGTGCATTAGACATCTCCATATGCACCATAGAGAAAACAGGGTGGCTAGAGGCATCAACATCTTCACAGGTACTCAGACACATGGAGACAAGGTCATTTACACTACCAATGGGTTGGGGAGGTACTGTTCAACAGTAGAAGAGACAGGGGTCATGGAGAGGGGATGCTATCAGTGTTCAAGATGACCTCTTCCACTGAGTGGGTTATAGTCTCAATATGGGTGCGTGCAATGGGACCACTGCAATGGGGAATTTTCAGGAAGGCACCGCTGGACTGTGCTGTAGGGCCCCTGTGATATGTACAGGGTGCTGACAGTGATGCCTCCAAGGACAAGTATGTGGCAGAACTGGTGGAATAGGACCTGTAGGGAGAAAAACATAAACCACATAACCCCAAGTGGTCATATAATGAGGCCAGCCTTAGCACTGGTATGGGCATTGTGATCACCATTGGTATGAACATATTTGCTGTCATGGGCAACAGGCACAGGTAACCCTGGGGAGGGGTATATGACAAAGGTGGTGGCACCTGTTAACTTCTGAAAAGAAATGGCCATGGATGCTGTGTATGTGTCATCATTGACTGCATGAGAACAAACATAGCATCACTGCTGGTGCCTTGTTCTAATGAAGGCCCGGGCTGTGCAGGGCCACAGATAGGACTCTCAAGGTCAAAATAGGCTCCACCACCTCCAATATCAGACCTATCACTAGTGTTGTTCCCCAGGGATCTGTCCTGGGACCCCTACTGTTTGGCATCTACTTCTGAGAGGTCCAGGAAAAGACAATGGGCCTGTGGCTGACTGAGTTTGCGAATGACTGTAAGTTGGTTGCTGTCATTGACTCCCCAAATTATGTTAACATACTGCAGGAGGGTCTCACATTTACACATAACTGGTGCCAAAGTCATGGTCTTAAGTTAAACACAAAAAAATGTATTATCATACCATTTGACAAAAACACGGCCCCTAATGATTACCACATCAACAGCAACCCCCTAAGCACACAACCTGTGGTGAGAGACCTGGGCACTCAGGTTGACAAAAATCTCACATTTGACCAGCATGTGGCATCAGTGGTCAGAAAAGCCTTTTTCTTGGTTCATCTCATAAGTAAAGGGATTGCATCCAGAAAAAAGGAGGTTATTACCTATCTGTACTCCTCCCTCATTACACGTATAATTGAGTATAACACCCCATTTGTTATGTACCTCTCCAAACACCTGCACCAATTGGAAAGGCCACAGAAATACCTCATAAAGAGAATCCATGGCCTCTAACACCTGTCCTATGTGGACAGGCTCAAATCACTATCACTCTACTCGGTATCATACAGATTGCTCAGAGGTGATCTGTCTCTCACCTACAAGGCATTATCAGACCCTGCCGTACTAGAGATGCTCCATATCCATAAATCTAACTCCTCACGCATTACCCGCTCGATAGGCCTAAATCTAATATGCGACATCAACAAAACCTGCTGGAGAGACAGGTTTGTCTTCCAGAGGCTGCCCTTTCTCTGGAATAGACTTCCCATACATGTCAAACAGAGTGCCTCGCTCGCCCTCTTCAAGTGCAACCTTGATGAGTGGATGAGAAACCACCAATTTGTCCCAGGGGTTCCACCTTTGTCCCTCTCTGACAGGGGTAACAGGTGCTGACAGAGGTTTCTTTTTTGGGGATAAATTTTTGGCTATGCTTGTATGAGCCCCAGTAACATTAGCCTAGAAACCTTATTATTACATAATTGTGGGACAGTGCTTTCCCTGTACCCCCTCATGTGCCACACTGTGAATGCTAATGGCAGCTAGATTCATGCTAGCAAATATGACAAACATACCTGTGCTGATGGTCTCTTGAGTCTGAATGCCCAACATATCTATGAATACATAGGTAGTGGTCAGTGTGAGCACCCTGGTATCATTCTGGGCACAATCGTCTTATAGTTCATCAGTATAGCTACTGACGTAGCTGGTCTCCGTGAGTGATAGAAGGCATATGGATACTCCTGGAACCCATGTTTAATCCTCTTGGCAAGACACTGTCAATGTGCAGGGATGACAGGAATCACTCATCAATGGCAAGTGTTGTACTAGAGGGAGGGCAACCCATCCAGTCGCTGTCCTGTCTGCTTATATGCCACATACCTACTGCAAGGCCCATTTTATCATGTCAATTATGTTTTTGAAATCACTGTGTGGTACAGTTCTTTGCACTAACAAAAGTGACATTGTGTATCATAGTTTCCCACACTCAGTCTCATAGAGGGTGGTGAGTGTCCTCTAATCTTAACAGGCAACTCCCATGTGTCTGAATCCTTGACCACTCTCTGGCATCAGGTGCATCTGGAGGACACACATACTCCTAGGGGGTTTGGCGAGCAGTATTGAGAAGGTCAAGTGTGAGTCCACAGAGGTAGCAATGAAACAGTGACAGAAAATTGCTCATTAGAGAATTGCTGGATTAGACAGGAAGATGCACATTGTGGAAGACCACATATGTGCGGTACAGATGGGTCAACAAGTATGTGCCATTTTATGTAAAGGTAGTAGCTGATATGCACAGGGATATTGCTGAGGTATGTAGATAATAATTGTCCACTGCATGCTGTATTGTATGGAGACTTCCCTGACAGTGGGTGTGTAGTACAGAGTTTGTGTTTGTGTGTGTGTGTGTGTGTGTGTGTGTGTGTGTGTGTGGGGGGGGGGGGTCCCTATCAGTTCATCGAAAAGTCAGTTCAGTGAATAGTATTTTTAGTGCAATTACATCGAATATGCCATTTGTCTAACTGTTCATACAGAGACTGCTGTACAATGAGGATCAGAAAATTTGCCCTTTCCTCACTGTAGTGCGATCTTGGAGTTGGTATATATAATTAGCAGGGGGGAATTTGATGAACGGCATTTCCAATAAAATGACATGCATTGAAGTGATGTTCAGTGTATTGATATAGACTTGTGTGTGTGTGTGTGTGTGTGTGTGTGTGTGTGTGTGTGTGTGTGTGTGTGTGTGTGTGTGTGTGTGTGTGCAGGTCAGAAGGTATCTGGGTAGCACATTACACTGCGTAGTAGAGGAAACACTCCTGCCACTTAATCTAGGAGTGCAGTGTTTGCTTCAGAGACACAATAATGAGCCACTAACAAGATGTTACTCTGTATAACTTTATCATGCCTTTGAAGTGCAGATTATCACTGTCATGCTATTGGGCAGTATGGCATTGCCCAGTTAGCACTGGCATTGATAATCTTTCTGAATCTTGGGGCTGCTTAACTAACTAACCAACTAACCAACTAACCAACTAACTAACTAAATAACTAAATAAATGTGGGTGAACTTTGGACATTGTGAGTGCGATAAACTAGAATCTTCCCTAGAACAGAAAACTGGGAAGGGACAGAAGAAAGTGAAGAGACTTGGAGAAATGAAAAATAGGGGAATTTCAGATATACGAAAGATATAAAAGATGCAAAAACAGCTATTACTGACATGTATGGGAATCCCCTGCAATCATACCTATGGAAGAGGGCACACTAAGTGGGGAGGTTGGGGCAATCCACATCTGTGTACATGAGTCTTTTATAGATTAAACAGTCATGAGCATTAATGATACCATTCCTCCATTTTGATTAGCATTGTCTATTCTCATGCATAGGTACACTGAATTGTAGAATATATAAGATAATTGGGCCATGTGTTCATTTACCCCTTGTCACTAAACACCCTTAAACCTTACCTCCTTTTTCAAGGAGTGATATGCCAGTCATACCTGTGATGAATTTATGAATACTATTCCTATTGTCTAATTCCTTCTTAAATGAAGACAGTGTGTCACATTGCATGATCTGGAGAAGAAGTTTGTTCTATAGAAGGATTGGTCACTGTGTGACGATATCTCTGTCTCTCTCTATTTCTCTCCACCATGATTTATTTGTTGAAGCAGGTTCAGCTCTCTGGTTCTAGTGTTTGCAGGACTTACTAATTTGCAGATGAATAAGAGGCCTTGGACTTCTGGATCCCTAATGGCCTGGAAGCCAATGCAAGAATATCCACTTAGGAGTCTATAAGACACTAAATACAGGGACATGGCCTCTGGCCTCTCTTGATTGCTCAGGTTCGTTAGTCCCCTGGTCTTTTTTGTCAATAATCTTTGGGGTCTCTCTAACTGCTTGATATATTTAGTAAGGTACATGACAAAGTGGGCATTAAATTGTATGATGGGCCTATTCAGTCCAGATTGCAGAAGTTTCAGAACTTCTTTGGATCTAGAAGAAATACCTTTTATGATCAGCTGTGCCAGAGACAAGGATTTCTTGACCACTTTTGCAACATGATGGTCAAAGGAGAGGGAGCTATCCACTCATGTTCCAATGTCTATCATAAAACATTATTTTGGAGCAGGTTGTCGATACTATAAAGATGGGTGGAGGGGTTGTTTGTAAATGCAACAGTATTGTATTTTTCACCATTTAGTATTAGCCTTTTGTCAGTGCACCAGCTATTAGCATGTGTTACCTCACTTTGAAGCTTCTGCATATCAGTAGGGAATTCAATTATAACACCCAGTTTATAACTGACACCCAAGAGGTGTAGCACAACATATTGTAGACAGGATGCATGGGTGCATGGGGGGCTGTCCTTTTCTATTGAACTGAAAAGATACATGATGTTAATTGGATATAGCTGCAGATAAATGTTGTGTGCAAGCATAATACTGTGTACTGCTTACAAGAGACATCTCACAGGGTAATTTCTGTAAGTGTCTGGCATTGTTAATATATCCCCTACCACTGTATTGTAGACCACTGTGTACTTCCTGTGGGCACTTTTCCACATAACTGCTGATTCAGTTCTGGATGAAATTGATTCCAACTGCTCAAACTAGTCTGCTGCTTGATTTGCCTTGCTGTTTGTTTAGGTGCATAGATTGGTGAATCACCCATAAGCCACTAATTAATAGTTGTCTGCACCATATATATGCTAATCACACTAGATACCACCTTTGCTTTGCAATTACTATGCTGCACAGAAGCAAACTAATAACATAAGGTAGCCCATGAAACCAATAAGCCATGCATGCCTGCCCATACATGCAAGCTGTGCATGTAAATGCATTATGTAACTACACTGTACTATGGCACACTACACATGTAAGCAGTGAAGCTTAGTTCGACATTTTGAATCACTATAGATACATGGTGATAGCTGCTGATGCTAATGTAGTATAGATGGTTCATGCATGGTATGTGACGGAAATCAATATTATGGTATATCTACTTCAGTTAGATCCACTACGCTTCTAGAGCACTACATGGCCCACATTACAACTTCCAAGCAAAACCAACATGAGTCGTACAGCCTGAGAACAACAAACCTTTAAAAACACAAGTATTCACAGCTGTGGCATTATTATGCAAGTACTACACAAAGAAAAACAGATCAAAACACTTTTGCAGGGGACAGGCTCCCCTGCATCCTCCATGTGAGGTGGTTTCCCCTCTTTTCTCAACTTTGTTATTCTCACTACACCTCTCAGAAAGAGCAACTAGGAGCACACAGTAAAAAATCCATCTTGCTCTTTCTACAGGATGCTGTAGTCTCAGAAAACACAGGAACAAAATGCACTCATTCACAAATATAACACTCCTAAGTGGACTGAACAACTGCAGATGAACTCTCTGACTTATTAAAAATGGGAACCCTAAAACACACACACAAACAGAAATAGAAAGATGCAGAAGGAAAGTAACATATGACTGGCCTTCAACTAATTATTGCACTTCAGCTAGAGCAGGTCTATGCAATACAAATAAATTTTAATTCAGTAGTAAGCGCTTTCACTCCCCAATGGACGCTTCTTCAGACTTCAGTGAATATACAATTTAACATCACCTACATTTATAGACATATACAAGCAATCAAACAATTAAGCAATAAATTCATCAATCAATTAAACTTATTTTAACAACTGATGAGAAACACAATATGAAAACATAATGTTGTCGTGTCTTTCAGCTTTTCCCGGTTAGGGGTCGCCACAGTGGAACTCCGGTCCGCTAATGATTGGCAGTAGATGAAAACATAAATAAAAATGAACCATTTATATCAATAACTGATAGAAGGTCACAATGAAACTCAAAATACAAGCTTGTATTTTGAGACAAATAAAACTTTCCTCAAAGCACAGCTTCTCCAGTCCCATCCCCATTCTGATAACTCTATTGCACACTGCTTACAAAGCTAATCTCTTTTTCTTTATGACCAACAGAATAAGACACAGTACTACAAATGCACACTCAGTTCCTCTAACTGTAAGATTTAGTGTTCATAGGTTGGTACTAGGCTATCGGCCCTAGGGCCTATACAAGCCTAGCCATAACAATTCCCTGGTTATTTCTTCGCACAGTATTTACTTCTTTGGACCCCTGTCTAGCAGGGTGACTGACATGATCCCTGGGGTGAATTTCCTATCTCCCATCCAATCATCAAGGTTCCTTTTGGAGAGGGCCAAAGAGGCGCTCTGCTTGACATGTATGGGCAGTCTATTCCAGAGTCTGGGGAGTCTCTGGGTCAGGAACCTATCCCTCCAGCATGTTTTGTTCATTGTGATGACAAGGTTTAGATCCCTGGAGCATGTGTCTCTGAGGGATTGGGATTTCTTTAAGTGTAGCATGTCCAACAGCTCTGGGTTTGACATGGCCTTGTATGTTAAGCACAGATTGCCTCTGAGTAGACGATATGCAACAGAGTATAGGTGGAGCTTTTTTAGATGGTCAGCATAGGGCATCTGCTTTAGGCCTGTGATTCTTTTAGTGAGGTATTTCTGCGACCTTTCCAGTTGTTGCAGATGTCTTGAGAGGCACATACCAAATGGGGCATTGTATTCTATAATGGGTCTAATGAAGGATGAGTACAGTGGGATAATGACCTCCTTTTTTCTGGATGAAAAGCCCTTAGTGATGAGGTGTGCCAAACAGAAGGATTTCCTGACTGTTGTGGTGTTTTACTTACCTTTGCAACTGCCATTTCATGCTGCTTTGTGTAGTTCAGACTAAGAAGGATTACAACCCTTTATCCTTTTCCTGTTCTCTCCTTACTAGGGACACTCTTCTAAACATACAGATTTTTCTAGAATCTCATCATAAACTTCACAACGCTGTACGTTTATTTGCATTAATCTGCAGCCATCACAAGTACACTAAATTCAGAAATCATACTAGGCCTCATTTAAGAATAACCCTTTCTTCAAACTTTGGTGCTGCAGAAATCTCCATGCCACCATTATATAGGCTGGCCTTGCTGTCCACTCTCAGTGTAACAGTCAATACAACTTTTTTATAAGTTTACATTGCCCTAAGAGGAAAGGATCTGTTACTAATGTGTTGCAACAAAACCTTTGATGCAGTAGGATTTTAAATGAGGCTTATAATAGAAAATGTTACAATTTTAAGTTAATTTTCAAGACAAGATAACAGCTGCATCCTGTTGTTCTTGCAGACTTGTCTAAATATAGTTATATGTATTAAAATGAACACCTAAGAAACCCACAGTCTGAAAGAACCTGTGTATCTAATATAGCTAATAACAACAAAATATTTTTAATTACATCAACCACATTCAAGACAGGAACACAAAACTCAATGCTGCTTTAGATAAGACTGAATTGACTATATTATTTTTCTAACAAGTTATTTCTTGGTTTGAGGGAATCAACAGTAAGAATGACAGACACCATGATTTTGATAACATTTCAGAAATAAAATCAGTTTGCACTTCCAAAAATAAAGCCAACAGCATGGCTTTTTGGCAGGAAGCAGTACCTCGACTGAGCTTTGGACACTAACAGTTGACGTGCTTATCAGTATAGGGAATTAAACGTAAGGCCAAGTTCATTGACCTAACATAATTCTTTGACATGGCTGACCACTCAGTTTTACAAACTCACCATCTAGACACTGGGATTAGCCCAGAAACTACTCAGTGACTCAAGGACTTAATTTCAAACAGATTCTTTACAACAAAGATTGAAATATAAATAATGCAGCCCAAAAGATATTCGAAGAGAAATACAGGCAAAGGCATCCAGATATAGAAAATTTCACAATAAAAAAAAAATCACAAAAAGGGAATGCAGAAAAGAAGATTAGTAAAGAAGTTGTTAAAAAATAGAAGTTGAAGTTATGGAGTGCCTGCGAAGTGAAGGATTTTTGTGTAGAAGGTCTAACACAGGTTACATCACAGCAGGATGGAGTGAGTCCACAAAGTAGGGAGAATCAGGAAGATCAGGAGACATCTGAAGAA
Source organism: Protopterus annectens (assembly GCF_019279795.1). Taxonomy (NCBI): domain Eukaryota; kingdom Metazoa; phylum Chordata; order Ceratodontiformes; family Protopteridae; genus Protopterus; species Protopterus annectens. The sequence goes on from NC_056749.1 coordinate 181,183,083, forward strand.
GAAATATGTACACGGGGAAGAAAAAGAGATTTAATATGGTGTAATATTTATGCAAAGGAGAAAGCAAAACTAACCAATACAAAAAGAGCAGCACTAAAGATATTTGAAGAGAAATACAGGCAAAAGAATCCGGGCATGGAAAACTTTACAATACAAAAAATAAGAAGACAAAGAGGAAAAGCAGAAAATGAAATTAGAAATGAGAAGTTAAAGAAATAGAAATTGAGGTTATAGAGTACCTGTGAAGTGAAGGATTCAGTGTAGAAAATTTAATTCAGAAAGCACAACTGGATAGAGCAATGGCTAGCCAAACTAAGGGGATACCAGTGGAATGGGAAGCAATTGGTCAGGTGCCATATGAAGATATTTGGAGCCTTCCACGGGAAACCAGTATAAATGTTCATTTGAAGCTGGACAGCAAGAGAAGGAACAGGAAACTGTGGAAACTCTGATGCAGTCAATGTTAAGGAGTGATAGGCCAGTGAGTTCCCATATGACAGAGCAATGGATGGCACAGGATGAAACTGAAGAGAATGTGCCACAGAAGATGCTATAGAACTTACTATAGAATGCCTGCAGGAAATGGAAAACAAAAAATGTGCCCTAAGAGTAGAGTTGCTTGATTTAATAGAGATAGATAGACATATTAAATCCAATGAAAGAAATGGACTGCAGAAGGTCAATAAAACCCAAAAAGTCAGACGTTTGATAAAACCAATTTATTTTACATTTGTTGACCGGGATAGTCTGACTGGATACATGTCCATTTTCAGCGGAGGCCCGGGGAGAAAAGCTCCACATAACAAAACAGAACAGAGACAGTACATACATAACTGAGTGTTTTAAACTTCGGAAACATATCAAAATATAAACAAAGGATACAAGCAGATAGCATAATTCACAATGTGCAAACATACATATGATATGAGGCATGGGTAATTAGCTAAACAGCAGACTGGGTAGCAAAACATGATTTAGTGAGTTGTTAAACGGGTTTAGAACAATGAATACAGTAATTAGGACTGTCCATAGAGATCCATGCAATATAACAGAAGTAAACAGGATGTATTACTGTGCAGCTAAATTAATAACTGATAAAGTTTTACCACAAAAACACAGGGTAGTGAGGGAAAGGAAGGGGAAAAATCAAATAAGAGCATGGAAGTATCTAATAGAGAAAACTATAAAGCAATTAAAACAAGACGTGTCACTGTTAGAATAATATTGAAGAGGGAACAGATCAACAAAAATACTAAGAAAGATAGATGTGATAAAAGTAAAGTGCAGTATTAGAACAGACCAGGATCTATCATGCACTATCGCAAATAACAAACTTAAAATCTCAGCACAGGTGGAAAAACTTAGAAGGTACGCAGATAAATCTAAATGAAAAGTAAAAATAAGCAATTTATTGATGATCCAAAACAGTTTTACAGAAAATTGGGAAAGAAGGTAAAAGGAATTGAAAGACCATTAAAAAAGAAGAAATAGATACATTTTGGAGAAACGTTTATGAAGATCCTGTGGAACACAACAAAGATGTTAAATGGATAGAAAAAGTTAAAGAAAGAATAAGAAGTTTAAAGGTGCAGGATATTAAATGGGATGAAGTAACAGCCAAAGAGATTGAAACAAAGTTAAGAAAAGCCTCTAAATGGAAAACTCCAGGCCCAGATGCAGTACTTAACTTCTGGTTAAAAGTATTAACATCTTTGAATGAAAATTTAGCTATGAGTAAGAACTATTTATATGCGCACCCTGAACAGACACCAACCTGGCTAACAACAGGAAAAACAATGTTCCTACTTAAGAGTGAACCTGCAAGCTACCCTAAAAACTATAAACCAATAACTTGCCTTCCGACGACGTATAAACTATACACTGGAATTGAAGCTAACAGAGTTTATAGTCATTTAGAAGAAAACTCAATTATAGCAGTAGAACAAAAGGCAATAAAAGAAAGCCATATGGAACAAAGGATCATTTGTTGTTAAATAAAGTCATAGTAGATAAGTGTAAAAAGAGGAAGAATCTAAGTATGGCATGGATTGACTACAAAAAAGCATTTGATAGTATCCCACATTCATGGACAAAAGAGTACTTAAAAATGTATAAGATACACCCTACACTGATCAACTGCATTACAGTGACCATGAAACAGTGGCAGACCACTTTACAATTAAGCCATGATAAAGGACAAATTATTATTCCAGGGATAAAAATTCAAAGGGAGATATTCCAGGGTGACTGTGTGTCACCATTGTTATTCTGTCTTGCCCTTAACCCATTAAGTTCTTTACTTAACAGCTTATGTCATGGCTATACTTTAGCTCCTAGAAAACAGCAAAGTATAACAACTTCTCTTTGTTGATGATTTAAAACTGTATAGCTCATCAGATGAGGAACTGAAAGCACAACTGCAAGTTGTCAAAACTTCTTCAGATGATATAAGAATGCCATTTGGTCTTGATAAATGTGCAAACGCAACCTTTAAAGCTGGAAAACTGCAACACCAAGAAAACATCAGTTTGGGACAAGAATGTGATATTAAAGAACATGAGCAAGAGGGAGTGTATAAATATTTGGGAACTGATGAAGGATTAACAATAAAATATGAACAAATGCAAACAAAACTTAGTAAGCAATACTTAAGAAGACTTACATTAATCCTGAAAACAGTGTTGACATCTAGGAACAAAACTGAAGCTATAAACCAATTTGCTGTTCCTGTCTTAACTTACAGTTTTGGAGTGATTGACTGGCCCCAAAATGTGTTGGATAGATTAGACAGGAAAACAAAAATGATGTTTCATGCTCACCAAATTATTTATAAAAATCAGTGCATACCAAGATTATATATTCCCTATTCTGAAGGAGGTATGGGCTTCCTTGAAATTGATTACATGCATAGATCAGCTGATCTCACAAGACCCAAACATAGTGAAAGTTTTGAAACATGAGGTGAATAAATCTAAAATGACTTCTCTACTTAGCCTAGCAAAACCATATTGATGTCAAGCAGGAATGGAACTCAAACCAGAAGTAGCTAAAAATCAGGTAGCAACTGAATGTGCCAAAAAAAAAAGAAAGAAAGAATATAAGGTGAATGACCGGATGAGAAGGCAAGAAATGTGGAAAATGCATAAATATAGTTGCAAGTATAGAAAACCTCTAGAAGAACCTCATGGTGATCAGGAATGAACACAGGAATGGCTAAGGAGAGGCGAGTTCAACCCAAGAGATGAAAGGTTAACATTGGCAGCCCAAGATAGAGGGCTACATACACATTGGTTTACAAAGTCCAATGAATATGTGTGAGAAACAGACAAATGTAGGTTTCGTAAAACATAATTAGAAACAGTTGCACACCTCATTGCTGGTTGTGACATACTAATGGCAGAAGGACTGTATACTGAAAGGCATAATAATGTGGCAAGACTGTTGCACTAGGGATTGTGTAAACATTATGGTACTGAAGTGGATGAAAAACACAGGAAGCATGAGCCACAAAGCATCACAGAAAATGATGGTCTGTATCACATGGGATCACACATTACCAACAGTTCAAAAGGTAGATGCTAGAAAACCGGATATAGTGGTCCATGAAAAGAAGACAAAAATAGCATTGATCATTGAAATCACCACATCCAGTGACTACAATGTCTTGCATAGAGAGAGACACAAAATCATAAAATATCAGGATCTGTAGGCAGAAACCAGAGCAATGTGGAAGAAAGATACCCAGACATTCTAATAGTAGTGGGAGCAGCAGGTCTTATAAAAAAGAATCTACAATCGTATTTAGATATGTTACCAGTACATGTATACCATACAGATTGCAGAAGGAGTATTACTGGGCACATTGTGGATGCTGCGAAGAGTACTACTGGCTGACATCAAAGATTGAAACAATAATAATTTCACAAACTTTAATTATACTTTGCTTAGGAATGGGGTCCATTCCAGTCATGGCTTTAGAAACCCAAAAGACTTGGAAAAATTAAAAAAAAATTGTCTCCTTTCTGTCAGACATTGACTATGCTTACTCAGGCATCCCACAAGGATCTATACTTGCCCCTTTACTATAGGTTCATAGATAATTACTACGCTATTGATCTGTGAGGATCTTAAGGAGCCTAGTCTTACATTCCCATGGCAGTTTTTAGCCATTATATTTTGTGTACAAATAACCCAGAGGTGATCAGAACACAGGGGTGCTGGGACATTTACTTGATGTTCTGATGCACAAGGGACAGAGGTGCTAAACCAGGGGTGAGTTTTCAGTTTCCTATGCATTCATCCAACCTACATTTTTAATAGAATGAGAGAAGTACTAAAACAATGGCAACTGAGTAAGCTGAAAAGAGTAGTGCTGGAATTGAATTATTTGCAAACGTATCTGCTTAATGTGGAGTGGAAGATGGTTCCATAGAAAATGTATTCTCCGAGATACATCCCTATCCCTCCAACATGTTCTATTTATGTTGCAAAAGAGATTGAGATCCCTTCAGCTGGTATTCACAATAACATTGGGCATGCTAATGTGCAATAGGTCTTTGGATGCTCTATACTCAAGGCAGAATTTGCCTGTTAGTATTCTGTACAGTACTGGCTAGGGGAACAAGGCTTTGAAATGGTCTGCTTAGTTATTGTGATTTATTTTTTTTACTGAGAATGTATTGTCGTCACCACCATGATAATTAGTGTTTAGACAGGTACATACTGAATGGGGCCTTATATTTATTGATCTGCCTAATGAGAGCCAAGTACAGTAGAATTATTACATCCCTGGAAGCCATACCTTTATATAAAAGTTGTGCAATGAAAAAGGGCTTCCTTATAATAGTGGATATGTGGTAATCAAAGGTCATTTCTTTGTTGATATGGGTTCCCGGACTGCTAACTATGAGATCAACTTTCAGTGCTGTGGTGTCACTGTGATGGTTTCAAGGAAAGTAATTCATGGTGATGCATACAATTATATGCTACTTGGCAGTTAATTTTAGTTCATAGTTTTTGGAACCTTCTATTGGTTTGTGAAAGGCCCTCTTAGGGGATTTTAGTATCCTCTAGGGAGATTATGTTGGCATTAAGTTTGCAGTCATCTGTAAACTTGGTCAACTGTAAACTCTTAACAGCAGTTCTTACCACCGGCAAGAGGATGGCTCTAGGACTGAATCCTGGGATCCATACTAGTCACAGGACTTTTGGAGGAGATAGAGCTGCACACCCTAATTACCTGGCTTCTATTTGTGAGCCAGTTTGATATTCAAGAAGTTACACAATGATTTACATTTAGCTGGGAGAATTTACTTATGATACCAGAGTGTAGGATGGTGATGAATGCCTTTCCGAGGTTTCGATATACAGTGTACTAATTTACCCTCATCGACTGCCTTGGTAACATTCTTAAAGAAGTCAATCAGGTTAAATAGGCAGGATCTGCCCTTGATAAATATGAACTGGTTGTTTAAGAATTTGTAGGTTCCTTATCTCCTTATTTATTAATTCCATAATGGTTCTTTTCACAGCTTTACAGTTTTATGGGTCTATAATTATCCAGGCCTGTTTATGCTCTCCGTTTGTGCAAAGGGATTACTGTTGCTGTCCTCCATTCATTTGGCATGAAGCATGCTTGGGGGCTGGTACTAAGGTGTTTGACAGGTCCTGTTTCAGGATAGCCAGTCGGCAGCCTGCTATGTTATCCAGACCTGTAGTAGTAGTAGTCTTGGTCTTAGACTATTCTCTGTTTTCATAAACTACCCCTTGACCGACCCTAAATACAGCTTCTAATTTATGGAGATGACATGGTCATCTATCAGTCCAATCCAGAAAATCAGTTCATCCAAACTCAACTGTAAGCTAACCTTTAGGAACTGAACATGTGGCACACAGCATCTGTGCTCTTTGGTAGTAAGAAAAGAGTAAAAAAACATTTAGGTCTCTCAATATTTTCAACCTGGATCAGACCACAACCTGATTGAAACAATCAATTATTTTCCATACCTCAGCATCTGGTTCAACCAATCCATCATATATCACCGACACATCCAAAACCCTAGATCAGAAATCAACTACTTCCCCATCTGGGGCAATAAAATATTTTTCTTTCTATCACCATCTACCAGGGCTACCACAGGCAAAGGTGTCCTGCTTGCCCAACTAGAATATGGCTTAGCTTTGTTTCTACTATCTCAGACAAATACAACTACATAAAAGACCCTAAGAAACAAAATATGTTTATTCAACAGCATCTCCACTCCACCCAAAATGAACATCTCCGCATTACCCTATCCAATAATCACCGACTACCACCTTACCCTATCCAATATGTATTGACTACCTATTCAAGCCAGAGCCAACTTTCTATTAGCTTCCCTTTTCAAACTAATCCACCAAGACACCCCATCTCCTCACTTGATGAAACTCATAGAGCCATGCTAACATACAACCTTAGAAGCAGGGAAATAGCTGTCCGAGCCTTCAGACCCCTTCCAACAAACTGCATTGCTTTAACCACGGTTTCTCTTTATTTGATCCAAAACTTTGTCAATGTCTTCTACCAAACCTAAATGGCCATACAGACTACTCCAAGGTCATGCCATGATTCAAACAGCTTCTAATTTGACAATATGAATGCAAATGCCAAAACATAGGGCATATCACATAAACAACATTTCCTCATCATATAATTTCTCTGTTGTCACACCTCTCTTCTGTTACTCCTTTAGAACCTGATTGAATCTGTCCTGTGTAAATATGTAAATATTACGTCTATGAACATGCCTTTTCCCTGATGCCTGTATCTACAAATGAGTATACTATTTGTCAAATTATGCTTTGTGGAATGCTGAACATAGTGTCTTTATCAGCACCTGTTGAAATGTCGGCACTCAAACTTCCAAGTGACAAAAAGCCAAAGAAAGACCAATGACTGAGAGGAAAGTGAATCTTAAAAATCTGTCTTCTCAAAACTTCTTTTCACAGGGGGAGCAAGCCCCCTGCACCGACACACCACTCAAAATTCCAATACCAACTCTGAGACCACCATACTTCACAGAAAGGAGAATATTCTGAGAAAATTACATCTCTGATGTAGTCCATTCCTTCGGCCATTCAGTCTCCACATTTTGGGACTCGCTCTAGCAGGTTCCGTCATTTCAAATGGTTACCATCTTTATCTGACTGTGAAAGGAATCGCTACTGTTGATTAGCTATTTTTGCTTACCCTAGAATACTTTTTTGTTACTGTAGTAAACTAACACAGCCTGTTACTACAAATACTCATATTTTGATCAGTACCCTACCCCGCCCCAGTAAAAAAAAAATGTAAATAAAAATCTTACTGAATCATTATTGCTTCGATTTTTAAATTGGCATAGGATAGTTTGGTGCCAAGGCAGTAGAAAATTGCAGTCAGGGTACCAGTTTACAGGGGTGGCACTTCTACCATCCCAGGAAATTACTTGCCTATCAGCCAGGCCAGTATAAACTAATACAGATGGTGCTGTCTAGCTGTTTGACAACAAATCTCATAGCTTGGCACCACAGGATATATAAAATATTCATTTAAACCAGTATCTTTTTTGAGAATATTACCAATGCACTGAATGAAGTTATAAAAGTGGATCTGTATTCATTGATCTGGCAAGGCATTTAGTATCATCACACAGGCATCATCAATACCCTTTATCATATGACATTAACAGTTATCTAATGCACTAGCTGGAGGACCAATTTCTAATTAAGATATACAGAATGAGACTGCCTGACATAGTTTCATTTGAGGTTAACGTTATCAGTGAGGTTCTGCAGTGACCATTTCTTCATGGCCTTATTATTATATTATTATTCCTTCATGTCAAGTCTGATAGAGGGTATAAGTGAGTAAGTTTTCAGATGACTACAAGCTGGATTACTTGGTGACATTTAATGAAGGCACAGCTTTCATATACCTAAATAAGTTTATGTTATTGGTTCAATGACAAGAATATAATCTTTAATTTAAAAAAAGATATATTGTACAGTCTGGCAAGAAGAATCCCGAATCTAACTAATTCTTGGTAATAGTTCCAATCCCTGCTGAGTTTAAGGTGAAAGATCTTGGCACATATATGGATTCTGAAATTATTTCATCAGTGTCTCAGCAGAGGACGGAAAACATTATGAGAGTATTCACATAATTCTTAAGAATATCAGTGATGCCTCTAAGACAGTAATGATTATCCTATTTACCACACTGGATAGAAAAATCATCTACTGCAATGCTCTCATTTATTCAAACCTTAAATGCATTCCTTGACATGAAAAAATTTAACAATATTACAAAAATAATTAACTGTTTCTACTCCTATGGATAAGAATGCAAAGTACAAAAAAATGTCCTTTATTATCCAAGTCATAAAGAGAATGAATATGGGACTTGTGCTTAGCATGTAAGGCAATGACTTATATCTGAATTTATCTGTTTTATATGTATATGAAGCAAAAGATCAGCACAAGAAAATGAGAATTAAACCGAGTTTGACAACACTAAGATGAGAAATAGTTTAAATGAGATGTGTTTTTCTTTGAATAACCAGTCACTTTATTTATGTAATGTATCATATATATTTTTTATGTATGTATGTATGTATTTATTTGTTTTTGATGCCTGTATGTGGGTAGAAAGATTACAAAAGGGATTATGGCATGCAACCATTTAGATAACCTGTAAGCCATAAAACTATAAGGACAGACAATCAAATTAAGCCTCACTGAAGGCCATATAAGCTATATATGCAGGGATACCTCAGCTATAACTGCATTGTGTTAGATTTACAAGATTTCTCCTTTTGCTAAATTGAACTATCCTGTGGTTCAGCTGCAACATGATTATTTAGGAGCTCAAGTAACCTAATCTGTAAAATCTTCTCCATGAGCCTTCCTGGAATGAAGTAACATTAACATGCTTGCAGCTGACCAGCTCCTTACCAGATAAATTATGTGCTAAGAAATTATCAACATGAGTCTGACGTCCTGCAACACAATTTTGGTTTCTGTCATAAGAATTTACAGTTCTGTCAGTGGTTCACAAGGCATAATTGCCAGCTCCTACAGTGGTCAAATAGACAGCTTCTTCCCTAATTCCTGTCTGGCCATGTTTTCATCTGCCTGCATGTTTTGACTGTATCTGCCTAATTTTCGTTTGCCCTGGTCCCCTTCAATAAGCACATTACACCAAATGATGTGTGACTACCTTTATTAAACTTCCATATACATAACTTTATTGACCAATATTTTAATTTATTAAGTGGCCATGGTGGTGCAGCGGTTAGCATTGCCGCCTCACAGCAAGAGGTTCTCCGGTTCGATCCTTGGCCGGAGTGCCTTCTGTGCGTAGTCTGCATGTCTCCCCTGTGGTTGCGTGGGTTTCCTCCGGGTGCTCTGGTTTCCTCCCACATCCCAAAGACATGCTGTAGGTGGACTGGACTCTCTAAATTGGTCCTAGGCGTGAGTGCGTGCATGTGTGTGCCTTCTGTGGAAGGTTGGGCACCGGGGTGGCAACTCAACACCATAAAACTCCACTGCCAATCATGAGCAGACAGGTGATCTGATGTGGCGACCCCTAACCGGGAAAAGCCGAAAGAAGAATCACAGCATAAACATCCATATAACTGTTAACTGAGGCAGCATGACCTTGTTCACCTTGACCAAATAAGCAGCATCCTTACCTCCGCTCTCTTATTTTACTTATCAAGCAGCATCTAACTACTCATTTTTATTTCCCAACTCACTGAAATGAACATCCACCACCAGAGGGGAAAGAGAAGAGGGACAAGCCTGTCCCTCTTCTCCACCCACCAGCCTGACCAGGCTGTTCCCCTTCCTTCATACCAAAGCTTCCAGCAAAACCTTCCAAAACAAACCTAACTGTACATTAAAAAAGTTGAATCCAAACATCATTCAGTGTATTCCATCCTCTCTGATCCAAAGAAGCCCTATCATATAAATACCCAAAGCAGCCAGTTGCCTAAATAGTTGAAATTAAACAAATGATCCTTCTCCACTGCCAAACTAATACCCATACCCTTGTATAACCTCTGTAAATCAAACATATCCTCACTTATCCTACTACCAACAGTAGCTTTGTAATTATTCCCAGGGCATTACTTGACAAATGTACCACCAAACACTAAAAATCCAAACAGCACCAGAAACAGAGCAAGCCCAACTGCATGCAATCCTACCTAACTGCAATGTCCTTTTGCCACCCAAAAATATAATAGTGACCAAAATGAGATTCCCCATTCTAAAAGATCAATTTAATAGTAATTCAACCACTATACCCACTATCTGTTATAAGGCAAAACATCTAATGACCAAAATAGCATTTGCTGATCAATGAACCACCAACGTTAATGACTTCAATGCATCTATAACGCCAATACCCCCCAGACTGTAACCCAATGAACCTCCATTTCCCAATGCCAACCCTCGCAACAAACTTATCTTGTCAATAGCCACAGTCTGTCAATCTTCCCACTATCAAACCTACCCGAACCCTTCAAACATATAAGCCACCATCCAAGATTTAGTAAAGTCACATAACCCTGTCACTTGACAAACTATATTAATCAGAGCTAAATCCACACCTAATCTACCCTTGTCCCAAAATATCACCCCCCCAAGCTTTGTATTTTTTATTTTATTATTTATCACATTACCTTCACATCTTGTAAATCAAACAAACCATGTCCTGCATCCACTAGCAGCCCAGAAACACAATGCCTTGCTTAGACCTTCAAATGTCTGTATAAACAATGGAAACCTGCTCTTCACACATTCCCAACACACATGCATACCTTGCAATGCTCTTTCAAACCTTTCACCTAGCCTTAAAAGGGGAATTCAGATCACATACCTCCTTTTGATTGCCTGCCCACTAATGCCAAATCCAATGAAGAATAGTGCTCTCAAAGTAGCACCAATGACTGAGCAACCCATCTGCATAGCCTTGCCACAGGAAACCTCAAACCCAACTATCATGCCCTCAAAATCCATCCCAATGTCACATTGTTATGACTCCACCCCACCTGTGAATAACCCCAAACTCCCCATAAACAATCCTCAAACCTGCTTTACCCTGCCCCTGACTTACTTCATCCTCACCTACCCCCACACTACTCCCACACTGCACCAACTCTGATGTGCCTTAATGAGCATCTAATAAAGTAGGCTTACCTGCGACCTCATTGTGCACCACTCCAGTGAGCAGCACATCCATCCCAGCAGAATCCATCACCTTTCAAATCCACTTCCTTCAGGCCACCGACTGATGCCCACTCTGCGCTCCCCCACCTGCAAAAGAAAAGAAAATCGTAAATCCTCTGCACACACATAGACCAAAACTTCTTAATGACATTAGGTGCTGCCAAGGGTCTACCTTGTTCTTCAACAGCACAGCTGCTACATTACTCCACCTCCCCTATCCTCACTAACCTTGCACAACCGTATGCCCCAGCAAATCCTTTCACAATTAGCTAAGGAACACACTGCAGCAAAATCGGTCTTATGCAACAAGTAGCAATAACTGAACCTATGCATTTACATGACATCTATTAAAACGCATAATGTAAAGTGAGCTACTGATGAGTATATTACTTCTATACACTGCAGATGAGGGATAACTTAAATATCAAAATACCTAGGTCATCTTGTGATTTCCATAGAAAATTCAATACAGCACTATATGGGCCAAGTTAACTTATTTCTCAAAACAATCTTGGGAGCACTTCTGTAAGCAGGCCCTACAAGAATATCCTCATGCAATCACTCCTGCCCAAATTAAAAGATTAAACATAACTACACATTCATCTGTTAGAGAGTGTGACCTTAGCAGCTTCTCCCATATGCTGCTTTGTTCTACAAGCATTGTAACATCAACATGTACACCGTAATGAAACTTAGGATGCTTAAAACAAAGAGTAAAATATCTCCATAACATACCCATACCTCTCAAGTGTACCTCATCTCGAGGAATGTTTCTCATTTGGGATCATAAAATATCATGTTCCATGAAGTTTCACATCAAGAGTCCATCACACATTCCATGTTAACAATTTAACCTATATCCATGATAAATATTTCATTAAAAGGCCTAAAAAGGCCTATTCTATAAATAAATTATCACATTTTAACCAGCATATGCTTCCTGGTTAAAGTTGTTGGTGAGCCATTAGAAAATGTTCCACCTTTTTCTCATTTGTTCCACATTCCAAGTGGCATTGTTCCTCATCTTGGAGATGGAAGGAGAGACAATCATCAGGGTAAAGAAAAATTAAACAATTCCATACTTCTGCCAATACAGCAGACTACTGAGCCTGTGATGGCATCTGAGTTAAAGAGGAGGCTTTACCTAATATAACCTCCCATAACATTACCAAACTTACACAAGCATTAAGATATGCTTAATCTAGCAGAAGCATAGCGGTGTCAAGCAGGAATGGAAATCAAACCAGAAGGAGATAAAAATCAGGCAGCAACTGAATGTGCCAAAAAACAAAAGAAAGAATATAAGGTGAAGGACCAGATGAGAAAGCAAGAAATGTGGAAAATGCATAAATACAGTTGCAAGTATAGAAAACTTCTGAAAGAACCTCATGTTAATCAGGAATGAACGCAAGAATGGTTAAGGAGAGGTGAATTCAAAGCAAGAGATGAAAGGTTAATATTGGTGGCCCAAGATAGTGGGCTATGTACATGTTGTTTAGAACGTCAATTGAACATGTGGGAGAAACAAATGTAGGTTTTGTAAAACCGAATTGGAAACAGTCGCACACCTCATCGCTGGTTGTGATATACTAATGGCAGAAGGACTGTATACTGAAAGGCATAATAATGTGGCAAGACTATTGCACTAGGGATTGTGAAAACATTATGGTACTTGAAGTGTCTGAAAAACACTGTGGAAACATGAGCTACAAAGCATCACAGAAAATGATGAAGTTTACATCACATGGGATCACCCATTACCAACAGTTCAAAAGATAGGTGCTAGAAAACCGGATATAGTGGTCCATGAAAAGAATACAAAAGTAGCATTGATCACTGAAATTACCACGCCCAGTAACTACAGTGTTTTGCATACTGAGAGACACAAAGTCATAAAATATCAGGATCTGCAGGCAGAAACAAGGGCAATGTGGAAGAAAGATACCCACACAGTTGCAATAGTAGTAGGAGCAATGGGTCTTATAAAAAAGAATCTACAATCATTTTTAGATATGTTACTAATACATGTAACCCCATACGAATTGCAGAAGGAGTCATTACTGGGCACATTGCAGGTGCAAAGAACACTTCTGGCTGACATCAAAGACTGAAACAATACTAATTTCATGAACTTTAATTATACTTTGACTTAGGAATGGGGTCCATTCCTGTCATGGTATTAGAATCCCAAAAGATACGGAGTATTAAAAAAAGTATTAGATGAGAAACGTGGATGTAGTAGCGATACTCTCTGCTACAGAAAAATCACCATCTTTATTCACCCACTCCTTCTCACAACAGACAAACATGCAGGCCCCTCTTTTACGGCATCCCTTTACTTACTACTTCAACTCATTAAAAAGATGCATTATGTGCATCAAACACACTTTGCCTGCGAACTTCCGGGAAAGAAATTAACACAACATGCTGCAAGCAACCTAGTGGCCTGAAACCTCCATCACAGCAGCATCTATACTGTTGAGTCCACATCCCTCAGGCCACCGGCTGATGCAAACTGTGTGCTTCTGCCATATGCAAAATAGAAGACAACTGCAAGAAGAGAAAAAAAATGACACTGCCCCTTTTACATAACTGGGGATTTCACAACAGCATCCTTAATAGATAGTAACTATAACCAAGCATGGCTCTCAACCTCAAGAAAACCAGACAAAGCCAACAATAGACAGACAAAGAACCAACTCAGGAACCAACGTTTTATTACGCTTATAAACTTAAAAAAGTGACTAGACCACAAAACTTCACACTCGTCCCCTTCTCCAAATAATCTGTAACCTGAAACCCAAATGTATGGCATCACTGAGTGAGTTTAGTCTTCAGTGATCTGCCAGACCACAAACTGTATGAGGTCTAGACTAAAACTAAGAGACAAAATCTGGACATTCTGCGAAAATCTATACAGTTGAAAGGTATGGACTCAAACAGTGCTGCTAATTCACAGTGAAGTGGCCCCTACCTCTCAACTTCAAAAAGAAGGAAATATGGACAAAGCCATAAATAATGGGTGGGAAAAGGGCCACAAATAGGGGCACTTCTTAAATATTGCTCTTACAAACTTAGCAAGTTGATAGAATAACATATTTTGCATTTAGCATGAATTTTCTGGAGAGTATGAACTCTGTCACTATTATCTGACTTCAGCCCCCAAAGATTAGCCAGTGATTTACCTTTAAACTGCAATTTTATGGAAACCTTCAAAAAATATGAGGTAAAGATCAAATATTTTGCATTTAGCATTAATTTTCTGGAGGTATGATGTCTGTCATTATTATCTGAAAAAATTATGAGGCAAATAATCTGGCATTCAGAGGTATGAATGGCTGCAGCCACAACTGTTCTGTACAGCAATGAACTTTCACTCACAGCTGCTTCCCAGCCTGAGGAAAAAAAAAACAAAAAAACAAACTGCTCCCCCACACACCACACACTGCCAATGAAAACCAAGCACAGAGAGAACTCCACCATTGCCCCAAAAGACCAGAACTAGGGGCCACTAATCAGCAATGTTCTTCTGAAAGACATGCCAGACAAAACCCAAATGCATTTCAGCATTCAGCAGCTCACCAAAACCATGTCCCACCCCCACAGTGACCAATATTCACGACCACAAACAATTCCAAGTGAAAACAGCTCAGCCGTACCAACCTAAACAGTCGCAGCCAACATTCACACAAAATGCAAAAAGCTGTCAAAACAAGTCCAGTGCCACCATGCATACCCCAAATGACATGAAGTCTGACACTCAAATGTCCATCACTATTCAGTGAGCTCAGTCCCCAGTGACATGCCAGAGAGCCACAAGTCCCATGAGGACATCAAACCCATGACACACTCTGGACACTCCATGAAAATGTAAACAGACACTTTTTCTTTCCTTTTTTTTTCTTTTGTTTTGAAGAACCATGGTGACATCCCCACACACGAATGCAGCAAGGAACCATAGTCAAACCAATGATCCCAACAGACACCCAAGAGGCAAACCAGGAAAAACTCAAACCAAAAGCATCACAATGAAACAGCAGACACAAAGCGCGAATGACTTTATTGGAAACCAAGCATACTCTCCTTGATGCATCCTTGTCCCAATCAAAAGCACAAACCAAGTCCAAAATCCAGTTCCCAGAATCATCAATGTATCCCAATGGACCTGCAAAACTACTGCAGTATAGACTCTCCACAACAGTGCTCATCTGCAAATTCACCTACCCCATACCTCTCAACCTTTTAGAGCAAGAAATCAGGACAAATCATAATTAATCGGAGGACAAAGGCAAAAAAAAATAGGGACCATTTTAAAGATTGTTCTTACAAACTTAGAAAGTTAATAGAACAACATATTTAGCATTAGCACAAAGTTTCTAAAGGGGATGAAGTCTGAAACTCAAATGTATGCTATTATTTCTTACTTTGACCTTTATTGATTTGCCACTGATTTGCCAGAAAACCACAATTTTATGAAAACAGACTGAAAATATGAGGCAAAAATCTGGACATTCTGTGAAAATCTGTATGTTTGACAGCTATGACCTACACTTGAGTTAAACACTCCTGAGACACTGTCCACACCAGATGTCAAATGCATAAAAGAAGGTTTATGCAACAACATGCCACCACACTCTCATTGAACAACCCCCAACTGACACATCCCCAAATATGGAACTGATGCACAGGCAAGCATTTAACTTTTTTTTTATCCTTTAAAGAAGCCCTAACCTACACCATGCATGCGAGGTGACCAGCCATTAACAGAGTGAAAACCACCATGCCTCCCCAAACAGACAGCCATGGCTCCATCACACAACCGAGCTGCAAAACTGAGACAAATGCAACTGCAAAAACTCCACCAACAAACCCACACTCTTCCAACAACCGAACTCTGCACTCAGGCCCTGCAACCTGGAGGCCACTTTCACCACATGGCTCCAGCCCATACCACTCAACCTCATAGAGATAGATATCTGGACAAAGCCATAGATAAAAGTGGAACAAATACCAAAATAGGGACAATTTTAAATACTGTTCTTACAAACTTAGAAAGTTGCTAGAATGACAGATTATGCATTACCATGAATTTCCTACAGGGTATTATTTTTAAACTATAATGATTTGTCACAAACTTGTCAGAAACCACAGTGTTATGAAAATGGACTAAAAATATGAGGCAAAAATTTGGATCTTTAGTGGAAATCTGTAGAAGTGAGTGATATGCTCTGTCCCAACCCCCATCAACTACCACAACTACAACCACAAAGCGGCCTCCACACGACTCAGAGCATTCTGCCTCACTATTCCCCACCTATACAACAAGATTAAAATGTCTGAACTCCCTCCTGATCCTGCAACTGCCAGTACCATGATGTAAACATAGAAACTAACAAGCAGCTGGATCTTATACCACCCATGCCCCAAATCCTTCTTCCACCGTGTACTTGTAAGAAGAAGGACAAAAAATGTATACCATGCAACCATTACTCACCTCCACCTGCCCGCTACTATTAAAACAAGGCCTACCTGACACCAATGTACCTACAGATCATCTCAGATGTAAACCTGCAATCTAGCAAGTTTACGCCAAAATGTGACTCCTTACCCAGTTACACTTGCATAAAACCCATTAAGCCCCTCCATACACTTACCTCATTTCCTCCCAATCATGTGTGAGGGGTTTAATAAATTTGTTTTTAGCATTTTGGATACTGTTTCTTTAGACCAGAAATGGGGCAACTGGAAGAATCTTTTGATGAAGAAAGAGGTGCAGTGGCAATTGAGACAGGCTGCTAACTTACCCCCCCCCCCCCAGGTCTGAATGAAGTAATCTCTATATCTCCTGTATTACAGGAAATAGCTGAGAAATGCTAGAGAATAATTTGTTTTGGCAAAAGTGTTGTGCATGTAAATTTATTATACACTATTTACCTTGTGAATTCTTATGTGCGCAAGACAATGCATTTTATTCTTTTATGTTATTTTTCAATAGGAATTTTTTATGTCATTAATATTAAGTGAAAAGTGGATAGGTGTTTTGTATTGCTAACCAATTGTGTTGTTTGGTAAGATATTTAAACAGGGTCATTGAGTGTAGCTATATATTCTGATGAAGTCTCGCTTTTGTGGAGACGAAAGCACTTAATACTTGTGTTCTTCATTAAAATTATTTCCATCCAGTATCCTGTTCCAGTACATTTTTTTGGATTGGTTTCTGGTCATGCTGGGGATGATTTTCTCTAAGCTAGCTTATGGAAACCAATGACAGAGCATCACTTTGACTTTTTCATTCCTTTAGGGGCACAGGAAAATTATTTTCTTGGGTGGCGAATGCCAGGGTACCTTTTTGGCTAATTTTGCATAGGCCCTAGGGCTGATAGCCCAGTACCTACCTATGAACCTTTATGTTTTGATATACCGTTTTTCTCATACTGCCTATTGCTTCTCATTCTTTTGCTGTTCTGGTCTCTAATATGTTTCTTTATACTAGTAAAACTGAAGGTTCAGTGATCTCAATATCAGTAAGTGGAAAAGGGCAAAACCAAAATCAGGCCTGCTTTATAGTAAAGCAGTTAAAGTACTGAAAGGTTTATTTGCTGTAGTAAAGAAGAGAAAGCCTGCCAAATAATGTTTGTAGCTAGGCCTTTACAGACTTAGTGAAGACCTTAATTAGATGCATGCAGTCTCCAGATATTCAAACATAGCTCCTCGCTGTGGAGCATTGCCGCTCAGTAAAGCTGGACGATCTAGACAGTTACAAGAAATATTTCATCAAAACATGATGCTTGAATTTTATTCATATCCTCTGAGTGTTACAGAATCTTACAAAACTGAACAATGCTAGTCAAATCATTTAAGTATTATTCATTATGTAAAATACTTTTAAAAAACTCGATGTAATGACAGCCTCAACTATGTACCTTTTATGCATTTAACAGTTTTGCCTTTGGTATTTTGCAGATTTGCATTCCCTCCCCTTCTTTTTCCAGTGATGTACTTTCAAAATCCTTTAATTCATATTTATAAGGGCTTCTGTTGTGGACTTCCTGCACTTCAGTTGCTTTTCTCTGGACCATGAAGCTTCCATGGGCTTCATGAAATGTGGTCTTGTGAAACAGCTCTATCTTGCAGAAAATATGTCACTATACAAAGGTAACATTAAGGCCTTGTTTGTATTGCAATACCACCCCTCAGTATGGAGCCCCTCTTTTTTTTCCTTTAAAACATTCATAGGTTTCATTGTAAAGATTATTACCTACTGGTCTTCGAACCACTTGGCAGATGTTAGCTTATGTTGATATTTTCTACTTCCCATCTATGTATCAAGATAATTTTTTGAATAAAGTTAACTGAATTGTTCTGAATTTAACAGGAAGCCTATTCCACAATCATCTTAGGCACTGGATACAGTATGTATTTTTTCCACTGGACTGGTATTCATTTTTAGTATCCCTCTCTTCAGTTTTGTCTTAGGCATCACCCCAGAGGTGTTTTCCAGACATAGAATTTCTAGTAGTATCAAAATGTCAAGCAGCATCAAACATTTCATTATACAGACAAAAGGAATAATGTTGAAGTAATACATAAGACACCAGATATAACAATTACTGAAGCATTTCCAAACAGTTCAAATTTTCCAATCAATTTTTATTGCAATTTTTTCATGGTTTGATGTGCATTTGATAATCCATTGAATCAATGACGCAAAAAGTGGTACACTGACCTCTCAGAAGTGACAAGCATTTCTTTAAGAATTTGTTGGGCTGCAGAATATGATTTTCTGTAGAGATCATGTATCTGCTAACATATTTTGGAACTTCTTGGTCTTTTTTGAACTCTGATCATTAGTGGTATGTCTTTAGATTGCCTTCTCCCCTCCAGGTCTTCAAACGTATCTTGTCTACCAGACCAGGGCTTTAGTGAGGAGGAGATCTGCTGGTGAAGTCTTGACTTTGATGAGCTGCAGCAAGAGAATTTGGGATGTTCTTGGCACAACACTCTCATTTCACTTGCCTGCTGGTGAATAGTAAACAGCTGGTAGAAGCACTGCATGCAATACTTGGCCAAACACAAGTGCTTCTTCCATATACCCATGTTCTAGCAACAGGGACTATACTTATCAGCAGGCAAAATTTAGAGCCCACCCATCCACCAGGTATTAGGAGAATAGTGGTGTGAAGGTACTGCTCTCCCTTTCAGAGAAGTGAGATAATTCTGGCTACTAGGTTCCATAACTTCACGGCTTTTGCCTTCACTTCATCACAAAGGCCTATTAGTCAAACTTATATCAGAGGCTCAGCAGTCAGGGCTTCTTCCTTCTACATCACAATTTCTTGATTTTCTTGCACTGTCTGCTTAAGCTTAAATAATTCCTTGTCTGCTGTAAACATAAGTGAAATAAGACTGTAAGTCTCAAAGAAATCAAATATAAAACAACCCTGCATATAAACTGTACGTCTGTCAGCTGTGCAACCCACTATTTCTAGGTACATTTGTATTCTACTTTTTCACCAGGAAGGCTTAGTTTAAGTGATCCATATAAAGGAAAATGTCCTCATTTTTTTAATTACAACTCAATCCTCTTTGAGAACACTGAAGTAGAACCAGTGTGGACCAAATGACTTAGTATTTCACTGCCAAGGCACCTCTCCCCCCTCCTTTCAAAGCATGATCACATTTTCCTTGGATAAACAGATTTTCTAATAGAAGACTGTCCTCAACATTTCTTAGTTTTGGACAGCTTCATAGGTTCATAGGTTCATAGGTTCATACTAGGCTATCTGCCCGAGGGCATTTACAAGCCTAGCCCATCATTTTGTGGCTTACGCCACCCCTTTAGTATGGGGAACTATACCCATTATTTTGCTGTGCCTCTGTCGAGCAGTGACACTGAGGTAATCCCTGGGGTATATCTGCGATCTCCCATCCATTGGTCAAGATTTCTCTTGAACAAGGCCAGCGAGGTGCTCTGCCTCACATGTACCGGGATTTTGTTCCACAGCATAGGGAGTCTTTGGGTGATGAATCTATCCCTCCAGCACGTCCTATTAATAGCCGTGTCAAGGTTTAAGTCTCACGCCCTTGTGGCTCTGATGGATCTAGATTTTTTGAGGTGAAGCATATTCATCAAATCTGGGTTTGACATGGCCTTGTATGTTAGGCAAAGGTCACCTCTGAGCAAGCGATAAGCGACTGAATAGAGCTGGAGTTCTTTCAGTCGGGCAGCAAAGGACAGATTTTTGAGACCCTTTATCCTTTTGGTGAGGAACTTTTGTGGCCTCTCCAGCTGCTGCAAGTGTCGGGTCAGATACATTCCGAATGGGGCATTGTACTCAATCATTGGTCTGATGAGTGCTGAGTAAAGGGAGACTATGACCTCCCTTGATCTAGATGAGAATCCCTTCATGATAAGGTGGGCAATGTAGAAGGTCTTCCTAACTACTTTAGCTACATGGGTGTCAAATGACAGACTACTATCAACCTGGGTCCCCAGGTCCCTGATAACTTCTTCTGTGCTCAGTGGATTGCCACCTATTTGGTAGCTAGGGGTAACCTTGTTTTTCCCGAAGGGTATGACTATGCATTTTTTGGCATTTAACTTTAGGCCGTGGCTCTGGCACCAGTTATCCGTTTCTGTGAGACCCTTCTGAAGGATATCTGTGTCAGATGTGTTTTCTACTATGGCCCAGTTTGCAGTCAACTGCAAACTTTGTCAGCCATAACCCTCCTGTGTTTGCTTGTACTTCAGAAAAGTAGATGCCAAACAAGAGTGGGCCCAGGACTGAGCCCTGTGGGACACCACTTGTGACAGGCTTTGAGTCTGACATGGCGCCAGCAGCTCTGACCCTGTGGGTTCTGTCACTCAGCCAGTTTGCAACCCATCTTGTGATGTATGGGTTGACATTTAAGCTGATGAGTTTTTCAATGATACCCGAATGGGGTATTGTATCGAAGGCCTTAGCCAGATCGAGGTAGGCTGTATGGACTGCCTTTCCCTCATCAATGGCTTTGGTGACTGTTTGAAAAAGTCAACCAAGTTTAAAAGGCATGATCTGCCTTTGACAAAGCCAAACTGGGTTGGATCCAAAGTCTGCAAATTCCCTATGTCTTTATTTATGAGGTCCATTATGATCCTCTCCATGGCTTTGCAGATAAGGCTTGTCAAGCTAATGGGCGGTAATTTCCAGGGTCGGTGGAGGCACCGCCTTTGTGAAGTGGTACCACAGTTGCAGTGCGCCACTCCTGGAGTGCGTATCCAGAGGTAAGACTTTGATTAAACAGCTGTCCTAGCTGTGGGTTTAATTCCTCATTGAGTTCATGGAGCACACAGCCGGGGACACCATCAGGTCCCATGGATGCTGTGTTTTTGCTTTGGAGAGAGCAGTTCTCACTTGGGCGCTGGAGATGTTTGGGGGCTGCAATCGTTTGGTATAGATATCTCTCCTTTTGGGGAGGGGAGAAGTTTGCACTGAACCTGTCAGCCAGTATGTTGGCAATGTCTGTAGGATCAGTAATCTTCACATCATTTTGAACTAGCTCTGAGCATATCTGGGAGTTTCCTCCCAGGTTTCTAACATAGCTAAAGAAGGCCTTATGATTGTCTTTTGAGTCTTTAGCTATTTTTCTCTCGAAATTTGCTTTGGATGATTTTATGAGAGCTCTTAGTTTTTACTTATAGTGATCAAGGGTGTCTTACCTTTTAAGGATTTTGCTCTATCTTGTAGTAGCTTCCTCCTTTTGTTGTAGAGTTTGTTTATGGCTGGGGTCCACCAGACTGGACGCTTGCCTTTGGTACAAAGAGTCTTTGTTTTGCTTGGGATTGCCTTATCCATGCAGTCCTGCAGGTGCTGGTAGAAGGCATTTGTAAGTGATTCAGCGGCTTGAGTACTGTTTTCCGCGGCTCGGGGCCTTAAAGGAGACCACGCTAGTCTTTAGAAGTGTGAGGTCGGCTTTTGAGAAGTTCTTTACTGTGGTCTTTTTATTTCAGGTGGGGTGGGATGAGGACCTCCAGCGAGATTAGTTTGTGGTCTGATCTCACCAGTGAGGGGTACACCTCCGGTGTTGAACATTGTGCTCCCATGTTCGTGATGATGAGATCAAGTATGTTATCTCCTCTTGTGGGGATGGTGACTAGTTGTTCCATGGCATTTGAGTTTATGAATTCCAGGAACTTTTGGGCTAGGGTGTTTGGGCTTGAGTAGTGTTCCCAGTCTATATTAGGGTAATTGAAGTCACCTAGTATGATGGTGTTTGGTGATACATTTATCCCCTCTAGTGTTTTCAGGAAGGCCATGTGAGGTTCCTGAGTTTGTGAGGGTGACCTGTAACATGCTACAATTTGCAGAGCAGTCTTGCCTATGGTTAATTGCACCTGGATGGTCTCAGATGCATCGTGCGTTGCCACCAGTCTTGAGGTGTGGGTGTCCTTGATGAATATGGATACCCCCCCTCCTTTCTTGGTATTGTCCAGATTTTGGGGCGGAACGCATGATATGAGGTAAAACCTGATAGCTGGGGTGCTCTCAGGAGCCTTGAACCAGGTTTCTGTCACAGCACAGACATCGATGTTCTCCATACTGAGAAGGGCCTCGAGTGCGTGCATTTTGAGATTTAGACTTCTGGCATTGAGCAGCATTACCCTTAGTTTTTCCTTTTTGTGTTCTAGGGTGGTAGGTTTAGAATTTGAGCCTTGCCTAAAAAGGCACTATGGGGTGGCAAGAGCCTTTGCCAATATCCGGAATCCCAGGGTGACAGGTGCAAGCCGTCCCTTGCGAAGCAGCGTGGCTTGTCCAGCATGTCATCCCAGGCAGACAGACACTGGATCCCCTTTGAATGACACCAGTGTTTAAGCCAATTGTTAAAGCTGATCATCTTATCTCTGTATTGTGGCATCATTCTTGGTGAAGGTAGGATACTGCTCAAGGTCAGGGTCATACCTGTCTGGGCTACATAATCAGAGAGCTCCTCAATGTCTCTTTTCATGTAGTCCAAGGAGTGCGTCTCAGGTCGTTTACACCAGCGTGGACAATGACTGAATCATATTTGTACCTGCTGTTGAGAGACCTGAGTGCTTGCGTTATGTGGCGGATTCTAGCGCCCGACAGGCAGCTTACTGTGACCTTCTCCTTACTCAGTCTGGTGAGCGGGGCGTCAGTGTGTCTGACTATGGAGTCACCAATGACTAGTGTGTCTGGCATTGTGTTTGGCCTTAAGGGCTGTGACTGTTTGACACTCTGACTGTGAGGTCTATGTGTTGTAGGTGTTGTGTTCTGAGGTGGTGGTTGTTTGGGTGTCTGCTTTGGTGGCCTCTGCTGTTTTGGTAGATTTTTGATCAGAGCCTCCGAGTATGTCTTTGTGTGTTTATGTGTATGATTTGAGGTTGTAATGGTAATATGTGAGACTGGGTCTATAGTGTGTGTGGTAACTTTCTCCTCCTGACTGGTCTTGCCAGTCCTATGTTGAGCGAGCTCAGCCTCCAGTTTGGCCGTATAGTTGCATCTCTCGCATGTATTTGTGTTTTGTGGGAGGAGGAGAGGGTTGTCTGTGTACATGAGGCAATTGTAACATTGCCTCAATATTCCCAGGTTCACCAGCTGAGCAGGAGAGGACACTAGCAACTGATCCCTCGACATGCTAGAAGGAATAGACAAAAAACTTTAAAAAGATTGCTGGGGACGTGGGTGACGGAGAAATGGGGTTGCCTTTTTGGGGTACTATCTATGACAAGAGTGCCGTATCAAGGTAATAAGTACTGTAGGAGCAAGTGCTACGTTTAACAGATAGAGAATAGTCTACTTGGAGTCAAGTAGAGATGATCTTTTTAATTATAGGATACGCTGATTAGATCAGTAGTATAGTTCGAGGAAGGTAGTTTTAAGGGAAAATTTGAAGAGTGGACTTTAGGTAGCCCGAATAGTTTAAACCTGCTTAACCGGCGCTGCCCTAGTGTGCAACAGTAGTGCAACAGTAGCAACTCCGCGCTAAATCGGGCTAAATCGCGCTAAAGCGTGCTTTATAGCAGGGGGCTGGAAAAGACAGGAAATGACCCAAATTGGCCAACAAACCACAAGTCACTGCCCTAAACCACTCCTCTGAGGACAAATGAAGGAGTTATGGAAATGACCCCTAGTGGCCAATAAAACTACAGTTTGAAGTCAGTAACCACCTCTCCGGGGGGCAGGGAAGCTGCTCAATGTTAGTCACTGCC
Organism: Protopterus annectens; assembly: GCF_019279795.1. Classification (NCBI taxonomy): domain Eukaryota; kingdom Metazoa; phylum Chordata; order Ceratodontiformes; family Protopteridae; genus Protopterus; species Protopterus annectens. Next base: position 181,207,546 of record NC_056749.1, read on the forward strand.
ACTGATAAACACAGAGACCCTCCTTCAGCCCAAGCAAAAATGGCCTCACAGAAACTTTCAAACAGTTCAGGAACAGCAAGCCTGTAACTGAACTTTTTTAACTCTCAGAAAAGTGGCAAAAAAGCAAGATTTTTTTTTTGTTTTTGTTTTTTACAGAGATAGCAGAGGTTCACAAGTAATATCAAGTTATAACAGTGCAGTAAATGACCCCACACAAGAGTGCTAGGTCAAGGACAGAAAATATGCAAGTTTTAAGAAAAAAACGATTTAAAATTAAGTGCAAACAGGAAATTCAGCAAACAGCTTTTGGTTGTGCTCTAAATACAGCTACTAATACAGAAATCAAGTTTAACAAGCCAGAAAATGCTCAAGCTAGGCAGCTTTGCAGAAAAACTTAGCAAATAAACAGAGAAAAATACTTAAAATCTCAAAAGTGGCTCCTTCTTCTCTCAGCGTTTTTCCTCTTGGAGGGTGCTTCACCAACAGCCAACAAGCCTGAAAAGATGCTCAAACCACGAGGCAACTAGGTTTTAAGAGAGGAAGATGAAGGAGTTATGGAAATGACCCTAGTGGCCAATAAAACTACAGTTTCAAGTCAGTAACCACCTCTCCGGGGCAGGAAGCTGCTCAATGTTAGTCACTGCCACTGATAAACACAGAGACCCTCCTTCAGCCCAAGCAAAAATGGCCTCACAGAAACTTTCAAACAGTTCAGGAACAGCAAGCCTGTAACTGAACTTTTTAACTCTCAGAAAAGTGGGAAAAAGCAAGATTTTTTTTGTTTTGTTTTGTTTTTACAGAGATAGCAGAGGTTCACAAGTAATATCAAGTTATAACAGTGCAGTAAATGACCCCACACAAGAGTGCTAGGTCAAGGACAGAAAATATGCAAGTTTTAAGAAAAAACGATTTAAAATTAAGTGCAAACAGGAAATTCAGCAAACAGCTTTTGGTTGTGCTCTAAATACAGCTACTAATACAGAAATCAAGTTTAACAAGCCAGAAAATGCTCAAGCTAGGCAGCTATGCAGAAAAACTTAGCAAATAAACAGAGAAAAAATACTTAAAATCTCAAAAGTGGCTCCCTTCTTCTCTCAGCGTTTTTTCCTCTTGGAGGGTGCTTCACCAACAGCCAACAAGCCTGAAAAGACGCTCAAACCACGAGGCAACTAGGTTTTAAGAGAGGAAGATGAAGGAGTTATGGAAATGACCCCTAGTGGCCAATAAAACTACAGTTTCAAGTCAGTAACCACCTCTCCGGGGGGCAGGGAAGCTGCTCAATGTTAGTCACTGCCACTGATAAACACATAGACCCTCCTTCAGCCCAAGCAAAAATGGCCTCACAGAAACTTTCAAACAGTTCAGGAACAGCAAGCCTGTAACTGAACTTTTTTAACTCTCAGAAAAGTGGGAAAAAGCAAGATTTTTTTTGTTTTGTTTTTACAGAGATAGCAGAGGTTCACAAGTAATATCAAGTTATAACAGTGCAGTAAATGACCCCACACAAGAGTGCTAGGTCAAGGACAGAAAATATGCAAGTTTTAAGAAAAAAACGATTTAAAATTAAGTGCAAACAGGAAATTCAGCAAACAGCTTTTGGTTGTGCTCTAAATACAGCTACTAATACAGAAATCAAGTTTAACAAGCCAGAAAATGCTCAAGCTAGGCAGCTATGCAGAAAAACTTAGCAAATAAACAGAGAAAAATACTTAAAATCTCAAAAGTGGCTCCCTTCTTCTCTCAGCGTTTTTCCTCTTGGAGGGTGCTTCACCAACAGCCAACAAGCCTGAAAAGACGCTCAAACCACGAGGCAACTAGGTTTTAAGAGAGGAAGATGAAGGAGTTATGGAAATGACCCCTAGTGGCCAATAAAACTACAGTTTCAAGTCAGTAACCACCTCTCCGGGGCAGGAAGCTGCTCAATGTTAGTCACTGCCACTGATAAACACAGAGACCCTCCTTCAGCCCAAGTAAAATGGCCTCACAGAAACTTTCAAACAGTTCAGGAACAGCAAGCCTGTAACTGAACTTTTTAACTCTCAGAAAAGTGGGAAAAAGCAAGATTTTTTTGTTTTTGTTTTTACAGAGATAGCAGAGGTTCACAAGTAATATCAAGTTATAACAGTGCAGTAAATGACCCCACACAAGAGTGCTAGGTCAAGGACAGAAAATATGCAAGTTTTAAGAAAAAACGATTTAAAATTAAGTGCAAACAGGAAATTCAGCAAACAGCTTTTGGTTGTGCTCTAAATACAGCTACTAATACAGAAATCAAGTTTAACAAGCCAGAAAATGCTCAAGCTAGGCAGCTATGCAGAAAAACTTAGCAAATAAACAGAGAAAAATACTTAAAATCTCAAAAGTGGCTCCCTTCTTCTCTCAGCTTTTTTCCTCTTGGAGGTGCTTCACCAACAGCCAACAAGCCTGAAAAGACGCTCAAACCACGAGGCAACTAGGTTTTAAGAGAGGAAGATGAAGGAGTTATGGAAATGACCCCTAGTGGCCAATAAAACTACAGTTTCAAGTCAGTAACCACCTCTCCGGGGCAGGAAGCTGCTCAATGTTAGTCACTGCCACTGATAAACACAGAGACCCTCCTTCAGCCCAAGCAAAAATGGCCTCACAGAAACTTTCAAACAGTTCAGGAACAGCAAGCCTGTAACTGAACTTTTAACTCTCAGAAAAGTGGGAAAAAGCTAGATTTTTTTGTTTTTGTTTTGTTTTTACAGAGATAGCAGAGGTTCACAAGTAATATCAAGTTATAACAGTGCAGTAAATGACCCCACACAAGAGTGCTAGGTCAAGGACAGAAAATATGCAAGTTTTAAGAAAAAAACGATTTAAAATTAAGTGCAAACAGGAAATTCAGCAAACAGCTTTTGGTTGTGCTCTAAATACAGCTACTAATACAGAAATCAAGTTTAACAAGCCAGAAAATGCTCAAGCTAGGCAGCTATGCAGAAAAACTTAGCAAATAAACAGAGAAAAAATACTTAAAATCTCAAAAGTGGCTCCCTTCTTCTCTCAGCATTTTTTCCTCTTGGAGGGTGCTTCACCAACAGCCAACAAGCCTGAAAAGACACTCAAACCACGAGGCAACTAGGTTTTAAGAGAGGAAGATGAAGGAGTTATGGAAATGACCCCTAGTGGCCAATAAAACTACAGTTTCAAGTCAGTAACCACCTCTCCGGGGGGCAGGGAAGCTGCTCAATGTTAGTCACTGCCACTGATAAACACAGAGACCCTCCTTCAGCCCAAGCAAAAATGGCCTCACAGAAACTTTCAAACAGTTCAGGAACAGCAAGCCTGTAACTGAACTTTTTTAACTCTCAGAAAAGTGGAAAAAGCAAGATTTTTTTTTTGTTTTGTTTTTACAGAGATAGCAGAGGTTCACAAGTAATATCAAGTTATAACAGTGCAGTAAATGACCCCACACAAGAGTGCTAGGTCAAGGACAGAAAATATGCAAGTTTTAAGAAAAAAACGATTTAAAATTAAGTGCAAACAGGAAATTCAGCAAACAGCTTTTGGTTGTGCTCTAAATACAGCTACTAATACAGAAATCAAGTTTAACAAGCCAGAAAATGCTCAAGCTAGGCAGCTATGCAGAAAAACTTAGCAAATAAACAGAGAAAAATACTTAAAATCTCAAAAGTGGCTCCTTCTTCTCTCAGCGTTTTTCCTCTTGGAGGGTGCTTCACCAACAGCCAACAAGCCTGAAAAGATGCTCAAACCACGAGGCAACTAGGTTTTAAGAGAGGAAGATGAAGGAGTTATGGAAATGACCCTAGTGGCCAATAAAACTACAGTTTCAAGTCAGTAACCACCTCTCCGGGGGCAGGGAAGCTGCTCAATGTTAGTCACTGCCACTGATAAACACAGAGACCCTCCTTCAGCCCAAGCAAAATGGCCTCACAGAAACTTTCAAACAGTTCAGGAACAGCAAGCCTGTAACTGAACTTTTTAACTCTCAGAAAAGTGGGAAAAAGCAAGATTTTTTTTTTGTTTTTGTTTTTACAGAGATAGCAGAGGTTCACAAGTAATATCAAGTTATAACAGTGCAGTAAATGACCCCACACAAGAGTGCTAGGTCAAGGACAGAAAATATGCAAGTTTTAAGAAAAAAACGATTTAAAATTAAGTGCAAACAGGAAATTCAGCAAACAGCTTTTGGTTGTGCTCTAAATACAGCTACTAATACAGAAATCAAGTTTAACAAGCCAGAAAATGCTCAAGCTAGGCAGCTATGCAGAAAAACTTAGCAAATAAACAGAGAAAAAATACTTAAAATCTCAAAAGTGGCTCCCTTCTTCTCTCAGCGTTTTTTCCTCTTGGAGGGTGCTTCACCAACAGCCAACAAGCCTCATCTCTTCTATCAGATCTCTATATCTATATTTGGTTTATGAAGGCTCATTTTATATGTCTTTATATATCATTGTATCTGCTCAATGGCAGGAGGAGATAATCAACTTGTTTAGTTTTGCATTTAACATTCCACTTCCTGTCATTTCCTACCTTCCCCTCACCTGTTACCATGCCCTCTTGAATTCTCATGCCACCAACCCTCCAGATATTCCATTCCATGAGTTTACAATCCTTTCTGTGAAGAAATACTTTTAGAAATCTTTAGTATTGTTAGCCTCTAAAATATCCTGCCTAAGGCCTGTCTGTCTTTCCTGTTCAGGATAGCCCCCTCACATCTCTCTGACATGATCACATGGACATACGTCTCAATTTCTTTACTAAAGAACTGTCAACAAAGCCAGAAATAATAATGCAACAAATGGCCAAAATCAGCGACATTAAAAAAAATGATTCTAATTCTCTTAAAAAATTAACAGAACAAGATGCTTTATATCATCATGCATTTTCAAAATAATAAAAGATATGAATCTCTAATGTCTGGCATTATTGGCTAGAAAAGCAAATATTTTAGGAAAGATAGGGCAAAAATATGAGACAGAATCATGGAATATTGAAAGGTATACATGGTGCATCAGTATCATGCCCCCCCAACTTTTCTGGTCTCTAGCAGAAAGACCTCCACTCCTCTAATTTCTAGTAATGTTATTTCTGCCACATCCTGACTCCCTTCATCAAGCAAAGGGCACCTTTCCTTATATGTTTTCTACAAATAAGAAAATACTTAAAAGTGTGTCATGACCAGGATCTAGCAGAGTGGAAGCACTATCTCTTTATTTCAAGGGTCTCTCCTTGAAGAATACACTGCAGCATTCTGTATCCTGTTGTTGCCTTCTCAGTTTGCTCCAGGTCATTTTCTGCTTTGCTGTTAACATTTCCACCCTCTCCAACTACCAAACACACACACACACACACACACACACACACACACACACACACACACACACACACACATTCACATGTTCCAGCTACCTTTCTGTTCAAATAGTCAGCTTTTCTCAATCCTTCCTTAGATTTTTTCCACCATCGTCCAGTGCTGTACCTATCTCAATGTTATCATCAAAGAGGATGATCCTGTCCTCTGTTTTTTTCAGACAACTCTGAAACAAACACAGGGAATAATACTGGACTGGACTGATTGTGTTTAATCTTCTTTGGCATTTACACCATGGTGGATGTGCTGACCAAATCTACTCATGCAACCTGCACCAGTATGGAATTTAATTAAAAAACAAAGTTATGCCTGGTGCACACCAATCATTTTTTTAGTTATTTAAAAGAAATATCATCACTCTTCCAGTCATTTTCATGAGCCATAGACTCCTTTTTGATATCACATGACTCTCACTGTGGTCTTCTTGTTCTGCATCTTGCTGACCACCACACATCTACAGCACTGGCAGGGGAATATTCGGACAATGACCAAGTGGTCAAACAGGCTGCTATTAAGGAAAACAAGTACCTTGTCCAAGCTTTACCTTCCAATTATGTTTAATAAAAGATATTAGTGGAAAACTAAGTTCACAGTCAGCAGTGCATCAGAAGCATGAAAGAAACATTTTAATAAGTACAAGGACATATTTCTAGTTAGTTCATTTTTCATAAAAAAAATCTGCTCTAGATATCGGTAAAGTTTAAAGGTGTTTGGTAATCTGCATTTAGTTATTTTTTTCCCAGATGCATTGATTTACATTCCAGTATTTGTAGCAACAAAGCAATGATCTCATCCTGCTTCCATGTGGTTTGCTAAGGAGTTAGGCTCATGAAGGCAGTTAGAATGAAAATTCTCTTTCAGGTAATTACATAGTCATTTATGAATTCAGAAACACACATATAATTGATTTTTACTACAAAGTAATCTATCTACCTGTCTAAATTTCTGTTGGCATGGCATACTGAAGCACCAGTTTGTAGTCTGCTTTGGTTCATGGATGCATTGCCTTATGTCTGGAGCGTAAATGTCCTCCCTGTATCTTTGTGTGTCTTCTCTGAGTACCCTGGTTTCCTCCCACATATCCAAGACATGCTGGTAACTAAACAGGCACCCCTCTAAATCACTCGTAAATATGCAGGTGGTGTGTGAATATGTATATGTATCTTGTAATAGATCAGTGTCCTACCTAGGAGTATTGTCCTACCCCCCCCCAGATCCTGAAATAGGATAAAGGTCACATTGCAGAATGGATGAATAAAAGAATGCTGCTCATACCTATGTTTACTACTTTATTAGGACCTGCTCTAGCACTGCATTTTGCAAAAGCAGACAAAAGTGAGCTTAACAGCTATGAAATGCAACTTACCATCAATTGCTGCCTTCTGTATCAAGACATGCAATAGCCTGAGCCACAGATTCAATTTCATCAAAAGAGAAATAACTAATTTTGCACCACATTAATTATAAAATTATACTGCTGGAGCATCAAAGTCACCCTGGATATACAGAATTCAAACAAGTTGATAAAACGCATCAATTTATTTAATTTTATGTGTTTTAGAGCTTCGCTTGCACTGTCTGTTGTGTGCCCTGTACCATTCACTGACACATTCTCCAGATATCTGACAACAGTGGGCTAGTTTGACAGAAATGTTATAGCAGGTTCATGGTGTAGTAATCATCCCCCTTCTCATTTATTTAGAAGACACAGCATCTTAATCTCACAAGCTACCCCTTCAGCTTTCAGTCCGGACAGTGTAAGGCAGAGTGTTTAACAAAAGCATGCAGGGTTAAAAGCAAATCTTCCACAGGGCATTGCAAACTTAACAAATTCAGTTCAATATGTACTTCTGCGGTGGCGCAGCGGTAGCATTGTTGCCTTACAGCAAGAGGTTCTTTCCGTTCGATTCTTGGCTTGGGTTGGGAGTGCCTTCTGTGTGGAGTCTGCATGTCCTCCCCGCAGTCGAGTGGGCGTTCGAAAGACATGCGTTGAATGGGCATGCCTTCATTGAAGGTTGGGCATTGGGCTGGCAACTTGACACCATAAAGAAAACAACTGTCAATCATTAGCAGACCGGAGTTCTGCTGTGGCGACCCCTAACCGGGAAAAAAGCCGAAAGACAAACAACAACAACATACACACCAGTGTACCACTTTCATAAATCTAATGCCTTCTTTTTGTGTTCTGGCTACAGCTGTTTTGCTAAATAACATGACTGAGACCTACTCCTCAACATCCAAGCATTAGAAATGATAGCATTGACCCTTAAATGTCATAGCAAAATGTCATAAAGAGGAGGACTTTATTTTTACAAAAAATAAGATCATTATATAATAGACCCTATAAAGAGTTAGTGATAGTAGTAGTAGTTTCTGTATTTAATAAAGTATTTATTCATAACCTGGTCTGACTTTATAAGGAACATCATAAATCTAGGAGGAGCAAGACTAATAACAGATGGCCAAGATCACAGTGCTATGCATAAATCATAGTAGTAGAGAGGTAGGGACTGAGGCTTAGCCAAAACAGAAAGCAAGTCACTTGTGCAGCTAATATGGATTTTGCAAGTTATTTCCTAATGTATTTGCTAATGACAATTAAATATGTCTGTGTGACGACGTAAGGTTTTGCCATTTGTGCCAGGGAGAGTAGGGAAGTGCATGTGTAACATATGGCAGTATCGTTAGTTGTTTTGTAAATAATTTTTTGTCATTGACTATCATACTGATTTGTACAGATGCTTGTATTAAAAATGTATCAACAGATCTTAGCAAAGCTCTGAATGTGTATTGTATCAGAGTCAGGTGATCAAATATGATGTTCTATAACCAGCACTGATAGGATGGAATTCACACAGCAACTCGTTTTGTTTTGCTTTTTTTGGAACCTAATATAAGTATATATGACAGTTATCACAGTCAGTTAGTTGTTAGTTCACTTCTGTTCAATTTAGCTCAGTTAGCTTGAAGCTCATCACCTTGCCTTGTGCAAGTAAGCATCTCAGCATCTAATCTTGCCTTCCTGTATTAATTAGTTAGCTAGGGAAAAGTTATTCTTAAGATAGTCAGTAAATACAGTGAGACTAGTTAAGTAGTGTTTTCTTTTCTATATGTGTTTGAATCTGTCCAGCTGTGTTATTTCTATTTATCCTGTGATTGAAAGTCTGATCTTTATTGTACTTAGATATTTAGTATTATCATGTTTTCTACTTTATTATTTATTATTAAATATTTTTATACCTTTCATTGTGGCTGATCTTTTAGACAATACTTTTAACATTTTGAGAGTACTTGTGCTTATTTTAGTGATGCATTGGCCACTCCGAAAAGCTTGGCTATTTTGGTTACACTCTACCATTTAAATTAGTATTGATTTTACTAAGTATAATTGGATACCCTTTTAAGAGTTTGAGAGTAGCTGAATGGTGGCAGCATAGTTACCTTATTATCTGGGCAGAAGAGGGCACAGCTAATAGATCTGTGCCAGCATTTCCCAGGAGTGTGTGTGTGTGTGTGTGTGTGTGTGTGTGTGTGTGTGTGTGTGTGAAAATCAAATACCCAGGTGTGGGTGTATCAGCTACATGGAATATGGACACAGTGCTCCAAAGTGAGTCTTGTTTGGGATATCGAGAGACAGAGAGTCCAGTCCCAGGTCTGGCGTGTTCCCTGTGTGCTCTTGGGGGGAGTTGTGCTTGATGCAGAGAACTGCATTTGAAAATATTGTGTAAATCCATTCCTGTTTTTAGTGACCATCTCTTACTGGTGTCAGTGGTTAGGATTGAAGCTCCTTGATTACTGGCCCGAGGTAAAGAGAGGCCATCACATATTGGCAGCAGAGCGGTGGGATATTAATTGAACTTCAGTGGGCTGTGAGCAGTTGTCACAGAAGGTGTGTGTACTCTCAACAGTCACAAGGTAAACATTTAAAGTTTCATTTTCACAACAGTTTTATTCATTTTTGTTAGTTTTATTTAGTCAGGGAAAGCTGGCAAAGATGTCAGCAAAGGATCACGGTAAGCTCACAAAGAACCACTTGACTAATGTGTGCAAAGCCAAAGGACTGGTGCATGCTAACTGAACTAAAGAGGAAATTATTTCAGCTTAAATTGCATCTGCAATGCAGACCAGTGGTTAGGAGGACAACCAGTCTGGTGATGGACATGTGCAGCCTTCGGAAATAGGACAGTTCACCTTTTCCTCAAAGGACTTGAAAATCTTTTCGGAGTTAAAAATACTTGAACTAGAGGCCAAACGTCTGGAGACGGAAGAGAAAATGCAGTGTTGGGAGACCAAAAAGAAAAAAGAGAAGCAGCGTCAGCATGAACTAGAGACTGAAGAGTAACTGCAATGTTTGGAGGCTGAAGAAAAGGAGAAACAGTGTCAGCATGAACTGGAGGCCAAACATTTGGAGACCAAAGAGAGACTGTGGCATTTAAACATTGAAGAGAGACTGTGGCATTTGGAGGCTGAAGGAAAGGAGAAGCAGCATTAGCATGAGAGAGAAATGCTGACCCTTCGTCAGGGTCATGGAGGTAATATGGAAGGGAATAACTGGACCCTTGAAGCAATAAAGGTCAGTAAATTTCTTCCACAATTTGCAGAGGGGGATGACTTTGATAGTTTTATTCATATATATGAAAGAGTATGTAAATAGTATAATGTTAACCATGAGCTCTAGGTACAATTCCTGACCCCTTACTCCATACTAAAGCTGTAACTGCTGTTTCTAAATTGTCTGATACTGATTGTTTAAACTATGATAGAGTGAAACAATGTTTATTGATCTGTTGTAAGTTAACACCTGACGTTTACAGGAAAAAGTTTCATGGACACAGACACAAGGCAGATGAAAGTGTATGTGATTATAGTGCTGAGTTAAACACTTATTTTCATAGGTGGGTCACCACTTTTGAAAGACTGGCAGACTTTTTGGTGAGGGAACAAGCTCTTAGTACTTTACCTGAGGACATGATAATCTGATTGGGAGACTGAGAGTGTAACTCTGCAGATGAGCTGAGAAGAAAAAGGGGATCTCTACTTAGCAAGAAAGGTATTACTGCACAAGAAGAGGATACCCAGTGCTACACATGGATATAAGGGAACTCATAGTGAGCAGCCTAAATCACCCCAACAGAGTCTACCAGTAAAAGAGGAAGCCACAAGTTCAGGTACATGGCCAGGATCAGGGGTTAGATGTTTTAAATGGAACCAGAGGGGCCATGTAGAATACAAATGTCCACTGAAGTAAGGAGGGAAACAAAAGGTGAGAGAGCCAGCAAGTGGGAATAACAGTGTGCCAGTAGTAAGTTGTCTGGAGCCAACAGGGGTACCAAATTATCTCTGGAGTTTGTATCTTATTTTAGTGGATGGAAGCCAGGCCACTGCTAAGAGAGACACAGCCTGGGACATAACTATTGTGAAGCCTGCATTGGTTAAAGAGAAGCAGTACTTGCATGGGCAGTCCACTCCAATCGGAGCTTTAGCACGGACCCCATTCTAAATGCCTTTGGCCAGGGTTCACCTTGACTGGGAGGTTGGAAAAGAAAGCAAGCAGGTAGCTGTGTTTTTTCTGCAGATGTATTGATAGGGAATGATTTTGATAATGCAGTACCTTAGGTGCATACAGTTACACACAGTCAGGCTTGAGACAGGTCTGTAGGTCTCCTAGCCTGGGAGAAACCCAGACAAACCCCACACCTGAAGTTGGGCTGGTGATGTGTCTATTTCAGGGAAGGATCAACCTGGTAGCATTGAGCCTGAAAGTGAGTCACAGCTGCTGGAAGGTACTGATGTTCCCATGGACAGGGTGACTGCAAGCACAGAGGCGAGTAGTAGTACCCAGGCTGACAGTGAGGCACCACTGTCTGAAGATACCAGGCTTCCTGTGGAAGAGGAGCTGGGAGGGGTCACAAAAGTAGAGTTGAAACAGGCTCAGCTTTTGGATCCTACTTTACGAAGCTTGAGGAGATAGCTAAGGCGACACCTGATTCTGTATACTGGAACAAAGCTTTACTGTATGGAGAGTAGACTCCTGAGGGAGAGATAGAGGGTGAGGTAATACAGCAGTTGGTAGTGCTCCGAGCCTACTGTCTGGCAATTCTAGCTATAATCCATGACATTCCTTTTTGCTTATATGGGTATAAAACATACTAAGAGACATATTATGCAGAACTTTTATTGGCCTGGGATTTCAAGGGATGTAACAGGGTATAGCAAGACCTGTGAGCAGTGCCAAAATGTAGGCAAGGCATGGGACAAGGTCAAAGCTCTGTTGATACCTTTGCCTGTGATTGTGGAGTCATTTCAGAGGGTATCTTTGGATATTGTGGGGCCTCTGTGTACCCCGAGTTCCACAGGAAAGAAGTATATCCTGGTGGTAGTAGATTATGCTACTAGATACCCTTAAGCAGTGGATCTGTCCTCCATCATGGTAGAGAAGGTGGCAAATACTTTGTTACAGATTTTCAGCAGGGTAGGTTTTCTGAGAGGAAATACTAACTGACAGAGGTGCCAATTTCATGTCAGACCTGCTGGCTTGTCTGTAAAAGTGTTGTGGTCTGGTGACTGATCTCCTCAGTGAGGCTCAGACTAACACCTCTGTGGAAGGGGTAGCAATATCTCAGAAGCTATCACCTACCCAGGTTTGAGAAATCCTATCAGTGTTGCAGGTGTTTGGGGCATGTTTATTGAAAAACCTGGGTGCACCCTCCTGGTGCAGCACCATGTGGATACAGGACCCCAAAGGTCTATCAAGCAGGCCCCTTATAGGGTGCCTGAGTGAGTCAGACAGTTTCTGATGGAGGAAATACTGGAAATGTTGGAACTGGGGTAATCCAGGAGTCCAGCAATCCCTGGGCCTCTCCAGTGGTGCTGGTACTATAGAAAGAAGGTAGCATCAGATTCTGTATGGATTACAGAAAACTAAACAGTCACACAGAGTCAGATGCTTACCCCACGCCTATGACAGACAAAGCCTTAGAGCAACTGGGTGGTGCTAAGTATCTGACCAAGGGCTACTGGCAGGTGCCCTTGACTCCCATCGCTAGAGAAAGGGCAGCCTTTGTGACTTCTTTAGGACTATACAAGTTCACAAAGATGACCTTTGGGATGAAAAATGCCCCAGTGACCTCCCAGAGGCTGGTAGAACATATCATAGCAGGAGCAGGAGATTATGTCCTTGCTTACCTATATGATATTGCCATTTACAGACATTCCTGGCAAGAGCACCTTCATCATGTCAGGGAGGTGCTGGGCAGACTGCAGTTGACCATTAAGCTCAGTAAGTGTCAGGGGGTATGGCGGAGGTCTGTTATATGGGACATAGAGTGGGGAGTGGTAAGACTAAACTAGAACCTGCCAAAGTGGAAGCTGTTCAGGCATGGCCTGCCCCTGTTACCAAAAGGCAGGTGAGGGCATTCTTGGGGACACTGGGGTACTATAGAAAGTTCATTCCCAATTATAGTACAATAGCTGCTCCCCCTCACAGACCAGACAAGGAAAAACAGGCCAGATAAGATGGTTTGGACTGCAACCTGCATGCATGCATTCCAAACGCTTAAAGGAGCTTTGGGAGCATCCCAGTGTTAGCCAGTCCAGATTATAGCAAAGAATTTGTTGTGCAGGTGGATGCTTCAAACCAGGTGGTGGGGGCTGTACTCAGCCAAGTTTCCTCAGAGGGAGAAGAGCATCTAATTGTAAATCTCAGCCATAGACTCCAACCCAGGGAGGAATGTTATGCAGCTGTAGAAAAAGAATGTCTAGCCACAGTGTGGGCACTACAGAAACTTCAGCCTTATCTGTATGGAAGGAAATTCACTGTGGTTACAGACTGCGATCCCTTAACATGGCTACATAGAGTCAGCTAGCAAAATGCCAGATTATTAAGGTGGAGCATAGGGTTGCAGAATTGTTTAAATCTGAGACAGAGGCTCTGTTACTAAGAAATTAAACCAGTAAAATGGTTGATTCATAGTAATAAAAAAGGAATGTTTCCATGTCATAATTGCTCATGCTGCAGACACATTATAACAAATACGAACTTTGTGCATCCAAATACTAATAAATTATTTAAGTTTGACTTGAGTTGCAATACAGAGAATCTAACATTTAGCTACTTGCACTATGTGGAAAAGTTTTTATGTAGGGAAATGCAACTGTAGATTTAAAGAACAAATTACTGAACATCTATCAGACATCAAGAGAAACATGAGCATGAACTCGCTCATGAAGCATGTACAAGAAAAAGGGTTGCAACATAGCTTCAAGTTTTGAGTTATACAAGTAAATTTATTAAAGAGTAGAAGGGGTGGTGACAAAGAATTTTACTGAAGTCTGTAAACAAAATTGGATAATATGTTTAAATAGGGATAGTCCACCTAGGTTAAACTCTGCTGTTACTTTAAAACCTTTATTAAAGTATAGACAAAATAAGTTATATAATTCATACTATTTAACTTTGTTTTTACGCTTCACCTTTAACCAAGTTACTATGTAATTCTGTATCTAGAATACAATGCAAATTGTTTAACTGATGTTGATTTTTTGATTGGTTCTCAGAACATGTAATATATTTTTTAAAATTGTTGCTTTTAGAATCTTTGCATGCATTGAGAAAGGGAGAAGACCTAAAAGCTTTACTGTGTTCATGTGCAAAAGAGTATTAAAATAATTTTACTGGTGTTTGAGCTCAGTCGTGTTATTTGATATAGGCTTAAAATGGTCCACAAGGGCAGTTAGCTTAGCACTTAACTCTTAACCTATGAACTTTGCACAGTTAACACCCCTATGCCTAGATCATCTTCATAATCTAATAATGTATTATTCTGTTTCCTAGAACAGACAACATTGTACATCTTTAACACTGCAATGATTTACAGTTATTAAAAAATGAAATTCCATTTTCACTTGATATTCTTGGAATTACTCAAGTGATTGGTAATCAAATTCCTGTTGTTATTGTGATTCCTTTATCAATTCTTTTGTGCATGTATAAGTGGATAAAGTTAACACAGGTTCTAAACATGGCATGGTGAATAAAGCAAACTGACAATTTTACAAATAATAAATATAAGACTGAATAGTAGCTGTGGAAAATTAATTTGACCAAAAAATGCCAAATTCATTTTCAGCACTACCCAGATATTCAAAATTCTGTAAAGTAATTGCATTTTAATGGAAGAACTGAACTCTGGTATCCTTGGGGCTTGATCATCATTGGTGTACTGGGGAGGGGCTGACTGATGTGGAGGTTTTGAGTGTACCAGGACAGGTTTACCAAAGCAGTGATAACAAACCCAAATCTATAGCAGATACCTGACTAAAAGGATTTATTTAAAAAATTCTCCTGCACCACCTTCTGTAGAAAATATAGAGTGGAGACTAAACCTGCGCGCAGTAGGTGAGACAGAAACAACTTTCTTTGGATGAGCATTCAAAAGATTCAGGCAATAGGACACTGTAAGAGTGATTTAGCTGTCAGCTTCCACATTTACTGTCACTTGATCTAGATTTTATTGAACTTATTAAAGGTATACTAAAAAAGACAGTATTATTGTTCTTTACATTTTTTGACTTTCTGGGTGTCCTTAAAATTTCGTATAAAGTAAAGTAAGCAGCTGCTGGTTTAGTTGTACTTGACCTAGGCTACCCAAAAATCATTTTACCATCAGTACTGCAAATGTCTACTGTGACTTAAATCACAAATGAGTAATTCTTTAGTGTACATGCAAAAGATGGCATCCCTGTCCTTGGCTGGACAGTACTGTAGAAGAAATGCATGAGTATGTATACTGGGAAAAAGAACAGCGATCTTCAATTGAATGGCTGGATCCCTATCAGTTGATCGAGTTTTCAGAAAAAAGGAATTCATATCGGCGAAATGATATGACTGAATTTCTGAAAACTTGAAGCTTTTGAATGGTGATCGTGGTACAGTGAGGATCAGAATATTTACTGTTTTCCTCAATTTAGTATGAAATCAGAGTTGGTATATATCATTTTACAGGGGGTATAGGGGGTGAAGGGGGCCTTGCCTCCCTGCAAAAATGTAAAAAAAAGATACATTTTTGCGTTTTTTTTTTTTAATGTTTGAGTTTTCGGAAATTCGATCATAACGTCTTGTCAATATGAATACGTTTATGAAAATTTGATCAGCTGACACAAATCTAAATGGACTAGGGTAGACTTTCTTGTCTGAGGCAATAAAATATAAAGAGATTGCGAAAACAATTTCAGTAAATATTCCTAATAATGCAGGTACACAGTACTGACTTCATTTACAAATCTATCATTCCCCAGGTGTGAGGATCACAAGACTAAGGACACACTGACGCAACATTGCATGATTCACAGACTTGCTTTGAATACACAATGTAAATAAGAACCTACCTGTTCAATCACACGTACCAAAAAGAAAGGAAATACAATCCAAAGCACTGGATTTTGGTAGGTATATTTTTGTAGTCAGTAAAATTCAGTCTTTCTTTCTGACCATCTGCCTGTTACTGCAAGCAAACAGTACTTTAATTCACAAATGAATAATTCTCGCGGTGAGGTGCACACCAAATAGGGACTGAGGAGCAAACTGTTACATCTGTACAGAACCTGGACTCTGATACATCTGCCAAACACTTACCTCAGTGTTGTGGACATGCTGTGCTCATTTGCTTTAAATGAGCTATATATTAACTTATAGTCCTTAAAATAGTCCGCCACACTATCCTATAATTAATTATAAATGAATTGTGAGTGCATAGTTAAATGTAGATAGAAAGATGATCACACATGATATATGTTTGTAGATGCTGAAACAAAGCTACAGTGCAACGTAAGAACTTTGTACCAGTCTTACTGCAAGTAATTCTGATAAAAATCACACACACAGGGGAATACAGTAAAGATTGCCCATGGATTACATATCATCTCAATTGCTTTTGGTTTGAGCAGAGACTTGCACCATGAATCTTGCTTTGATCCCATTGCCTCACCCCTCCCTTGACTGATCACATCACCAGCAGCAAATTTCATCAATTTCAGTTAGTCTAAGTTGCCAAGTATAAGGTTAGAAGCATGTATAACTCTAAGCAGCTCCTGCCACCATGGTCCTTTCCATTCTGCTGGTGCCATTTCCCTAAACATCTGCACTGCCCAAAAAGTTCTCTAGCCATAACTTGCCCTCCTGTCTTGCATCTTGTGATCAGTAGCCTCCCAAATTCTGAACTCACCAAGTCAATTATTTTTAATGTCATTGCCATTTGTGCTGACTGTTGAACTTACAGGCATGTGTGGCAACAGTAATGTAGAGCACTCTCACATCAGTTTTATGCCTTGATTAGGTAAGGAAGCCTTTTACACCAGATAGGGCAGAGTATTTGATTCAATGCACATAAAGAACATTTCGATATGCATGCAACCTGTTCCAACCTGCAGAGGCAACAGGATGGGTATAGTAAATTCAGTCCCTGCTCTGCATTATTCTACATCCTTATTCCTGACGTCAAGTCACTCATCACTGTCCTCTCTGTTCTAAACTACAATCAAGTTTTTCATTATTGCTTGTAATCTCATTTCATCTCTTTCACTTTTCTTATCAGTGGCCTTGGTAAAGGGGGGTATACCATATTTATTTACTTCTAGATCACCCATAACATAGTCATACAAATGAATAGGTTTAATAAACAAATCTGACTGACTATGAACTGCCTGTGTTGGTTACTCTCTGTGAGAATGTTGTCCTCTAGGAAAAGTATCCAGTTTTCCCCTCAGGCTTCACTCCTTGGCTTTTTCTGCCACTTTGGTTGAGCTTACACTCCTGTAGTTTTGTGGAATTTTCCTGGTCTCTTTTGTAGAAGGATACTACAATGGCTATAATTCAGTTCCCAGGCAATTCTGTATTGGCCAGTCATCTGTTCATAGGGTCATACCAGTTTTATGGCCTTGTGGCTCACAATAAGTTTGATCACAATTGTTCTTTGTTAATCTGATTTTTAAACCTGGTGATTTTAAGCTGGCCACCCCTACGGTAAACTGAGCTTAGTAACCTTCTCCTTTTCTAAACTACTGTTGATATCTTCAGTTATTTATTTGCCTTTCCTTGTGCTTATATTGAAAAAGTACATTTTGCCTCTCATTATCGCTTTACTGATTTACTTGATCTGAATTCATTATCTAGCTAGCTGTTGGATAACATAATGTATTGTTGCACAATTGCAAGCATTTGCTTCTACATCAAGACATCAGTGGATTTTCCATCTGGTGCACAGGGAGGTAGCCAGATCTGTTTAGGTTGGGGAAACATTTGAGAATCCTGCATGTAGTTTCATTGGCTGGAGGGCTTATTAATCAGCTTATGTTGTTTTAGTGCCTTTATATATTCTGTACAGTTGTGTGGCTCTTGGCTCATTTATACAGAGCAAAGTACTTTTATTGAATAATCACACTTTTATGAGCTGTTTAAAGTACCCTGCTCTGTCCATATCTTTAGGTTTATTTGTGGTTGCATTTCACTCCAAACACCCCTTTATTGTGTTTTTACATTAGGAGGACTGGGATTATTCATCTAGTGGCAGTAGGTGTTTACCTGGTCTATCTGTATAGGGGAAACACACAAAAGGACTGTAAAGTATTTTGTTGCACTTTTCTTATATACTGTGACTGCACTTCAGCAGTTTCAAAAAAGACTGTACTGTCTGCTGCTGCTTTAAGTAGTTAATTGTGTTAATTGTACTGTATTACATTGTATCTGTTAGTTGTAGGGCTGCTGTAGGTAGTTTTTATGGTCTTGTTAGACTTGGGCTCCAAATCAACTATTCTACATTAAGAAGGTGTTTTTCTGCACCATTGTGGCAGAAATGTGCTGATCTAACCTATCTGAGTTGGGGATTGCTGGTGAAATGCTTATTGTGTGCTTTCCTGATTATTAGTTGGCTTTAAACTTGTTTCTCTGTCCTCATATTTAAGCCTCACATTTGCATGGTGCTACACTTCGCACAGCAGTGGTTTGCAGTGCCCTGTATAGATGCGAAAGTCAGTAAGCTCAGTTTTTCCATAACAGTTGTCAGGGAAACCCTTCCAAGCTTTTCTGCTGCTCTAGGAGCAACTCAGTTGCACAATGAGCAGCATTCCCTTACTGATCAACCTTAGCCTACACAAAGTATAGGTCCCCCTTGTATTCTCAGTGCTACCCGCAAAGTCCTGTCAAACTAATCCATTCTCTTCCATAATAAATCATAAGGTAAGAGCCTGCTATCATGTATGGGCTGTTTCCCATCATCTCTCTGGCCAGCCTGATCAACACGGGCATCCTGAGGAAATGTAACAATTGTATCATATACTGACAGCCACTTACTTCTGAAATAAACAAATACTTTTTGTGAGAGATGTAGTTATACTATGTAGTTGGAGGCAAGACTCTCACATAAGGACAAATTGAATGCCAAACAGGTTTTCAGTACACACACACACACACACACACACACACACACACACACACACACACACACACACACACACACACACACACACACACACACACAATTCCCATACTAAATAAGGACATGACACAGAAACCCACATATGTGGAGCTACTCAATAGTAATTTAGCAGAAAATCAGGCACCTCCCAAATGGAAATCACTTACACACATAATGCAAAAAACAACCATAATCTATAATAACACACACCAGTGTCTCAACAAATAAGCCCATAAGGTGTAAAACCACAAAACCTAATGCACTGGTCATAGCTGACTCCATTGTGAGACACATGGATGTTCCCCTCACCAGGCTGGATAAGGAGTGGGTTACAGTGAGCTGCCTTTCAGGTGGTAGGATCCATCAAGTCACTCAAGCACTCAAGTCATTCAACCACAAGTACTCCGTCATAGTCCATGTTGGGTGAATGACTGAGCTCTTAGATTATGTGTCACAAGCAGTGCAATCCTAGCCATAAACAGCATTCTACCATCTCCGAGGATGATGCCACAATACAAACAAAAAATTATTGACATTAACAATTGACTTAGCTTCTGGCGTCAGTCCCAAGAGATCCAATATCTGTCAGCCTGGTAACACATGGTTGACAGGCCATGCTGCTTTGCCAGAGATGGCTTGCACCTGTCTCCTCTAGGCTTTCAGATACTGGCAAAGGCATTAGCTATCCCTATTGTGCTTTTTTAGACAGTGGCAAAATAACCAAACTCCCAACATAACAAAATCCTCTCTAGATAGATACTGCTGTTTAATGCTAGGAGTCTAAACAAGAAACTGCACCCATGGAAGCACTCTTCACTTTAGAAGATTAAAATGTCTGAGCAGACACTGAGACATGGTTCAAAGGCACAGAAAACACCCCGGCTGAGCAGGGCCTTCCATACGTTCAGACTACAAACTGAGCATGAAAGAACCAGAAGAGGAGGAGGTGTAGTCATCTTCATTAAAGATAAGCACACCTCGAGACTGCTCAAAGTGTATGACTCTCTTGAGCTACTCCATGCCCAATTAACTATAGCCAAAGCCCAGTAACCATATCATAGCTTGCTATAGGTCTCCCATCATGAAACAGGAAAAGCATACCTCATACCTGGAATTACTGGAGTCACTTGCCATACAACACAACACCTTACTCATGGGTGATTTTAATGATCCTACCATCAACTGGGAAACATACATGACCACAAATATGCTGCCTCAGAGGTTCCTGGACTTTGTCAGTGCAAATGCTCTGGAACAGCTAGTTAATACACCCACAAGAGGCTCAGATTTCCTGGACATAGTACTTAGTAACATGGGAGAGCACTGCACCCTTCCTTATGTGATGTGCTCCCTAGTAAGATTAGACCATGAATCAGTCTTGTTCAATGTAATTATAAGACCAGATACCCCATCAAGCTCAAAAAAGCTTAAGAATCTTTCAAAGACAAACTACCTCCTACTAAGTGATGGTATAAGAAGCTTCAAAGCCCCTCAAACACAGATAGAACTGACCTCTCTGCAGAGGTGTACACCAATTTCCCATATAACCACTTAAGTAGTTGTATAGAAATGGCTGTATGTGATTGGATTAAAACCTGGTCTTGCCAAAAAACAAGTTACCCTGGTGGACTTCTAGTATAAACAGGCTATACAACAACAGAAATAAACTAATGTCCAAGAACAAGCAAAAACTGGCTTAGCAGAGGAAGAACTCCCTCTCTAACTTAAAAAAACAAATTAGAGATCTTGTCAAGTCCTCCAAAGCTAATTACAAAGCAAAAATAATCTCCCTAGCTAATGATAATTACAAAGCACTTTAACTACATACAACATCTAAAAGAGAATGCCCAGCTATGCGCTGAACTGGATAACACCACCCATACTCAACTTCAGGACATATTTGGAGTAAACTTCACCCCCTTGTCCCTTCCAGTCATCCCCCAAAGTATACCTGCCACCATTCTTCAGCATATTATCTCAAGACAGCAGGTCATCTTGGCACTCTCCAAGGCCAAAAACACAGCATCAATGAGATCAGACAACATCCCAGGCTGCCTTTTGAACAACTTAAAACATGACATAGCAGACCCACTTGATTCCCTGTTTAACCACAGCCTGCAAACTGGCTATGTGCCGGTGGAATGGGGGACAGCAACAGTAAACTATCTGCACAAAAGGGGGGACCATCAAACAACCCTGGGAATTACAGGCCCATAAGCATGACTAGCTTCATCTGCAAGGCCATGGAAATAACCATTATGGGCCTTATTAACAAGGATATAAGTAATCTCCAAACTCTGCACCCAACCCAGTTCAGATTTGTAAAAGGTAGATCATGCCTGTTAAACATGGTTGACTTATTTGAGAAATTCACCAAAGACCTGGTCAAGGGGAAGAAAGTGCACACCACCTATCTTGACCTAGCCAAGGCATATGACACAATTGCCCACTCAGGTATTATAGAGAAACTCTCCCAATTGGGAATAAAGCCCATTACCAGATGGGTAGCCAACTGGCTCACCAACAAGTCACATACTGTCAAAGTGGGTGACTGCACCAATAGGAAAAGACCAGTCACCAGTGGCATACCACAGGACTCTGTGCTGGGCCCCTTACTGTTTGGAATTTATTTCCCAGAAGTCCAGGCAAACTCAGATGGCTTGTGGCTGACCAAGTTCACTAGCGATTGCAAATCAGGAGCAATCACAGAGTCCCCCCAACAATGTTAATATACTGCAGACAGGGTTAATGTAGACAAATGATTGGTGCCAAAGCCACAGATTAAAGCTAAATGCAAAAAAATGCATTATTATTCCCTTTGAGAAAGCTGACATCCCCGATAATTATATTATAGAAAGCAGCCCCATAATTATAGATGCAGTGGTAAGTGATCTGGGTACTCACTTTGACTGCAACCTGAACTTTGACCACCATGTATCCACAGCAGTAAGAAAATCCTTCGATGTGACACATCTTATAAGTAAAGGCATCACATCAAGATCTTAGGATGTTATAATTCCATTATACTCGGCCCTCATCAGACCAATAATTGAGTACAATTCTCCCTTTTGCATGTACCTCACCAGACACCTGCAACAATTGGAGAGACCACAAACATTTCAAACCAAGAAACTACAGCATACACAAAACAAGTCTTACATGAAAAGACTGAAAACCTTGTCACTGTATTCTGTCTCCTACAGTTTGCTGAGAGGTGACCTGTGCCTGCCTTACAGGCCTGATTGAAATGCTATACATTCATAAATCAAAGTGCACAAGGGGCACTCACTCCAGGGATCTTAAGCTAGCCTCTGAGATGAACAGGTCATGCTGGAGAGATACTGGGTGCACAGACATTCTCATCCAGAGACTGCCATTTCTCTGGAACAATCTTCCAATTCATGTGAAACAGAGCCTCTCTCCAACCATCTTCAAACACAACCTAGCTCAATGGATGGGTTTCCGCAAATTCACTCCTAGGGTGGTGCCCATGTCCCTTATTAACTACGATAGACCCTTACTTCTACAAACCTCACTCTCCTAACCACTGTAATTGGGGCAACATGGGATAAATATGGCTAGGCTTGTAAGGGGTTTACTATCATTTAGTCAAATCCACTTTGTGTGATTTTCATTAGTGCGAAACGGTAGTTTTGCACTACAAAAAGACGAGCGCTACAATGTCGAAACCCACAACAGTGAATGCATAACAGCATTAGCTGTTGTGAGTGTCAACATTAGGATGCAGATTACACTATAGTAAGGATCAGGAAATGTACCCTTTTTCTCACTGTAGTGCGATCCCAGAGTTTTTATATATAAGTAGCAAGGGGTGTGGGGGGCACAGGGGGAGCTTGCGCCCCTACAAACACGTTCGTTACTGTGCAACGCACAGTGATGCTGTTCCAAGAAGTGTGGTGACTGTTCGTAAATGTCAAATTCGACATGTACGAACAGTCCTTTTGAAGTATTTTGTGTTCTACATTTTGAGTTTCATGTTACTGGTTCTAGATTGTAAGGATTTGCCATTATTAATTTCAGTGATATGATGGCTCTAGGGCCATTAGCCTAGTAACCTTCTATGAACCTATGAAAATTCATACATACTCATTCATCTAGATTCTTCTTAAAGCTGGACAGTGAATGATGATTTTTCAGAGGAAGGAGAGAGAGAGATTAGTCAAAGGCAATAGATAATTAATCTTTCCTGCTTGTTACTGTTTTTAAAAGAAAAGGTTGACTGTATTTGCACATTTATTGGCCTTTGCTGCAATATGTTGTTTACACACTGCTTCAAGAACGGGGGCCACTTGTAGTGTGGAATGTAAATCATGTCTCCTCACAGAAAGCAATATAGGACAGCTGAATAAGGACTGGTTGTAGCCTTTCCATTATGGTATGGTAAGAGGTAGACATGTCCGCTATCCTTCATTGGAAAACTTAGCTCATTTTTACTAAAATAATCTGGAAGTCTATAAAAGTTATCTGAAAGACTGTAACAGTACAATGCTAGCATTAAATGATGAAACTTTGAAGCCAAGAGCTGATATTTCACTGAAACTTCAGAAGTTATTGTATTGTGTTATTAAACAGAAGGATAATGGCAATATGGCAGCAGCTTTGCAGGGCGACTTAGGGGGAAGATTATGAAAATTTAAAAAAGTGCATTTGGAGCAAGTTATGTTGACAATACAGAAACCCAGTGTTAAACTGAACAATTATATTTCATCTGCAAAAGGAATGGATGTTGAAGTGGTTGAGGCACTGAATTTGCAAGCTTGAGGCAGTAAAGGACCAGCAGAAAAATAAGGAACTGAATGATTAGTCATGCACATTTGCTGCCTAAATGTAAGTTGGCAAAAGAGAGGCAAACTGATTCTGGAGACAGGACTTGAAGGAAAATATTTTTCTTATATATATACCTGAAAATTAAGAAGGAACTGATTGTCATATATGCAAGAAAAGTTGATAAATTATACTAGGTTGCATTTAAGTCAAATAAAAAGTGAACTTGCCCACTGAACTTTATTATCAGGTCCAGTGGTTGCCACCCAGTCATGCCACATCTTGGTTTGTTTTAAGAAACATAAGCTAAAGGGTAATATTTTGTCTCTGTTATGGAGGCCTTTTAAAGTTTATAACACTGGAGAAAAACAGTTTTTAAATGACTAAGGTGTTCAGACTCAAGCACAAGGTTTTGGTGCATATACAAGATTTCCATCTGAGGAAGTGAAGTCTAAGACCAAAGAAACCACTGAGGAGCTCAGCCACATAATGTAAAACTGGAATGCTGCATCCGGCCATATTGAATGTATTCTCTCTGAAGATTTAAACCTTTTACTGACTCCCAACATGCATTTCCATGTCTAAGTGGAGATTTGTTTAGGATGAGAATGTTTATGGATTCCTTGGTGTGTAAATGCAATTTTCTGGGCTGATCCAAGGCATTAATATAGTTCATCTGTGATAGAGGTATGCATTGTAGTGGTGTGCTTTGAAATGTAACATAGCAATGCATTGAGCTTCCAGTAACCGCATTCCTGATAGCTAAGGAAGATTTCCTTAAATGGTGTTTTTTTTCTAGATTAGTTACAGAACAGGGATTACCTGGCTACAGATCTGTTACACAAGACAGAATGATGACCACTGAAACAGTTCCCAACTGAAGACCAGCATACCTGAACATATTAATGGGATGTTTTAATCCTGGGTGGGGCCTTATTTTGTCCATCTTCCATAGTTGCTTCCCTATTGACCTAGAGTATCTCAAGCCATGAACTATTGCAACACATATGTAATAGGAACTGTTATTTCTTTATGGCATTGTATATTATACAAAGAATCCCTTTTTATTATCCTAAGATGAGCAGATGTGAATACAGTTTAAATTTACAGAATCACACTTTCACTGTACAGACTAGGGAGCAATTGTGGAATGTTTGGGGCATCCATTTGTATGTGCCTGTGTGTGTGTATAGGTGTGCATTTTATCACAGATAAGTTTGAAGGAAAGGGTGTGTTCTACTTGGCTGAGTAAAATTCGGTGGGTTCTTTTGGACTAAGTCATGTTAAAAAGGGTGTTCAGGTTCTAGTATCAATATGGGATTGCTGCAAACCAATAAAATTCAATAAAACACCAATCGTTGAGAAAAAAACTTTTATAAATAGCATTGAGAAAAAACTTTTATAAATAGCTACTTATAAAAGTTTTTTCTCAACGGTTGGTGTTTTATCAATATGGGATTACCAGGTTTTTGTAAACAGTTTATGCTATCTGAAGTCTATGAAATGCACTGTTCTTCAGATGTGTATCATGTTGTATTTGTATAAATGCATTCAGATAGCCATGTGCACTCCAATGTGCACCTACCATAACAGGTATGTATTTCCGGTACTGCTAAAAAAGGCTAAAATATTACTGTAACTTATTCCTACTGGGAATCAGTATCACTATATGCAAAATAAAGGCCACACAGTCATTGACCTTAAAGAAAAAAAAATGATTTACAGACTACATAACTGGCATCTTACCACGTTAACATCTGAGTCAGCCTAAAGAAGGGAACATTTTTTTTCACCGTGTATGTATATCAACCTATATACAAGCATTTACTAAGCATACATACATGCGTGCATGTGTATACTTGTATATATGTATATATGTAAGTACCTAAGCAAAAATCTCCCCAACCCCAAAATGAAGGGAGCCATCACCAATATCTGTCCTGCGATAACACTCCAGAATGGTTATCATTCAACTCTCAAATCAAACACTGGGACTATGGAACTGCTGCAGTACAGTTACTACATAAAACCTTCATATTGCAATCATTTTCATAGGCATTAACCTTATGTGGCTGTATGGTATGGTTATAGTGATGTCACACCTCACGGGGTATTGCTCACACCCGTTTATCCCTTGTGTCAAGATTACATCACTTTCCTTTTGTTGTGGAACTTTGCAAGATGACCTCTGTTAAAGCTCAAGGTTGAGCCCCAAGATGGTCAGACAGGGAGACAAATATATATATACATATATACATAACTTTGTATATATGTTTATATAAACTTAGTATTTTTTGAACTAGTGACTTTGTTGTCAGGGTTCTGTTAATGTGAATGACTTTTGCTATGTATATGAGAACTGTGTCAGCAAAAGCACAACACATATATATATATATATATATATATATATATATATATATATATGTATGTGTGTGTGTGTGTATATATATATATATATATATATATATATATATATATATATATATATATACTTGTATGTATATATATATATATATATATATATATATAAAAGTGTGTGTGTATACATACACACACACACACACACACACACACACACACACACACACACACACACGTAGATGTGTATAATTGTGTGTGTTCATATTTTACTCTTCTAATGTTCTGTAAAAGACATATCTTTCAAAAGTGTCTTAATGTTACCTTAATGTATTACTCTATAATATATGGTAAAAAAAAACCTTGGCAAACATTTCTACTTAGTCATAACAACATGTATGCACATTTTGGTAATGTATTTTGGTGATTTCTAGAACATTCATGTAGTTGAGAAATGTCTGACAACAGCTAGTCCACACATTGGGTAGAACTGGGGATGAGTGAACGAGCAGCAATTATATGAACTGCATACTGGGAATTTAAATTTCAAGGCAATGCATAGTTCAGCAATGCTGTGTGTAATTATTATATATAAATATAAAGCAGTTTTTAAATATTTATATTAGCAGAGGTAAACACTGATGTGTATATTTCATTTTAGACTGAAGTGCTGATATTATTTTAAAGTTAGCAGCTCTTGCAAGCCTGTGCCTTTCCTTCTTAAATCTGACTATCTCATAAGTTTGCCATTCAGACCTATACATGGCTGGCTAACAAGAACTGTAACTAACTCAATGATATGTTGAGGAGCAAAAATGTCTGTTCTCTGTTCTGGCACACCTTCCCTCCTTAAGGATGAGCACCAGATACTGAAGACCTCACTCTCAGCTAACCAACCTCATAGTTATGTGAGAAGCAAACACTTATGTAATAATAAAAAAAAAAAATCTGCCAATTGCACCCCATAACTCCCTGCACCTTTGCTCTCTACTCCCTTTGCCCCACACATCACCAGTCACTTTAACTTGAAGGGAGGAATGCTCAGTTCAGGCTGCAACAATAATTTGCTAAAGAAAAAGACCATATACTCAGGAAAGAAAATTGTTTTTTTAGGGAAATTGTCAAATGAGCTGCAAAGTTTCATTACTCCATAAAGGTCTTAGTTGCCTTGCAAAAAACAAATACATGTTTGCATATACTAGGCATGCATTAAGTGAAATCAATTAAAATAAGTCTGAAATACAAGAATGCATTCATGAATGATAGACAAACATATATAGCTGTAAACATCAACTTTCTTTACATCTCCAGAGCTGAGGAGAAGAGAGAGAATATAATTGAAGTCAGGTGCAGAGGAGGTTAGCACCTCTGAGAGAGGGTGCTCATGAATAGAAGGCATATTTCAGTTATCATTCAAATAATAAATTAATAACTACAGTTAACTGTTCTATGATGAAATGATGGATGACGTTAAAAAATGTCAATTATAACCCAATGAAATATTACAATACAAGGAAACGATTCAAACATTCATATCAGTCACTCATAGATATTCCAAACAGTAATCCATAAAGTACTAAAAAGGTTATCCTTATGTAACTTAAGAGTTATTTACTTTGATGTACCATCAAGAATGCAGTGAATAGTAAGAGACCACTCAGCAGCACTATAAAAAGTAAATAAATGGTTATTCATTTCTGTAAATAAAAAGCTGTATATTTACAGCCCTTATAACTCCTCCTTGTCTCCATCTCTCTTCCAGTCTCTTTCTCCATTTTATGCTCTTTTTTCCACAGGTCCAGAGATCCCAAGGGTAGTCCAACCATGTACCTCTCAGATAACACTGCCTCCCATTGTCCTCCAGGGACATTGTTACAGGATGTGGATGATGGCTCTACCCCTGTGAGCCCCCCAATGCATGGTAACCCAGAAAGCAACCAGCAAAGTGAGCTTCAGACCCAGGCTTTGGCAGTGTTTCAGCAGGTAGGGGAGAGGTGCCTTCAACCTAGAAAAACTGTCCATCTGCAGGTGCAAGACTTGCTGACCCAGTTGGCTCCACCCACCAAGCCATTTGGAGGCCTCTATCTCTACATCATCTGGTTCCCACTCTGAAAGTACATCACAGAAGGGAGAAATTTGAGGTTCTCTGGACTGTGGTATGACGTGCACTTCAGACATCCTTCCCCCGTTTATACCTCTCATATGTATGTCTTGTGTCCCCCACCAATGTCAACTGACCATAGTATTCCTGTCTGTCATGTCATTTTGTTTTTTCAGTTTCTTAACTCTTGGTAAGACTCTCATATATCCATTTCCTTTACCCAACTTTGCTATTATATAAAAAACTTGGAAAAAGGGGATCTATCCCCCTACAGTGCTCCTCTCTTCCACCTCAACCAGTAAAAGCCTCTTCATGTCACATTGTCCTTCAGTATGTCCCTTGCTTTTTCTCTCTCCCTCATTTTCAGCTTTCCCATCTTCCCCATTTCTAACTTTATAAAAGACAAATCTGAGTGCCCACATATGGACAGCCTTACATCCCATAAATAAAGCCTCACAGCTGTTTTTGTTTACTGCTACAAAGCTGCACTGTGTGCACATTATTTTAAATGATCTCAGATTAGTCTGCGCATGCTTGCACATAATTAAAGAAGGGCCAGTGTGCACACACATAATTAAGGAAGTGGAAATAAGTCACCACATACACCTTTAACAGTGTGAACCATTTTATGCAACTGAAGATAAGTGAATCTCATTATGCATTTTGGTGCAGGACTCAAGACTTTCCATAATCGGTTCCATTCGTTCACTCTTGCACTTTGCATGTAAGAGCAGCAGCTCTTTTTACTGATTGCCCTTGCACTTGCATGAGTTATGGGACTTTGAATACCACACTTAATGTAGGATGTTCAAAAAAATAAGACAGAAATGCAGACATATATTAAATGAAGAATTCCATGAGATGTGACAATGGACATGTCAATTCTCAAAATATACTACTAAGTCAAGAAGGTATAAACTTTTTGAATGGAAGTGTCTGCATAAAACACTTTTATACTATACTGATACTTGAAAAGGATGTTTCTAAATGTAGACCCTCTATGATGGACATTTGAGAAAGGTGTTAATGGTGCATCAGAACATATTATTGGTCATATTCTATTTTAAGGTAGATCTGCAGACTTTGGTTGAAAGAGTATTAAGGAGATGTATACAAATCACTGGATTAGTAGTTTGAAATGCACAAAACCAAATGGGATATACCACCATCATTAATGACAGTAGCTAAGAAAGCAATAACAAGAAAAAAGAGAATAAGATTTAAACTAACAGCAGAGGATGTTACTTAGATGGTGGACATACTGGAGGGTCATAGTTTATGAAACACTCATGGTCTATGTATGAGGCTAGAATGTTGCTAGGTGCATGTGTAAGGCTATTTTTAGACAGGTTAAAAAATCAATTGTAAGTAAATATACCTCTCTGTGCTAATTGTTTTATTTTATGAATGGATATACTATTCCGTCTTTTAGAAGATGTTTATTTAACAAAATAACTGTTTCCATAGCTGTGTTAGTGATAAATTCTAATTGCAGAATTTTAATTGCTGACAGGTTTGGATATTCCACCTTCTAAAGTTTATTTAATGGAATAATGTTGCAAACTGTTACAAACTGTTCATCATGATATGTTTTGATTGGATAAGTGTTATCAAGTTTCTAAGATTTTTTTCATGTTTTTAGCATATATGTTTCATTTGATACTGCAATGGTATGGACTTTATAATTTTGTTTAAAGAGAATATTGATTATTGTTGAAAAAGGAGTACAGGAGGAATGTACTTTTAAAGGTAAAATGCATCCACAATTTACTGTATACGGCAAATTAAAATTCTCATTTTTTAAGTAATCTTCCCTCTATGTCTGTCAACCATCAAGCACTCCTTCCACAGGTCTCCAGCCTATTCCTTGTCAGAGGCACAAGCCCTACATGCACCCAAGTGAGAGGTGACTGGTGAGAGCTGTCATTCAGAGAGTCAAGGAGGAATTTGTACCCTGTTGATGGTCAGTCTTCCATCGGGTTGCCATGGGAAGGCATACTCTTTCTTACAGCCTAAGGGTCTTAACACTCCCCAGATTGAAGCTATTCATGTAGTGTGATATGTAGAGATTTATAATATGGGTATTAAATCACAGATACCATGTGCACATACTTATTACAATTTAAGCTAAACTGTTTTACAATTAAGTTGAGGATACCATGTGGTTCAGAATGCCTTGTCCCACTGACCTTGAAGATGCTACGATCCCAGAACACCTTGCATCTTCCTTTTCATCTTTTTTATAGTCTGTTGAATATCTCCATCAGGGTATTTATCAGCACCACTAGTCAGATTCCATAGGTTTCTGTGAGGGAATCCATCTACTTGTGCTTAATTCTCCCAAGGGAAACCTCTCTGCTTTCTTTGTCATTCTACACAGGTATGTACCCAATGCTGGCTCAGTGGTACATTGTCCATGTTCTTGTGAAAACTGAAGCAAAGTGTTCATTCAGTACCTTTACTTTTTTCCAGCATGCCATGATCTCTCTCTTATTTTGGGCAACTTGGGCAAGACTCTCCCTTACCTTCACCCTTCTGTTATAAACATACAACATTTTTTGTTTCTTTTCTTGATTTCTTTTGCCAGCTCACTTTAAACTTATGTCTTTCCTTCTACTGTTACCTTTGCAACCTTTTTTGCATCCTTTTTTCTAGCCTGTTGGTACTGAACCTCCTCAGCCTCCTTACCCTCTCATTTCCTGCCTCCTGTATGTCTCACTTTTTACCATATTTGCTAGCTTAACATTTCCATGAGATGACAATTGATTTGTTCTCTTTTTGTTTTCATTCCTCAGACTCTTGTCCATAGTTCTGAGTACTCCATCATGATACAATGTTTTAGTGCATTTCCTTAACTGACTCATTGTCTACAAATTCATCCTCACCTCTAGCTCAGCATAATCCACTTTCTTAAAAATCCCTCACTATCACCTGTCCTTTTGTATTTTTACTCATCCACATTTTATATCATATATGATCACATCTGGCTAAGGCTTTCAGAGCAACATCCACGACTAACCCCCTCCACGCCTTGGTTTGTCGGTCAATTATTTGTTAAAACGTTGACATTTTTTGCATAATGAGGCATTGTACAAAGTTAAAAGAAAAAGTTGTACCTCATTTGGTACAAGTCCTGCATCACTTGGCTGACCCTTCATGATCCAAGGCCTTAAGCAACTTGATTCTTCAGGATCTCCCAGTTTGCTTCTTTCTGACTCATATTACCATAAGTATTATTTAGGTTCCCCAGTCTGATTTCTTTATTCTTAACGGCAGTCTTGCATTCTCTTCTGTTGATGGGTCTGGGAGATGATAAACCAAACTAGGTCTGACATAATGGTTAAGGTCCTCACCTTGTAGACAACAATGTAGAGGGTTTGATCCTGACGTAAGATTATTGGCTAGACCTTATAAAATGGCCCTTAGGGGCAGATAGCCTAGTATTCACCTAAGAACCTAAATAAATCCACTAGAGTCCCCCCTTTCTTCTACCTTAACTGCCAGAGCACTTACCCTATATACTGTCCTGCCTGCCAACATGTCCCTTCAATGGCTGGTGTTTCTTCTCCTCTCTGGCCTCGTATTGGATGCCATTCCTACTCCATTTCCATTTCTCCCATCTCTGTCACTGTAGGCATCTACAGCATGAAGTGCTCTTGTACAGACAGATTCTTCAGAAATGTGGAAGATATCAGAGATGAGATCTTAATATATTTCTGTACATAGTAGAAATTTACTTCTTTCTACTACTAAGAATGGGTGCAGCTTACAACCCCACCACCTTTCTAGTTTTATTGCCCTCTCATATCTATTTTTTCTACTCCAGTTCAAATCATCTGTGGCCACTTCCATTTTGCTAACAAAGTACTTCACCTCACTACAGAGACCTTTAGCAAAGATGATCAAAAACTAGCACGCTTTTCTGACTTTAATATCAGACAATGTGGTAAATTCCATTTTCTCCACACGGGATGATGTATATTGTAATATCTGACAGTTTAAAAAGCATGCTGTATAACTGGGGGCACTTCAGTTCTGCAGCTACAGTTTCATGTTTTATTCTACTGGTGACCAGGAAAAAGTTCTGACTACATACCACATTTTTATCCCAAATGTACCTGTTCCTTAGTTTTCTCATTGTTTACACATATGCAGACAGCCTGTCTGATTCTAACGATAACCCCTCTTTTTCTTTATAGATGTACTTAGTTCATGCATGCATATGCCTATTGTCATAAAGTTAGACATGAACACGGCAAATTAGCATAAATTGCTTAAGCCTTGCTTACCTTACATTTAATGCTTTAATTATCAACTTTATAATGTAATGGCCTTGAAGAAACTTGAGCAATGTAACCCCATTTTCTCATTTTCTACTTCCTACACATGCAGTGGAGTTGGCCAACTATGGCAATTCGATATTTTGAATTTCGGGCTTAAGGACATTCGGTGTTCTTGCAGTTCGCTGTGTATGTGTCAGCCTTTCGGGATTCTAATCTTCTTCTTCTTTTGGCTTTTCCCGGTCAGGGGTCGCCACAGCGGATCACCTGTCCGCTCATGATTGGTAGTGGAGTTTTACGGTGTGGGGTTGCCAGCCCAGTGCCCAACCTTCCACAGAAGGCACACACATGCACACACTCACACCTAGGGCCAATTTAGAGTGTGGGAGGAAACCGGAGGAAACCCACGCGACCACAGGGAGGACATGCAGACTCCGCATAGAAGGCACCCCAGCCGAGGATCGAACCAAAGAACATTTTGCTGTGAGGCGGCAAAGCTAACTGCTGCACCACCGCGGCTGCCCAGATTTCGGCATTCTAATATAGACCCTATATATATATATATATATATATATATATATATATATATATATATATTTTTTTTTTGAAGGAACATAACTGATCAACTTCTTTTGATGGTAAAGGGAGGCATAATCCATAATCTTGGGAGGTGGTGTTTAATGTATTTATTACTTTTTCATTGATATTTTGTGCTATTGATATTTTTGAATTAGTTTTCTTAATATAGTATTAACTTTACATATGGAGTTTTCCAGACATAATGTTTCAATTATTGCCTTACAGACAAGGGAGCCCGCAGGATTGTTTCCAGTGGGGGTATAAACCACACGCAGCCATTCCAGTGTCCCATTACTTGGCTATTTCTTCCCAGTTGCCATAAACACTGTTCAAAACTCTAAGCATGCATACTTTTTCATACTTTATTTCTACAATGAGCAAAGATATTTGGATTTAATTTACAACATTTATTTGAAATTTTATAGCACAAAGACTGAGACATTTGCTAAACAAAACAATTGTCTTACAATGAAAACAGACTTAGAATTAAAACGTCTCTGCCTTATAGGCTCACATTCACTGAAACAGCATTGAAACCCACATTTAAAGGGAATGCATCTGGGCAGTGGTGGGTTAAGCTTACCTTTGGGCTGTTTTCAAATCGCAGGCCATCTTGCACATTTTAGGACCATGCAAAAGTACTGCGATTCACCTTCATGACTGTATTAATTATAATATGTAATAATTGAATTATATCCCTTGAATAATACAGCACCACTTGTTAGTGTGTGTTAAAAAATTTATTTTTTTTAACATTTTTGCAGTTAGCAGTGAAACAAAACATATGAACCAGTAATTTCAACCATAAAAGGCCACTCATACTTCTATCATTACAATCCACCAATATCGGTCAATATGCACAATCTCTGCAGAAGTAAGTCATCTGAATAATTCCACATTAAAAAGTTCTGAACCTAATAAAGAGATTGTTGCTATGAAACAATTTATATTTCAGTGCCTGTTGCCCTTGAAGAATAAATTGCCTATGTTACATTAAAAGAAATGGTAAGATGGTATACTGCAGTAGGGAATGGGTAACAAGCTGAAAAAGAGGTTCAAATTACTAGGTGTCTCATCCAAAGGAGGGCATACTAAGGACTGTAGTACCCCACCCCTTAAAATACAAATTTATGTGCTGTGGGAGTTGAAGCTACAGCCTCTGTAACAAGACATAAGTATGGAACCTGCTGTGCTAACACTGCTTTAAAATTCTATACCACAATTATGATGCCATTTGCTAAACAAAACAGTTGCACATTTTAAGCAGACCTAGCACAAGAAGCAGTAAACTTCTCTTCCCTTGAAGCTCACAATTCCTTGAAAATGCACTTGAAAATAAATTGCACCTGCTAACTCTAAGCAGGTCATGTCACTCCCTGACACACACACACACACACACACACACACACACACACACACACACACACACACACACACACACACACACACACACAACTTAACCTGTTAGTGCAAGAAATCTGGACAAAGGCTAAAATAAATAGGGACAGTCAGATTATAAATATTGCTCTGATGAACTTATAAAATTGCTAGAATAACAGGATTTGTGTTAGTATGCATTTTTAAAGGAGAGGACACCTAAAACTCAAAATGTCTGTCACTATTTAGCAACTGCAATCCTTTTTAGGTGGAATATGGGTCAAAAATCTGGATATTCTGCGGAAACTTAGATAACTGAGGGGTATACTACCTTTCTTACATATACACACACACACACACACACACACACACACACACACACACACACCATACCTGTTAATCTCTTAAGGACAAAGCCTGTTATAATGTTGGGGACAAAGGCCCTAAACTATGGACACATTTAGAAAGTTGCTAGACTAAAAGACTTTGTGTTAGAATACATTTTCTGAAAGGTATGAAGTCTAAAACTAAAATGCATGTAATTATTTATTAACTTTAATCCTTAGCTCATCAAAAAAAAAATAAAGAATTTTTATGAGGAATAGACCAAAAATGAGGCTTGAGGAATTAGCATTCATTAGGCAGCAGTGTAATATATACATTTCTGTTTTCTAGTACTGTTTTCCTTGCCACAGCAATTAAACCCCAATACATCATTTAATGTTTTTTCTTTCTTTCTTACTCATTAAGGCACTGCCACATTTGTAAGAATCATTGACCTAGTTAACATACAATTTTTAAGCACAACACAGTAAAGAGATCATTCATCTCAGACCAAAATGTTTGTAACCTCTCATAATCACAGAATATGTGTTGTCAGTCTGCTTTTACTTATTTTTTTACCTCTTTAAAAACAAGAATTACCAGTTTTATATA
Organism: Protopterus annectens; assembly: GCF_019279795.1. Classification (NCBI taxonomy): domain Eukaryota; kingdom Metazoa; phylum Chordata; order Ceratodontiformes; family Protopteridae; genus Protopterus; species Protopterus annectens. Next base: position 181,242,787 of record NC_056749.1, read on the forward strand.
TTTTAACTTTACACAGAGTAGTAAATACTTTATGAGTATACTTCCAAGTAGGTATTGTCTAATATAAACTGTTTGAAGTTTAACTCCCTGATTTCCAAATTAAATCTTTGTTTCTTTCTTCTTTTAAACCATTATAAAACTTTGAACATATGTGAAAAAAAAAACAAACCCAAAACTTACGGCTGTAGGCAGGGGGGCAAGGCCCCCTGCACCCTCCACACCCCCTGCTCTTTAAATATACCAACTCCGAGAGCACACTGTAGTGCGGTAAATCTTCCCTTTACCACACTATAGTGTGGTCTCGGAGTTGGTATATTTAAAGAGTGGGGGGTGTGGGGGGTGCAGGGTGGCTTGCCCCCCTGCCTACACTAGTCAGGTAAGTTCCATTTTTTTTTTATTTATATGTTCGATGTTTGAAACTTCGAGCATTTAAATTCGATTATTTATCGTTCGAAGTTTTCAAACTTCGAACATATATTATAGACCTCATTAGCATCCATACTGTATTATGTAAATTAAAATTATCTAAGGAGTGATTCATATTCAGTTCTGAGCTTCCTTAAAAGCTGTCTATCCAGAATACTAATTCTTTATTTTTTAAATGTTTATATTGGTTATATTCATACTATCCCAAACCTATAACTTGAGCCAAGAAAGACAAGGGATAACCCAGTATGACTTAAGCATATGGGTTTAACGTGTTACTGCTAAAATGGGCTAGCAATACATTAATTGCCACCACATCTATGGCAAAAAAGTCCCAAAAAAGATAGTTTAACACTATCATACAGATTAAGAAATACTAATTTAATACAATTCTTAAAAATCCTTGTAGCCAGGGAGCCTGCTGATTAATTGTGACAAAAACACAATTGTTTCTTATGCTGGCTAACCTACAAGCTAGGGAACAAAATATTTCGACATGTGCTCGATGGGCCTTCCTTACTGCTAATGTTTTAACAAGACTAATGGTCATGTCCAATAACTGATACCTGTAGTATGGCTCCCATTTTCTGTGCATGTACGTAATATAAAGCTATTACGAGTATATGGCAGCTTTAAGATTCCAACTTGATGTTTAGCAGTAAAATTTGAGTATTCTTTGGTCCTGCCTTTGTGAGGGAGAAAAATGAATATTGATTAATTTTACAATGTTATTTGTCATACATGTGGGACAGGGGAGTATGCCACTCCTATGACTGGTGAATTAAATTGTGAAATATTGGCAATATTTCATCATTTAATTAACCAGTCATAATATTATATTGCTCCTAGACAGCTAGATTTCTGTTGTTTGCACGATTCTGGCAATCTTTCTGAGCTAAAGAGGCTCAGGCAAAAGCTCTTTCTGGTCAGTCATGAAACTCACAAATCTCGTTCACTTTCTCTCTGCCATCGGCAATTTGGATAACTGTCTACACAGCACAACTATCATCGGAAAGGCAGGAGATGCAGTTTGAGGAGGAATTGAGGCTTGCAGCTCGTCATATGCATCATATGACTGCAACATCTAGTAGCATATCAGCATCTCCTTCGAACCTCCGAATGATGCAGGTTTAACGGAAAAAAAAAAAGTAAGCTGAAGTGTGGTTTTGCCAGTACATTTTTCGATTTCAACATACATCATCATCAGATAAATTAAGAAAATCCTGGGAGGTGCAAGTGCACCCCCTTGCACCTGCCTACGGGCACCCTTGCTTACAAACTAGGTAGAGGCCATCTATAAACAACCTCTAAGAAAAAGAATTAAAATAACACAGGTTTTCAAACCCTAAGATTTTCCTAGAAAGGAACTGTACATTTTCAAGCTATTTCAGTTAGCCTGTCTGAAACCTACTAAATGTATCATTTTATTCAACAATGCATCATACTGGTGAGGTATAAAGTGATATAATGATCTCCCTGGAAAGCCTAGACAACTGACTATAAAATATGCTTTTCTGACTTCAGCAGATATATAGTGGTCAAAGTTTAAATTTCTCAGCAAAAACTAAATTGTCAAGGATTGTCACTAGATCTTTAATGATGATGTCACCTTTCATGATTTAACCATTTAATCAAAATGTATGTCTTTCCTGTCAAGTCTCATGAAGCTACATGCATTGACATTAAAGGTGAGGTCATCACTTCTGCACTAAATGTGCATTTTTTTTAAATCATCTCAAGGAACCTTTAGCTTTCTTATTGAATTATGATAAAAATTTGCACGCATTTTTATATCTGATTATCCATAGCTCATTTTATATCTGAGGAGAATTTTCCAAAAAAGAGGTGGTCTCATTATAGACACCTGTGAAATACCACTGTTATCCCTTGCTGGGAACCCCCTACAACTTAACTTGTATCCTGTTGACTAATCATGGCTTTATGCATTGAATTAAATATGAACTGACATTAAATGCTTTTAATCTGTTCGTTATTGTCTTGTTTGAGATAGTTTCAGATACCTTAGGAAGGGCAAGATAAGTGGTCCCTTCATTAAATGCTCTTGCTACCTTTTCAAAGAGCACCACAGCATTCATCAGGCAAGAGCTCCTTAAACACATACTTTCCATATCTAAAAGAAGGTAAGTCCACATATTTTTTTGGATAAATCCAATTATGACTTTCTCATTAACTTTAATTATTTCACCTAAATTATTTATTATTAATTTATTTACATTTGTTTACTTGGTAAATGTCCGACTGGGCAGAGATAACCCTTTTTCAGAGGAGGCCCGGGAAGAAAAGCTCCAGTACATACACATAATTATACAAGAAAAAAATATAGAATCTCTAGTGCATACACTTAGTTATGCAAGCAGAAAGAAACAGAAAATATAGAATGTTTACATATTATGCTATTATTACAACTATCGATCAAAGCGTAGTAAAAAAGATTAAAACAATAGTTGTGATTGATTACACACAAGTTTTTTTTCATCTTAAAGTGAATAATTTTTTTGTCATTTTTTCATTAAGTGAACAAACTCTAACTTATACCAAACTTATATATATCAACTCTAATGTCACATAGAAATGAGGAAAAGTAGGAAAAAAAACCCTACTAAGAGGTCACAGCTGTGTCATACAGCTAGACAACTGTTGACACAGTATTTTTTTATCTTTGAGGGATCATGATGAAGAAAAATGATAAAAAGTGAGCTTTTTTTAACAGAAGACTGAGTATAAGATAGATGCTTTATAAAAATGCTGGTCATGTGAATGGGTCTAAAGTACTTGTGACCCTTCCCGTTTGTGAACTGGTACCTCAACATATTGTCATCACTTGTTATCAGTCAGGGAATTGTCCACATGGTAACATTTTACTTAATTTATTTGACAAGGATTTAGTGAAGTTTTCCTTGATTCTGTGTTGAAAATGAGCAAGTAAGCTGTGTAGTCCCATAGAACTTGCGTTTTTAATTTTATTTATGGCAACAGATTAATGCCTGTAGCTATATAAAGGCTGTTTCCCTTATCTCAATAAAACTGATGCATTTCTTTACTTATTGTGAAGTTTGCACAATTTTATCTTTATTTAATTGAGACTTGTTTTTTATGACTGGGTAATTCATGAAAGATAAGTAATACTTCCTTTTACTGTTGCATATATTATTAATTTTGTGATTACATTAAAATAATGAATATGCATTTTTGATTAGTGTTCTCTTTGCTTTTCAAGTTGTTCGATATTTTCAGAGATATTCCATACAGCCAATTTTCAACACTGTGCAGTAAGTCAAACTGAAGCAGGTGCTTCTTTTAGTTTGCTACTATATTTAGCCATGATGTGAATTAAGTTAGCAGTGTCTGCATAGGTTCACCTGCTTCCATGTTCCTGCTAACTTAGTAATGTTAGCGGTTTCTAAGTTAAATGCCTGCAACTAGTAAGCTAAAAAAGTTAACGAGTTCGGTCATACCCCTGGAAGTGCTGGGTTTCATTGCTTTCTTCCCTTATGCCTACAATAAGTAGGAATGCTGAGTGTCCCCCCTTAACTGATATTGTACTGCAGAACAAGTAGGAGCCATTCTTCACAGCTAAGCAAACTGGTGCATTTAGATAACTATGCAAGTTTTAAAGAACTGCATAAAGATATGTTTTATTGTCAATACATGTCATATCCTAGGTACATTGTAATAAAAATGCAAAAACACTCTATTTTGTATTGTCAGGCTCTGGATTGTATTGCATAACTGGAAATTCCTTAAGATTCCATGAGTAGGATAAGTTATTGCTTACACTTATTTCACTGAACTGCACTTCTGAAATGCTTATAATTGTGCTATGCAGTTGATCTACTATGTTTTGCACTGTTATAAAGCTTTTTTATTGTTTCACTGTATTTATGTACTGTTTTATATTGTTTTAACATTACTTAACTGTAAACTGCTTTTTCATACTGAGAGTTGTATTTTCTGTTCGTGAGTGCTCTGTCCGAGCTTTTTTTGTCTGTTTACAGTTAAAAGCATTCTCGAGTCTGCTCCTTGATCTGTTTAAAACTTTAATTTAGTGGCTACAGCTAGGAACTGTAATAGTGTGCATTACTATAATTGCATTTTTTTATTTAAGTTACTAAATTGTAAACTGCTTTTTCATACTGAGGCTTGTATTTTCTCTTTGTGGGTGTTCTTTCTATGCTTTTAAAGTGAGGTTTCTGTGTTCTGCTCAGGCGGCATAATCTTGATAGAGGCCTATTGTCTAGGCTAGTAGTTTTGTTTGAGTTTCCTGTGTTTCTGGCAGCCATTTTCTGCTGATTGTCTTCATTATTATTGAGAGTAATAAGGCCTGCTGACCTTCTGTAGTACGAGAGATTGGATAATAGCAGGGGCTGAGTAGTAATCTGATCTTTCAACTCTTCCATTCTTACTGCTATATAAACCCTGTGTCTTATAAAGGTTCTGCTTGTATTGTCAGGCTCTGGATTGCATTGCATAAGTGGAAATTCCTTAAGATTCCAAGAGCAGGATAAGTTATTTTTTTACACTTATTTCACTGAACTGCACTTCTGAAACGCTTATAATTGTACTATACAGTTGATCTACTATATTTTGCACTGTTATAAAGCTTTTTTTATTGTTTCACTGCATTTATGTACTGTTTTATACTGTTTTAACATTATTAACTGTAAACTGCTTTTTCATATTGAGAGTTGTATTTTCTGTTTGTGAGTGCTCTATCCAAGCTTTTCTGTGCATTTTTGTCTGTTTACAGTTAAAAGCATTCTCAAGTCTGTTCCTTGATCTGTTTAAAACTTTCATTTAGTGGCTACAGCTAGGAACTGTAATTTTTCCCTCCCACCCTACCTAGTGTTGTTTGTTCTTATACTTGGTGGCTTTGCAGTTGCCCGCCCATACTGTATATTTGATCTGTGACACTCCTCCCAGTCTAGTGTCATTAGTTCACTCAATCTAATAGAGAACATTTGTGAAGGCCAACCCATTCAGATTCTTAAGGTTGAATTAACTTCTGTTCCAGCTTTCTCCATTTCCACTTTACTGGGAAAAAAAATTCTAAGCTTGCTTCCCCCCTTTCCTCTGGCATGTCAGATACAGATTTGCTGTGTCCAGGACTGTTTGTGAGCTCCTAAGCCCCCCCCCCCACTTAACTGTGGTTAAACTATTCCTGGCCCCATAAAGTCTGTTCTTCAAAATTTCCTTTGCAACTAGCCAGCTTTTTCGTTTTAGCACTCATCTGTTTCTTTGATCTCAGCACTTGTTCAGAACTCATTGTAAGCACTAAATAAGTTACAAATTACTACAGCACTCAACTTTCCTCACTTGTCTAGAAGAAAACAGTTTTTAGTACTTAATAAATAAGCACCTATTCAGGCATGTCTATAGGTCAGCTCCCAGTGCTTTCTCCTGTCTACCTGATAAATCTGGGCATCTTGGGACAATGCAGCAATTGCCTCATGTACACAGACAACCCTCTCCACCTACCACCCAACACTACGACCTGTAAGAGATGCACTTATATAGCCAAACTGGAAGCAAAGCTCTCTTCACCAAAGACTGGCCTAGACAGTCAAGAGGAGACAGCAAACACTTGCACCGCACCACACTCATCACATAGTCCCTCAAAACCTACACCACCAAAACCCACCCACAGAAGCACAAAACACACACCTTACATTCGCGGAGGCTCTCAATACAAATCTGCCCAAACAACAGAGATCTCCAATGCAGAAATGCAAGCAACCTCCACCCCCCAACACAACCCAAATGACACATAGCCCACATAGTCAGTGTGCCACTCAACTACAGCCCATAAGGCATAATGTACCCAACACTCTAGTCATAGGTGACTCTATAGTCAGGCACACTGATGTTCCACTCACCAGGCTAAACAAGGAAAAAGTTACTGTCAGCTGCTGTCAGGTGCCAGGATCCACCACATAATGCACGTACTCAGGTCACTCCACAACATGTACAAATATGACACTGTCATTGTCCATGTTGGTGTGAATGACCTGAGATGTACCTCCCTGGACTACATGAAAAGAGACATGGAGAAGCTCTCCGATCTTGCAGCCCAGGCCGGTATGACCCTAGCCCTGAGTAGCATCCTGCCATCACCCAGAATGTCAGCACAGTACAAGGACAAAATGATTGACTTTAACAATTGGCTAAGCTTCTGGTGTCATTCAAAGGGAATCCAGTATCTGTCTGCCTGGGATGACATCATCGACAGACCACGCTGCTTTGCCAGAGGTGGCCTGCACCTCTCGCCCTTGGGATTCCGGATACTGGCAAAGGCTCTTACCACCCCATAGTGCCTTTTTAGGCAAGGTTCAAATGACAAATTCACCAACGTAACAGGTACAAGCAAGAAAATCTGAGGGTAATGCTATCAATGCGAGAAGTCTAAACCAGAAAATGCACTCACTCACAGCCCTCCTTAAAATGGAGAAGATTGACATCTGTGCAGTGACAGAGACCTGGTTCAAAGCTCCAGAAAGCACCCCTGCATTACCAGGCTATAATTCATACCACACCTTTCTGCCACGCAACCCCGACCGAAACACTAAATGTGGAGGCGTGTCAATATTCATTAAGGATATCCACACCTCCAAGCTAGTTGCTCAGCATAATGCATCTGAGATTATCCAAGTTCAACTAACTCTGGGCAAAACTGCAATCCAGATTGTAGCTTGCTACAGACCCCCCACCATGCCCCAGGATTCCCACTCCTCTTTTCTTAATACACTGGAAAATATTAAGGTACAATCCAACACTCTAATAATGGGTGATTTCAACTACCCTACCATTAACTGGGAAAACTGCTCATGTACCAATTCTTTTGCTCAACAGTTTCTGGAAATCATCAATTCCAACTCCTTGGATCAACTTATCCACACCCCCACCAGGGGCAGCAATATCCTAGACTTGGTCATCACCAACATGGGTGACCGGTGTTCCACACCAGATGTCAGCTCCTCATTGGTCAGATCCGACCACAAGCTAATCACCCTAGACATCCACATCCCTCTCCCACACCCCAGTAGGAAAACAACCGTAAAAAATTTCTCCAAAGCCAACTTCACACTTCTTAAAACAGAAGTGGCAAACTTCACAACATCCATGCAGATGGACAATAGAGGTATGACTGCTGAATCCTACACAAATGCACTTTTTAAGCACTTACATGAGTGCATGGATTGTGCTATCCCTAACAGAACCAAGATGCTATCGTCCAAAAAAAGGAAGCCAATCTGGTGGTCTTCTGCCATAAACAAACTCTACAACAGAAGAAAGAAACTGTTGCAAAAAAGAATAAAATCCCACGATTGGAGGAACTCCCTGGTCAGCCTCAGTAAGAAGCTGAGATCCCTCATAAAATCCTCCAAAGCTAGTTATGAAAACAAAATTGCCACTGATTCTAAAGACAACCACAAAGCATTCTATAGCTATGTCAAAAATCTCAATGGCAACACTCAGATCTCCTCTGAGTTACAGCACAATAACACTAAATATACAGAACCAACTGATATTGCCAAAATCCTGGCAGATAGATTCAGTGCTAACTTTATCCCCCTCTCACCCCCTAAAGGGCCCATCTGTATACCGGAAGAATGCAAAGTTCCAGTAATCATGGCTGGACAGGTAAAAACCTCACTCTCCAAAGCCAAGAACACAGCATCCATGGGACCTGACAACATCCTAGGCTGCCTTCTACATGAACTACAGAATGAACTGGCACCCCACCTAAGTACCATGTTTAATCATAGCCTCGCCTCAGGCTTTCTGCCCATTGAATGGCGCACCGCAACAGTTATCCCACTCTACAAAGGGGGGGCCACAACAGACCCTGGGAACTACCGCCCCATTAGCCTGACAAGCCTCGTCTGCAAGGCCATGGAACGTATCATCATGGAACTCATAAACAAAGACATTGGAGATCTCCAAACTCTGGACCCCACACAGTTTGGGTTTGTAAAAGGCAGATCATGTCTCCTAAACCTGATAGACTTCTTTGAAGTAGTCACCAAAAGCATAGATGAGGGTAAGGTGGTTCACACAGCCTATCTAGATCTCGCCAAGGCATTCAACACCATCCCCCATGGTGGAATTATAGATATACTCACTAAACTAGGTATAAATCCCTATGTCACAAGATGGGTTGCCATAATCAAAACTCCTAACGATGTGGACATTCTACAAAAGTGCCTCACTGAGACAGATGCTTGGTGTCAAAGACATGGTCTCAAGCTCAATGCCAAAAAGTGCATTGTCATCCCCTTTGGTAAAAACTCTGTACCCATGAACTACCACATAGGTGGTAGTCTACTTAACACTGAAAGTGTGATAAGAGACCTTGGGACACAGGTGGACAGTAGTCTCTCCTTTGATAATCACATTGCCACAGTGGTCAGGAAATCCTTCTATGTGGCACACCTCATCACAAAAGGTTTCTCATCCAGAAAAAAAGAGGTCATTGTTCCCCTCTACTCATCACTCATTAGACCCATTATAGAGTACAATGCACCTTTTGGTATGTACCTCACAAGACATCTACAACAACTGGAAAGGCCACAAAAATACCTCACAAAGAAGATTACTGGCCTCAAACAGATGCTTTATGCAGACCATCTCAAAAAACTCCAGCTTTACTCCTTCACATATTGCCTACTCAGAGGCGATCTCTGCCTAACATACAAAGCTGTGTCAAACCCAGAGCTGTTGGACATGCTCCACTTAAAGAAATCCCAATCCCTCTGAGCTACACACTCTAGGAACCTAAACCTTGGCACCACAATAAACAGAACATGCTGGAGGGTAGATTCCTGTCCCAGAGACTTCCCATACTCTGGAACAGACTACTTATCTATGTCAAACAGAGCTCCTCATTAGCACTCTTCAAGAAAAATCTTGATGATTGGATGGGTAATAGGAAATTCACCCCGGGGATCACTTTTGTGGTTCTGCTTGACAGGGGCACAGGAAAATAATTTTCTTGGGTGGCAAAAGCCAGGGTACCTTTTTGGCTAGGCTTGTATAGGCCCTAGGGTCAATAGCCTAGTATCTACCTATGAACTTATAAACCTATGTTTCCTTTAAAAGGCTATAACACTTTGAGTGCAGTAAATGTGCATTCCGTCTTTAAGTACAGAACAAAATGACTGGCATGTTGGAACATTGTTATAGAAAGTTAGTTAAGGACTTGATGTATACTAGCTAATAAATAGGACTGGCAATTATTCCTATATAAAAGAAGGGTGCATGTTCACTAGAATCCAGAAAGTTAGTCCATGAAGAGGAAAACCAGCAAAGAGGTAATCAAGAACTTGCCTATAGACCCAATTCGGGACTGATGTGGAGATGCACTTCATGGAAGTACCTCTTTTTGAGAACCAGAATTTGAATCACAGTAGGTCATTTGCTGGAAGAGTTCTATAAGACTGCCCCAATGGTGAAAAATGTTAAGACAGTTATTTGCTTGTATTAAAAAAAATCAAGTGGGCTATCATCTTCTGCTTATGCTGAGGAATTATACAATTATTTATGGTAAAAAGCTAAGTGGGTTATTGCCTTTTTGTTTGTACTGTGGAATTAGTGAATAAACCTGTTGGCTCTTTATATAGCCAGGGCCTCCTGTTCTTACTACCAATGTAAGTCTGGGCAGATGGCCAAAGACCTGCAGTACACCATTTCGTATAATACCTCTGCTCCCATTTATGTGACATTTTGGACAACTAATTCCCTATGAAGCGATTATTGTTTCCCCTGAGGTGTTCCTTCTGCTGGTTTTATATATATGTTACTGACATCTTCCTGTATATTTACTTCTGATATCAACCATGGAGGACTTCCTGAAACAGCTTACTAAGTCAAAGACTGATGAAAAACTGATGCAATTAAAATTAGTTGTATTGGCAAACATAGCCATGAACACCCAAACTGTGCCTGAAATCATAAAATAAGCAATGATGAACTGGAATTGTTCCTCATATCTTATGAGCATTACAAAACTATAGAATTGGGACTGGGCAGACAATAAATATCTAGTCATCCCAGCTGACAGGAGTGACTTTAAAAACATACATCGACGTGGAGGGTGCTGATTACATGTACTATGATAAATGAAAAAAAATAGAACTTTTGCCAAGAACTTTTATAAGCACTGAAGTATATGCCATACCATAATGTAACTGGACCTTTAATGCTGTTAAATCAGTATGAGCACAGATGCATGACTTTACACATATTTTAAAGCTATGGCTAGAACCCAATAGCAATAGTAAATTGAAAATGTTAGAAACTGTAGCACTAGATAGGCTTAAAAGAACTTTGTTTAGTAAAGGTTTAAAAGAACTTTGCCTGGTAAAATAAGATCTGAAGTCACCTGATGAAATAAGAAAAAAAAAGTTTTTTAAAAGTGATCTCAAGTAACCTGATAAACTAGTAACTTCTTCAGGATGCTTATTAGGCAATGATATACCTTTTGTTATTCAACTGATGGCTTAAGTCTAAAATTTTGTTGAGAAGTGTGTCGTTATATGAGAATGAAAAGCAGCAAGTAATGTGTTCATTTGTTTCAAGTGAGGAGGAATGAGTCAGTGCTAAGTTCCGAGCTAATAATACTGAAGAGAATGTTAGTGGAAAATGGAATAAAAAACTGAAATACATACTACAAATGAAGTAGTTTTCCGAATGCAAAAGGATTGACTCCTTTCGAAAAGCTCTTTGGAAGGGCTTATCATATACCTCAGTGGAAATCTCTCATGCCCGCAGACCAGGAAGCTGATGGTACATTAGCAGAGTATATGCGTAAGTTATTAAATTCTAAACATTTGTTGCAGTTAAATTCTGTTTCAGATAAAAAACGAACTGGACCGTCAGAAGTGGCAGTGTCCCCCGGAACTTGGATCTGGGTGAAGGTGGTTAAGAAAAAGAATTGGACGCCTCTGAAGTGGGAAGGCCCATATCAAGTACTTTTGTCAACATCCACTGCAGTCAAGATAGTAGAATGTGCCTCTTGGATCCACCTGATGCACTGTAAATTAGTTAAAAACTTCGAACTGGACAAAAATCTTGTTACATGCCAAGAGTAAAAATGATAGAGTCCAGAAGAAACAGGAATGCAGAACAACCCTTTCCTCAGAAGTATTGCATAATCATCCTGTTAACTGTACTAGTGCCGATAATCTTTTTGCTGTGGCCTTTCCTTTTTCCAACCACACAGACTGAACTGAATAAACGTGAAGCGTTACTCATAGACTGGCATCCAAACTTTAACACTTACCAGGCAATTAAATATGTGTATGCTGAGACTTTCAATGTTTCGAATTGCTGGATTTGCACAGCTTTGCCGACAGCATAAGGGGGGTTATTAATGACTACGGTCCCCCTAGGGGTCAATGAGACCTGGGAAAACTTGATTTATGATACCTCAACCATTACAGTGCAAGATAAAATAGCATTGCACTTGTCTGTTCCACAAAAGGGAACTATGTGTTTTTATAAAAATGATACTGTTCAGGTGGGTTGGAGCAATTGCAATGTGACTGTTCCTTATAGATGTTATACTAAAGGAAACAAAGTAGATCTTTATTGTAATACAAACTATGATTCATTTCTTGGATTGATGCATAAAACACTTGATGAAGTAAAACATAATTCTGTTCTTTATAAACAGCTGTCTATAATTCATAGAAAAATGTTTCATGCAGGGCGAGTGTATATTCATAGCAGGGTTACTACTAAAGTAGAGGACTGTTATTTTGTGTGTGGCAGAAAGGCATACAAATGGTTACCTGAGAATTGGTCCGGCAGTTGTTTTTTGGGTTACCTGGTTCTGGCCATATGACACACTGCAGTTCTGCCTCAAGGAAAAATTTGAAATGTCCGAGAGGTCGTCAAGAAACCTGAGAATCCTGTGGGACAAATCGATGTGCGTTGGAAAGACCATCATTCCCTAGGCAAAGGGCTGACACATATGGACTTGAGTGATAGTGTTATATCGTGGGCAGGTATATTACCAGCATATGGAGCGGTGAAATCGATCTGGGGTCTGAGAAAACTGTCAAAACTTCTTGAAGTAATGAGCAATGCAACTTTTTCTGCTCTTGAATTGGTGACTGATGAACTGAATGCTATGAGAACTGTAGTGCTCCAAAACTGCATGGCTCTTGACTTCACCCTAGTGGCGAGAGGTGGTACGTGTGCTTTAATCCAAGAAGAATGCTGTTCGTATATTCCTGACCATAAACATGAGATAGACAATCATCTTGTGGTGATTCAGCAAGTGTTGGCCATGACCAAACCGGGCCCAAACCCACTGACAAACTTTTTCCAGAAATGGTTTGGGGGGTGGGGTACCACCCTAATGAACATCCTGCTTGCCATTTGTGTAGGTATGCTCCTACTGGGAGTATGTGTTTGTTGTGGTATCCCCTGCATGAAAAGACTGATCAAAGACTTTATAGACATGTCAGTTTCTGAAACCTTATATCAAAGTACTGAGTTTGAAGAACTGTTAAAAGACTGAAAATGATTTCATAAGTTTAAACCGAATGACTCTCTTAACTGCAAATCCTGAGTGGAAGAGGTTAGGAGAAGAAAACACACTGTTTATGCTTATTTTGAAAGTAGAATACAAGTATTAATAGGGGGGAAATGTTAGAGAAATATGTATTAATGTGTGTATTAGTAATATGCTTGGTGCATTCAGAGCCTAAAAGAGTTAACACATTTATTCTATTTCATACTGCATAAATCTGTACAAACTGCAGTTGCTTTCTGACCTTGTATTGTCAGCTAAATCTTGCTTGTGCCTTGGAAATTTACTGAGAAGCAGATGATTTCTGCTTGCGTTAGGGAAATAATGAATAGAACAATACTGTTTATATGAAACTCAGACAAGAAGTTCCGCTCTGCTATGAGAACATACACAGCTGTAGAAGTAACAGATAATTAGGACAATGGTTGCTTGAAAATATGAACTGCAATCAGCATTTGCTTGTATCTGTATTAGAAGAGTACCTTGAAATGTAACACTGTACAATAGAGGCTTGTAAGCGAAGTACTGGTCATCAAGGCCAGGTTGTTTTTCTAAAAAGTTTCTCACAAATCTAGTCATCAGCAGAAAATCTGAAGTAACACCTGCTGTAGTACAATGCTTAAAGTTGTGTTTGATTACGTCAGCTTAGAAGGCCATGTCTTGTAAAACAGTATAAGAATGAACATACTTCCTGTTAGTAGTTAGACAAATCCTTGTTTTTGTCTCCTTGCTGCAAGAAAATTAAAGTGCCTTAACTGAACCTTACGTGTATTGGTCTTTGAAGTTTTTTCCTTTGACAGTGGGCAGCACAGACTGCCCCAACAGAATCCACCAGTAGCAGGGGAAGCCACTAGTCTAGGTATACATCCAGGAGCTAAGGTTAAATGTTTTGAATGCAACCAGTGGTGCAAGTGTCCACTGAGGCAAGGTGGGGAACAAAAGGTGAAAGAGCCAGTAAGTGGGAAAGATAAAATGCCAATAGTAGGTTGTCTTGAGACAGCAGGGGTATAGAATTACCATCCTGCAGATGTCCTGAGAGGGAAGGATTTGGATGAGGCAGCACCATGTACTTATGCAGTTAAAAGCAGTCAGGCTAGGAGACAAGCATGTGAGTCTGGTAGTCTGGGGAGACTCAGACAGACTGCATACTTGCAGCCAGGATTGCTGAGGTGGTTACTTCAGGGAGGGATCTGCTTTGTAGCAGTGAGACTGAATGTGAGCCACAACTGCTTGTGGGTACTGATGTTCCCTTGGACAGGGTAACTGCAAGGGTAGAGGTGAGTAGTAGTACCCAGGCTGACAGTGAGGCACCACTGTCAGAGGATGCCAGACTTCCTGTGGAAGGGGAGCTGGGAAGGGTTAGAAGGAGAGACTTGAGACAGGCTCAGCTCTCAGACCCTACATTGCAAGGCCTGAGGCAGGTAGCTAGGGAGGCACCTGATTCTCAAGGGAAGGGGAAATCTGTATATTGGAACAAAGGGTTACGATACAGAGAGTGGACCCCTGAGGGAGGGCTAGAAGGTGAGAGAGTACAGCAGTTGGTAGTGCCTAGAGCTTACCATCTGGCGCTTCTAGCCATAGCCCATGATATTCTCTTTGCAGGTCATATGGACATAAAATGTACAAAGAGGTGTATTATGCAGAACTTCTATTGGCCTGGAATTTCCATAGATGTAACAGATACTGCAGGACCTGTGAACAGTGCCAAAAGGTAGGCAAGGCAAGAGACAAGGTGAGAGCTCCTTTGATGCCTTTGCTTGTGATTGAGGAGCCATTTCAGATGGTAGCTATGGATATTGTGGGTCCTCTGAGTACCCCAAGTTCCACGGGGAAAAGTATATCCTAGTGATTGTAGATTATGCTACACAATACCCTATGGCAGTGGCTTTGTCCTCCATTGAGGCCGAGAAGGTGGCAAATGCTTTGCTAGAGATTTTCAGCAGGGTAGGTTTCCTAAAGGAAATACTGTCTGACAGAGGTGACAATTTTATGCCAGACCTGCTGGCTTGTCTGTGGAAGTCCTGTGGGGTGAAGCATATGAAGACCACCCCCTACCATCCCCAGACTAATGGTCTTGTTGAGAGGTTAAACTCTACAATCAAGTCCATGCTACGGGCATTTACAGATCAGTTTAAGAGGAAGTGGGACAAATATTTGCCCCATCTGTTGTTTGCTTACAGAGAGGTTTCCCAGGAATCCACAGGTTTTCCACCCTTTGAGTTGCTGTATGGGCATAGGGTGAGGGGACCTCTAGATTTAATTCGAGATGAGTGGGAAGGTGAGTGTGAGTCTCACAAGGAGTCTGTTGTGGCATATGTCCTGAACCTCAGGACAAGACTCAGGGAACTCATGGGCCTGGCCCAGGAGAACCTGGTAAAAGCCCAACAACAGAAAAAGGTGTGGTATGACAGGAATGCTCGATCTAGAGAGTATGCTGTAGGACAGCAGGTGATGGTTCTCATTCCTGTCAGACACAACAAGTTGCAAGCAGCTTGGGTGGGACCCTACAAGGTGGTAAGAAAGGTAAGTGATGTTAACTACATGGTGGAACTGCTAGGCAGAAGGCAGGGACACAAATTGTACCATGTTAACATGATGAAACCTTACAATGATAGGGAGGCCCTTGTGCTGAGCATTTTCAGTGAATTGCAGGAGGAGTCTGAGAGAGACCTTCTGTCTCATCTCCTCAGTGAGACTCGGCCTGACACCTCAGTGGAAGGGGTAGCAATGTCCCAGCAGCTATCTACTACCCAGGTTCGAGAAATCCAAGCAGTGTTGCAGGAGGTTGGGGGCATGTTCACCGGGAAACCAGGGAGCACCCACCTGGTGCAGCACCAAGTGGATACAGGACCCCAAAGGCCCATCAGGCAGGCTACTTATAGGGTGCCTGAGAGAGTCAAACCAACTCTGAGGGAGGAGGTACATGAGATGTTGGAACTAGGGGTCATTCAAGAGTCCAACAGTCCCTGGGCCTCCCCAGTGGTACTGGTGCCAAAGAAGGATGGCAGCACCAGGTTCTGTGTGGATTACAGGAAATTAAATAGTCACACAGAGTCGGATGCTTACCCCATGCCTAGGACAGATGAGGCCCTAGAGCAGCTGGGTGGAGCTAAGTATCTTACAACCACTGATTTTACCATGGGTTACTGGCAGGTGCCCTTGACTCCACTGCTAGAGAGAAGTCAGCCTTTGTGACTCCTTTTGGCTTGTATGAGTTCACAAAGATACCCTTGGTTTGTCTCCCCTAGTGTGCAATCATCCTACTGTAAGTTTTTGCATTCAAGTAATCCAAACCATCCTTTAAGTCAAACAGGTCTCTGTCTCCCATATCAAGCAGTGGAAATTTCAAAATTTCTCTTGAGCACTGGGCACCCACAGACACTTGTCCTGCAACTAAAGAGACTAAACACTAATGTAGGTGCTTAACTTCCAAGTGTCTAGACAGTAAAATACCTTACCTGCATTAACTTAAACAAATGTTAGTGAGTGTATTAGTTCATTTCTGTTGTATAGTTCCTTAATCAAACCTCTGTTCTGATGAGCACATCATGAGGAATAAACAGCTGTATATTGCTCTCCAGTTAGTGTCCCCCCAAACTAAAGTCAATTTTATTGTGAGAAATACTCAAATCTATAAAATAGCATTTCATTTACTCTCCTGTTTCATTTGTAATGAACCCCAGCTTTAATTCTATATCCTTTTAAGAATGTCAGGGTAAAATTAGATAATGTCTACACTTGCCTTGATTTTATAATATAAAGTAGAGTGAGTGTGCAAAGTAGCATACCTTTTCTTAAGGTTCACTGAGTGGTTTCTATTCCTTTTGCACATCACAGTGAGTGTCTGCAGAGTTCATTTAACCATTGCCTAGTCTTCTCCTTCCCTGTAGTCTTTACCCCTCCATCCTCCAGCTCTTGTTTTGTATTGGATAGCCTGAGGTAATTTAAACCCAGGGTGCCATTTTGTTTTTTTGTTTCAAATCCAACAGCAGCTGTTTGTCTCCCCGGTGTGTAGTCATCCCACTGTAAGTTTTTGCATTCAAGGTATGCTGTCCATTGTGGTTTAATACATAATTCTTTAGTACAGCTTACACTATCTGTTTCTGTTATTTTTTAGCACTGCAGGATGCCTTTAAATAATTCTGCTTAATGAACTGCTATCACATATGCACCTAGATATGCTCTGTTTTCCTTGTTTACTGTTATAGAGTCAGAAGGGCTATTTCACATGTTGCATTTCACTGCTCTGTCTAACTGCACTGACTAGTTTTTAAATATATTGAAAGTGTATCTTGCTTAATTTAGTAGAGAACTGCTTTATATATTTACATTTTATTTTTGTATGTTGCCATAAGAAAAGATTTTATGTTAGCAGGTGCTGAAGCAGGAATAACCATAACCTGATGTTTTTGTTATTGACTATTGCTAAAGAAAAGTCCAATCTGACTGGTCACACAGTATGTGCTGCCTTAACCTAATGCTCTCTTACTTCTATTTTTCTTTCAGTAATCCAAACCATCCTTCAGGTCAAGCAGGTCTCTGCCCCCCATATCAAGCAGTGGAAATTTCAAATTTTCTCTTGAGCACTGGGCACCCACAGACACTTGTCCCGCAACTAAAGAGATGAAACACTAATTAATCCAAACCATCCTTCAGGTCAAGCAGGTCTCTGCCCCCATATCAAGCAGTGGAAATTTCAAAATTTCTCTTGAGCACTGGGCACCCACAGACACTTGTCCTGCAACTAAAGAGACTAAACCCTAATGTAGGTGTTTAACTTCCAAGTGTCTAGACAGTAAAATACCTTACCTGCATTAACTTAAATAAATGTTAGTGAGTGTATTAGTACATTTCTGCTGTATAGTTCCTTAATCAAACCTCTGTACTAATGAGTACATCACCAGGAATAAACAGCTGTATATTGCTCTCCAGTTAGTGTCCCCCACCCCAAACTAAAGTCAATTTTCTTTTGAGAAATACTCAAATCTATAAAATAGCATTTCATTTCCACTCCTGTTTCATCTGTAACTAACTCCAGCTTTAATTCTATATCCTTTTAAGAATGTCAGAAAATTATACTCTGTGACCATAACATAGTCTATAACTTAGTGCAAACATACAGTTTAAATTACAGTTACAATTTCAGTTTAACATATAACCATTTAAGCTAACATTACATACTTACCAAAGCCTAAAGAAACACTTGGAGTCAGTGTTAGCCCGCTGCGCTCGGGCTTGCTCCGCTCCGCTATCCTCCCTGCCCCCATTTCCACCCACCCCCACTACTTCTGCTTTTATTCCAACTCCTAATCACCTGACCAGTAGTCCAACCCCTAATTCCCTAACACCTAGCCCAATCCACTCATCCTACCCCCAACCCCCCAATCCAATTACATCCCACACTGATCCCACTCGTAACAACACATTCACAGACAACACACCTCTACCCTCACACACAACCAACCAGGAATCCTAGTTGTACTACTCACTCATAGTATCATGTTACCCACATTTACATCCCTATCACTAGCTCTGCTATCGCTAACCTTCCTAACTTCCTTACAAACAGACCTACTATTGCACAACTATTCCTATCACACTACCCACACTAGCCCAACCTCTCAAACCCACTCACATTTACACATCTGCCCTACAATCATAAATCTTACAACTACATTTTACTCACTAACAAAAATGACACCATCTCACCACACTAAGAAAAACTGTCATAGACCAAGCTCACAAACAATTAATATTAAAAAACACATACTGACACTCCTACAAACTCTGCTAACCTCTGGTGACATTCACCCAAATCCAGGTCCCCTCTCAGCCAGACAAACATCTGACCTGTTAATCTTAAATCTCAACATAAGAAGTATTACCAACAAGCTAACAGACCTACATGCATTCATAGCCCACTACAACCCTGACATACTTGCCATTACAGAGACCTGGCTTAAACCCAGTATCCAAGATGAAGACTTTCTTCCCCCAGGGTATAATACACTTAGATCTGATAGAACAAACAGGAAAGGAGGAGGAGTAGCCATTCTCTTTAAAAACACCCTTAACCTCCAGCTCCTGCACACCACACCACCCACTTTTCAAAATACTGAAGTCCTATTTTCTGTCCAATCCATAAGAAACACCAAGAGGATCAATATAATATGCTGCTACATACCTCCAGGCAACAACTCACTCATAACAGAAAACATCCCACACTGGACAAAGGACAATCTACCTTAGGAAACAATCCTACTAGGAGACCTTAACATTGACTGGGCAACCTGTAACTCCAGCAGCCCCTCTACACATATCAAGCCCCTCTACACATATCAATCTTTATGGGTTCTCTCAACTAATTGAAGAACCAACTAGAATAGATGAGAAAACAAAGAGAGAATCCATACTGGACTGGACACTAACCAACTATCCCAAACAAAACTATACAGTAGGCTGTCTCCCAGATGACCTAAGTGATCATCTCCCCACCTTCCTACTCCACAAACACTCCAATCACCCCAAACCAGAAGTCCACAAATTCATACAAGATGACTGTAACCTTACCCCCATGATACCTAAATACTGTCCTAAGCCACTGCAACTAGGAAACACTAGGACACTTGGGTTAGACCAGGCAGTAGACTACCTCAATACTACCTTCTCTAACATCCTTAACAGTCTAGCTCCGAGCAGAAAGATCAGAGTTAAAGCCAACTACGCACCCTGGCTAAATAGGGACACCAGAGCCTTACTAAAAGCTATAGATAACGCCTGGAAAACTGACAAACCCCCCAGCTCCAGGCAATACTATCAACAGCTTAGAAACAAGGCCAAGGCTGAATCTAAAATAAACAAAACTAATTTCTTAGTGCCCAAAGGAAATATTCAAATAATCTACAAAAATTCTGGCATGCCATTAACTCCCTATTAAAGCCAGA
This sequence comes from Protopterus annectens, assembly GCF_019279795.1. Classification (NCBI taxonomy): domain Eukaryota; kingdom Metazoa; phylum Chordata; order Ceratodontiformes; family Protopteridae; genus Protopterus; species Protopterus annectens. Next base: position 181,262,713 of record NC_056749.1, read on the forward strand.
CAAAACCGCAACTCCAGCACCCAGCTCTACTAACAATATTCTAGACATAGCTTCTCAATTTAATAACTATTTTACCATATCCATCTTAGCCCTGTCCAGTCAAATAACCAAAAACAGTCTACCTCAATCACAACCTAACCTATCCCATGCCACCCCCTCTTTCAGCCTATCACCAGTACCCACCTCAACTATCAAAAAACTCCTCCTAAAACTAAAGCCAACCACACTGGCAGCTGATAACATACCTGCTGCATACCTAAAAATGGCTAGTGACTCCCTATCATATCCTGTCTCCATTCTTATCAACTTCTCCATACTAGAATCCTACATACCCAAACTCTGGAAAGTATCTCACATCATTCCTCTCCATAAAGGAGGTAATTCTTATGAATTCTCCAACTACTGACCTATTGCCCATCCTTTGCCCCTTATCCAAAATTCTTGAGAAATGCATCCACTTGCTAGTGATGACATTTCTTAACACACACAATCTACTATCTACTACACAATACTGTTTTCGTCCACATCACAGCACTACCACAGCCCTTCTATCCTTCACTAATTATATATACATTCACAGGAATGATAACAAATATGTATCAGCCATTTTCCCAGACCTCTCAAAAGCGTTTGATATGGTCTCCCACTCCATTCTACTAGACTCACTAACATCATTATCCTTCACCTCCTCTACTACAGCCTAGTTCAGAAGCTACCTATCTGACAGGCAACAATCAGTCCAGTGGATAGGAAGTCTCTACATAACTTCCAACCACCATAGGAGTTCTACAGGGCTCTATACTGGGCCCATTATTGTTCTCTATTTTCACAAATAACCTCAATAGCTCTACACAACATGCCACACTCATACAATATGTGGATGATTCAACCCTGATCTGCTCTGCCTCATCTCCCACCACCCTACATACACTCAAGATACCTTTAACGCAGTAGAAAAATGGATATCAGGTATCCAACTAATTCTAAATCCCAAAAAGACAAAACTGCTACTATTTACCCCTAATAGATCAAAAAAATAAACTATCCTTTACCATAACATCTTTCTATCTAGCACCACCATCTCCCCTTCTAACCACACCAAACGTCTGGGTATTGAAATAGACAATAATCTCTACTTTGATGTTCACATCTCACATACTATAAAACTAGTACACAATAAACTAGGCTCCTTATACAGATATAACTCCTTTCTCTCACAAAAAGCAAGAGTCACTCTTGCACACAGCCACCTCCTCTCAACTCTATTATATGCAGCACCAATCTTTGCCCAAATCAAACAACGTGACCTAGACAAACTAGAATCATGCTACAATAAAATAGCCAAGTTTGCTACTAACTCAACCTATAGAACCCATCACTGTGCTGCACTAAAAAAACTAAAATGGCTTGAGTTACCACAGCTACTTAACTATCACCAACTGGGCACAGCCTACAATATTCTCAAATATCCTGAAATAAAACCCTTATTATTTTACTTTCTATACTGCAAACTGGTACCTAAGATCCAGTGAAAAATCTCTCCCCTCCATCACCAAGGCTAACAATAATGCAGGGAAAGCACTCTACTCCCACACCATTGCCAGAAATTGGAACTCTCTTCCCCTATACGTGTCCACTGCCCCCTCCACATCCATATTCAAAAACTCCCTCAAATCACATCTTCTTAGTACCTGGATATGCCCTTTTATCACATAACCCTACCCATACTACTATTAACTCCCCAAACTCCTCTCTGATCACATGCTGGATCTCTGATCCCCTGTAGGCTTGGTCATCTGAAAGGGTACTTTTAACTGTAGAATCTTATTTGATATATTTTCTTCTCTTACCAATAAATAACTGACATTGTCTTTTTACCCATGTTATAGATCTTCTTTTACCTGGAGTGTTTCATTAATTTCTTGTTATATTACTATGCTCAGCATATATGATAAAACCTGTTTTGTGTATTATGCTGGATGTACTGTAACTGACATTGTCTTTTACCTATGTTCTATATCTTCTTTTACCTGGAGTGTTTTTATTATTTCTTGTTATATTACTATGCTCAGCATACATGATGTAACCTGTTTTGTGTACTATGCTGGATGTATTGTATTTGTGTAACCTGATGTTGGAGCTTTTCTCCCCGGGCCTCCGCTGAAAATGGACCTGGTCCAGTTGGAATTTCCCGGTTGACAAATGTAAAATAAATAAATAAAAATGCCCCAGCGACTTTCCAGAGGCTGGTAGATCATATCTTAGCAGGAGCAGGAGGGTTTGCCCTTGCTTACATGGATGATATTGCTATATACAGCCATTCCTGGCAAGAGCACCTTCAGCATGTCAGGGAGGTGCTGGGCAGACTACAGAGGGCAGGGTTGACCATTAAGCCGAGCAAATGTCAGATAGGTATGGCAGAGGTCTCCTACCTAGGACATAGAGTGGGAAGTGGGAAGATAAGGCCAGAACCTGCCAAGTGGAAGCCATTCAGGCATGGCCTGCACCTGTTACCAAAAAGCAGGTAAGGGCATTCTTAGGGACAGCAGGGTACTACAGAAAGTTTGTTCCCAATTATAGTACCATAACTGCTCCCCTCACAGACCTGACAAGGAAGAACAGGCCAGATAAAGTAGTGTGGAACCCAGCATGTGAACAGACATTTCAGAAGCTTAAGGAAGCTTTGGGAGGACCCCCTGTGTTAGCCAGTCCAGACTACAGCAAAGACTTAGTTGTGCAGGTGGATGCTTCAATCTATGGGGTGGGGGCTGTACTTAGCCAGATTTCTTCAGAGGGAGAAGAGCACCCAATGGTTTATCTCAGTCATAGGCTCCAACCCAGGGAGGAATGCTATGCAGCGGTAGAAAAGGAATGTCTAGCCATAGTGTGGGCACTACAAAAACTTCAGCCTTATCTGTATGGAAGAAAATTCACTGTGATGACAGATCACAACCCTATAACATGGTTAAACAGAGCCAGTCAGCAAAATGCCAAGTTGCTAAGATGGAGTCTGGGGTTGCAAGCATATATGTCAGTGCAGCACCACAGTGGGAGTAGCAATGCCAATGCAGACGGGCTCTCAAGACAGGGAATGGGGTGATGTACACCCAGATAGACCTGACACTCTCAAGCGATGTTTCTCAAGGGGCACTTGAAAAACATGCTTGAGTTCCCCGGGGGGGCGGGAGATGTGACAATTGGGGAGAGATGTGCGAAGGCTGCCATCCTAGTCAAATAGAATTTGATATATAATTCTGGCATTTGTAAATAAATGTAAAATACAGCCATGTTTTCTTGAGTGTAAAAGAATACTGTGAAATGTGGAACTGCAAAATATGTGACAACATTGCACTCTACTGGCCCAGTGAAGCATGTTGTGACCCTTTCATGTTAGAATTCGGCTCCAGTGTGTCTGGATGAAGGTTTCATGCCCACTGTTTTAAGGCTAAAGTTGAGGGCCAGAATTTACAAGCGGAACGTGCTTTATTAGAGTATATATGTAAAATGTCTTTTATTCTTGTAAGTTTCTGAGCAGGTGTTAAATTGCTAAATAATGCAGTTTGCCTGGGAAAACCTAAGTGTCAACATGAATATTAATTTTGGTTTTAGATCGACACCAATGAGTTTTACTGTATGATTGGTTAGAGTAACGGGGGGGTGTATGCTTTATGGTATAAGAGTTTGAATGTTTTTTTTTATTTTTACTCTGATGATTCCCTACGTATTGGATGGGTGAAAGTGCTTAGGACTTGGTTAGCTGGTCGCTGTCCTGTTGTTGTACCAATAAAGTCTTTGTGTGTGGTTGATCCTGGTTTGTTTTTTTTTACTAAGTGTCAACATGATGTAATTTGGGAGGGACCCAGCAGACATGTTTGTTAGTAATGCTTAAATACTATTTCTCACAAGAGACTTAGAGCATTTTGATCTTGATATCCAACTTATCAACACTCTGCCTTATGCTCACATGTAAGTTTTAGCACTGTGATTTCTTGTAGGAATAGTTAAAGCTAGTAAAGATTAAATAGGTATTTTTCTTTGAAATCAGACCTGTCCTACTGTATTATTTTAAGCTTCTGTGTGATCTCTGAATTCTTAGATATCTCTGTGGTGTAGTAGTTTTGTCTTGTGTTTTAATTATTTATTATTAAATATTTTTAAAACCTTCTACCTGTGGCTGGTTTATGTAGAGATTAATTATGCTTTAGAGTACACTATATATTTATAGAGTTTACTGTCTAAGCCCTTCCAATAAGCCTCGACTGATTGGTCATACCAACTGGATAATAATATTGCACAGTAATAACTGGACACCCTTTTAAGGGCCTTTGAGTAGCTGATAATTACTAGCTGGGTGGTGGCAGTAATTACTACCATATAGTCTGGGTAAAGGGGCACAGCTAGAGAACCTGTGCCAGCCTTTTCCCAGGAGGGTCTGTGTGGTTGTATAACCTCTTTTCAAAGTGTGTGTGTGGTGTGTCAGCTACTTGGGAGGGACACGGAGCACTGGTTGGACAGAGAGGGTACTGGAAGATCTAGCTTGCCCAGCTAGGCTGAGACCTGGACCCTATAGCTGTGCCAGTGGGGAGTCTTATTGGGGACCTGGTGAGCAAAGGAGCAACCAGCTCCAGAGTGACTGTGATCTCTGTGTGCACTTAAGGGAAATTGTACTTTACTGTGTGTATTAGTTATCCTTTCCTCTCTTCTATGAGATGACCTCCCTGGTGTTAGTGGTGAGGATTGAGGCTCCTTGATTGCTGGGCCAGGGCACGGTCATCACAGAGGGCCAGTGAGGTGCTCTGCTTGACATGTATGGGAAGTCTATTCTAGAGCATGGGCAGTCTCTGGATTATGAACCTGTCCCACCAGCAAGTTCTGTTGATTGTGATGATGAGGTGTAGGTCTCTGGAGCATGTGGTTTGGAGGGATTGAGATTTCTTTAGATGTAGCATTCCTAGCAGATCTGGGTCAGACATGGCTTTGTAAGTCAGGCAGAGATCGGCTCTTAGTAGATGATGTAAAAGAACAAAGTTTTACCACCCCAAGATTGTATGTAAATTTCAAACCCATGGCCACTCCCTCAACATATAGGCCTTGAATGGTTTTCTGAATTCTTGTTTGAAGAGTTTGGGTTACCTCAGGCTACTAATAATATGTTAACGCAACTGATGGAGTTAGTGCTCAGGAACAATTATGTCTTTTTTGAGGGACACTATTTCAAGCAACTTGAGGGAGTGGTCATGGGTTCTCCATGTGGCCCACTTTTTGCCAACGTGGTGATGGCCTGGTGGGAGAAAACCTATTTGTTTACCTCTCCTTTGTTTAGTAATGTTATCTTGTATCTGAGATATTTGGACGATTTATTTATTGCATGGAAGGGATCTGAGGAAGGTATTGTAGAATTTATGAACTACATTAATGGAAGTACTGCATTTTTGAAATTTACATACAATCTTGGGGTGGATGGGATTTCTTACCTGGATGTTGTTTTGGTTAAAACCAAGGATGGTTTGCAATCAAAGATTTATAGAAAGCCAACATACTCGAACAGTATTTTACACTTTGATAGCAGTCATCCCATGCACGTCAAGTGAGGTATAATCAAGGGGCAATTGGTAAGAGAAGCCCGGATGGTGTCAAATTACAGGGATTTCATTGGCGAATGTGATTTCGTGTCAGATGTTCATGGATTGAGGGTACCCCAAGTATTTGATCAATAATGTCAGAAGGGAGGTGATAGATAAATGTGTAGTTGGCCATTTTAAGCCCATTTTGAACAACTTGGGTAAAAATGTTTTGAGCATGGTGGACCCACCTACCGATGTGGACACAACCAATTTGGGTGACTGTGAAGTTACTATTGATCCAGTCAATTTGAGCATGTCTAGGAGAACGGGAAGGAGGAATGATTTATCTTGTTCATTGGTGACTACTTTTTCCAATGATAGCTATACTATACACGATATAGTTAATAAGAATTGGACTATTTTAAATAGTGATTCGGGGTTGGGATATTTTTTGGGGCACACCCTGAATTTGTATTTAGACGAGGTAGGAACATTAAAAATGTATTGGAACAAGTTAAGGACTGTAAGGTACAGGGTAAAATGGTAGCTTGTGGTGCATGTAGTCAGTGTAAAAATATATTGGTAACAACCAAGGTTAAGGTTGTTAACAGGGTTATTTCCATTAAGGGTAAGTTTAATTGTCACATGCAAGGTGTGGTGTATGCTGCCCTGTGTTCACAATGTCCCAGTTTTTATGTCGGGAAAACCCAACGTAAATTGAATCAGCGCATTTACGAGCATCTTTATGATGTTCATAAGTGTGATGAGAAAAATGCTTTATTTAGACATATTAAAATGTTCCCTGACCATGCATTTAAATTTGTGGTGTTGCAGCAGGTCAGGAGGGGCGATCATGGAGGGCCTTAGAAGTTATGGTTGGAAGATAAGGAAACTTGGTGGCAGGTCTTTCTTAATGCCCATGTCCCCCCTGGGTTGAATGACACTATTTCCATTAGTAGTAAATTAAAGCTCAGGGTACTAGATAAATGAAATGTTTTTCTTTAATATCATTACTATTATGTTTGTAGATGAATAATGTGTGCATTTAATATTGTCATGTATATTTATTATTCAGTATATTTATGTAATTTATATATGTTATAATTCTTTGATTAAGTATATAGGTTTATTACTAATTAAATTGATTGTATTTGATTAATCAGTTGAAGGGGGTGGGTGTACTACATAAGCTGAACTGTTTTATTATTGAATTGTCTGATGAAGTTTGGTCTATGTGCCTTACAAAAGCGCTAACGTCTGTATTTATTACTGAGTTTTTTATTTATTCAATAAAACTTTGTTCTTTTACTTCAGTGAGTGGTTCATTATTTATTTATTATTTTCTTAGCAGATGATATGAGAAAGAGAATAGCTGGAGTTTTTAAGTCTGTCCATATAGGACATGTGTTTAAGGCCTAGGATCTTCTTTGTGAGGTACTTTTGCAGCCTGTACAGCTGTTGCAGGTGTCTAGTGATGTACATGCCAAATGGGGCATTATACTCTATGATTGGTCTAATGAGGGAAGAGTAGAGAGAAATGATGATCTCTTTCTTCCTGGATGCAAAACCCTTGTAATGAGATGTGCCACATAGAAGGACTTTCTGATCACTGTGGCAATGTGGTGGTTGAAGGAGAGGTTGCTGTCAACCTGTGTCCCCAGATCTCTTATAATACCTTCAGTGTTCATTGGGCTCCCATCGATGTGGTAATTAGTAGGAAATGAATTTTTCCCAAAGGGGATGATGACACATTTTTTGGCATTAAGCTTAAGGGCATGGTTTTGATACCAGTCATTGGTCTCAGTGAGGCCTTTCTGTAGAATGATCTGCATTGCTTAGGGAGTTAATAATTGATTCCAGCTTGCAGTTGTCTGCAAACTTGGTCAGCCAGAGTCCCTCTGTGTTGGCCTGGACTTATGAGAAGGAGATGTCAAACAGTTGAGGACCCAGGACCAATCCCTGTGGGACTTCACTTGTGATTGGTCGGCAGTCTGACTTGGAGTCTGCTACTTTCACACTGTGGGTTCTATCTGTGAGCCAGTTTGTAGCCCACCTAATGATGTAGGGGTGATGCATAGTTTGGTGAGTTTATCAATAATTCCTAATTGAGGAATGGTATGAAAGGCCTTGGCCAGATCGAGGTAGGCTGTATGAACTGCCTTACCCTCATCCACAGCTCTGGTGACTGACTCAAAGAAGTCACCAGGTTGAGCAGGCACAATCTACCTTTCACAAAACCAAACTGCATGGGATCTAGAGTTTGGAGATTCCTTACATCCTTGTTAATGAGGTCGATGATGATGTGCTCCATAGCCTTACATCATCATGACTCATCAGGTGAATGGGGCAATAATTTCCATGGTCAGTAGTTGCTCCTCCTTTATGAAGAGGGATTTTTGTAGCACTGCGCCATTTGGTAGGGACAAAGCCTGAGGTGATGCTGTGAGTGAACAGGGCACACAGATGTAGTGCCAGTTCACTTTGTAATTCATGTAGAACACAGCCAGGGGATATTGTCGGGTCCCATGGAAGCTGTATTCTTGGCCTTGGACAATGCAGCTTTAACTTATGTTGCAGTAATGCTGACTGCCTGGCATTCTCCTGGTATTGAGATTGGCCATTTTGGGGGAGAGAAAGGGGAAAGATTGGCACTGAATCCTTTGGCCAGTATGTTGGCAATATCTGTTGGCTCAGTATAGCAGGTACCATTGTGCAGTAACTCAGAGCAAATCTGGGTATTGCCGTGGAGATTCTTGATATAACTATAGAAGGTTGTATTTAGTGTCTGCTACAATTCTGCCTTCACTGCCTGCCTAGCTTTGGAGGTTTTGATGAGGGATCTCAACTTTTTGTTACGGCTAATAAGGGAATTTTCTAGTCTTGGGACTTCACCTTTTTCTGCAATAGTTTCTTCCTTCTTTTGTAGAGTTTATTAATGGCAAGGGGCCACCAGAATGGCTTCCTTTTTTGGAGGAGAGCATCTTGGTTCTGTTGGGTATGGCTAGTTTCATGCATTTATGTATGTGTTCATACAGTGCATTGGTGTAAAATTTGGCAGTCATGCATCTATTTTCCATTGGCATGGGTGTCGTGAAGTTAGCCACCTCTGTTTTTAGGAGTCTAAAGTCAGCTTTGGAGAGGATTTACATGGTTGATACCTTTGCGGGGGGTGTGGGTGAGATGTGGATTTCCATGGTGATTAGTTTTTGGTCGGATCTAACCAGGGAGGAACTGACTATTGGTGTAGAACAATGGTTGCCCATGTTAGTAATAACCAGGTCAAGGAATTTGCTTCCTCTAGTGGGGGTAAGAATTACTGGTCCAGGGCATTGGAATTGATGAATCCCAGGAAGCATTAGGCCAGTGGATTGGTGCATGAGTAGTTTTCCCAGTTGATGGAGGGGTAGTTGAGGTCACCTAGTATGAGAGTTGGGTTGGATCTTAATAGTTTCCAGAGTGCTTAGGAATGTGGAGTGAGAGTCTTGGGACATGGTTGGGGACCTATAGCAGGCTATGACCTGAATCACCATCTTACCCAATGTTAGTTGTACATGGAGTATCTCAGATGCGTTATGCTGGGCTACTAGTCTGGAGGTATGCATATACTTTATGAATATGGAGACACCACCGCCTTTGGTGCTCAGTCAATGTTCTGGGGCAGAAAGGTGAGGAATGAGTTATAGCCTGGTAGTGCAGGAGTTCTTTCTGCTGCTTTAAACCAGGTCTCCATTACAGCACAAATGTCAATGTTCTCCATTTTGAGGAGTGCTTCAAGCGAGTGCATCTTGAGATTTAGACTTCTAGCATTGAGCAGCATGACCCTCAGACTGCATTTATTTATAGTTGCTATAGTGGTAATTTGGTCTTTGAAACACCACCTAAAAAGGCACTATAGGAGTGGCAAGAGGCTTAGCCAGTACCCAGAAATCCAGGAGTGACAGATGCAGGCCGTCTATGGCAAAGCATTGAGATCTATCAATCATGTCATCCCAAGCAGACAGATACTGGATCCCCTTAGAATGACACCAGAAACTTAGCCAATTGTTGAAATCAATCATTCTCTGTTTGTACTGCGCTATCATTCCGGGTAATGGTAGGATGCTGCTCAGGTCTGGGGTCACACCTGCCTGGGTCACATAATCCAAGAGCCCCACCACATCTCTTTTCATGTAGTCCAGGGAGGTGCATCTCAGATCATTCACACCCACATGGACAATATCAGAGTCATACGTGTACTTATTGTGGAGTGACCTGAGTGCATGTGTTATGTGTCAGATTCTGGCACCTGATAGACAGCTGACTGTTACCTTCTCCTTATTCAACCTAGTGAGTGGGACATCACTGTGCCTCACTGTTGAGTCACCTATAATTATTGTATTGGGCAAGCTGTTTTGCCTTAGGGGCTTAGGTTGAGGGGCACACTGTGTAGGTGAGCTATATGTCTTGTGGTTTGTGCTGTGTTTGTTGGTCGAGTGCATTTCTGGCTTGGAGGACTCCGCTGTTTGAGTAGATTTCTATTGAGAGCCTCCATGAAGGTGGGTGTGTGGTTTGTTTTTTTATGTGAGGGCTGTGATGGAGTAAAAGACTATACAGCCAAGGATGCAAGGAAGGAGAGCAAATGGGATGTTCTGTATTTTCTGCTCCCATTTTGAGTTGAAAGATGGCCACTTCTACAGAATATGTAATAACAGGGAGGAAATTGTCCACCGTTTACTAATGCCAAAACCTCATAGAACACTAGTAATGAAGCTAACTCATTGTCACATGCTAGATGGTCAATGTGTGTATGGGCAAAACTAAGGCAAGAGTACTAGCCAGATTTCACTGGCTAGGGTAAAGACAGAGAGAAACATTTTTCTGCTGCTTGTCCAGAACAACAGAAAACTACACTCCATATTGCATTTAAGAGACCATTCATCCATTCCTATCCTAGCGGAGCCATTTGAATGTTCTTTGATACACAGTGTGGAGTCACTTGAAAAATCTTGCCAAAGGTATTCATACCTACTAGGAATTTTGGACTTTTCTAAAAAATTACAGAAGCACTGCCATTACACAAAAGTAAGCCAAGTTTATTTCCAAGGAACTGGTACTTTTATTCTCCAGAGTGGGCCCCCTAAAGAGATACTTACTGACTAAGGCATTCATTTTCTCACTTTATTGGAAAGGGTATCACATAATTTATGCCAGTACATTAAAGCCAAATAGCTGAAGACATCAGTCTCCCATGTACAGACTAATGGATTAATAGAAAGATTCATCAAAACATTGAAAGCCATGCTAGAGATAGTTATTGATGCAAACAGCAAATGCTGAGACTAGTCATTACCATACTTACTCTATGCAATCAGTCAGGTGCCACAAACTTCATCAGGGTGGGTTTGCCCATATGAACTCCTACATATCAGATATTGTGGAGGACATTGCTAATAAAACTTAGGAAGAGAAGACCCTATTTAAAGTGTGACAACATGATGTTTGTTTGTAGGCTAAACTAAAGTTACTCATGTCCATAGTAAAGCAGAGCATGCAGAAATCCCAGAAGAAGCAATAACAAATTTATAATAAAAATGCCCAGCTTAGAGAACTTAACCTAGAACATCAGGTTTTAGTATTAGTGGTTTCCACATAGAGCACATTTCTAGCTAAGTGGCATGGGCTGCTTAACGAAATAATAAAAGCAGTGAACTACAAGGTTAGACAAGCAGGAAAGAGAGGAATGACCATGTAAAATACTGAAGCCATGGAGAAAAGTAGAACACTATATAGTGAGTTCACAAGCTTAGATTCATATAGAAGAGACCAGAAAATGTCTATCTAAGATTCCTCTGTCTTAACTGTAATCAAAAAATTACAAATGCATACAGACAACACCTGGATTTAAGGTTAGGTTGAGACCTTACAGAGTACCAGAGTCACAAAAGCAGTTAATAAAAGAAATATAAAAGATGTTCAATCTAGGAGTGATAGAAATTCACAAAGTGAGTGTTGTCGTCCAATAGTTCTGTCTCTTAAACTGGATGAAATATTAAATTCTATAACAACATTAGAAAACTGGACAAGATTCCAACATTTAACAGTTAGCCCATGTTCAGAACTGATGCAGTTAGTGAGGACCAAAGAAAGGTCAGATACCACTTACCCCTTCTGCCAAACGAAGACAAAAACGCAAAGCCTGATGGTCACAGTGTACTGATTAATGAATTACGAATCCTATGTTATGAACTCATATTAGTGATTGCTGATTTTACCAAGATATTTTAGTCGATATACAGATGCCTCAGAGGTTGATTTAGAGGCAGTGCTATCCTATGACATTCAAGGTGAGGAACATTCCGTATGCCGTATCGGCAGAAAATTAAGCAACACTGATAGAGAAAAGCTGTTTATCAATAATGTGGGCCTTCCACTCCTTGAAGTGTTATGTGCTTGGTGGGTATTTCATCTTAATAGCTGTTTATATGTCTACAATAGTTGAGTAAGCAAGAAGATGGGAATACCAACTGCACTCTCTCTACAACCCTTCCAGTTTACAGTAACCAACAGGCCAGGGCTAGCAAACCAGAATTTTGAAAGTATTCTCAGGTATTCTGACCTGACCTACCAACTGAGTCTAAAAACCATGAATTTATATTGAAAAGAGGGTAATTGTAAAATACTGAGTGTAGCAAATGTGCATTTTGCCTTTCTATACATGGCAAAGTTATTGCTGGGTGGGAACATTCTCAGCAGAAACTGATTTCCAATTTACTGCTGCATAAAAGAAGGGTTCCTGTTTAGAGGAACCCAGGAAGTTATTTACTCAAGTGGTTTGGTGGTTGGCATAATGGTTAAGGTGTTTACCTCACAGGCATAAGATGCAGGGCTTGATTCTCAACTTTGAATGAAATTGGATAGTCTTAAAATGGCCCACAAGGACAACTAGTCTACTACTTACCTATGAACCTATGAGATCAGCAAAGAAGCAAGCATGCATTTGCATGAAGACCCTGGAGGTAGACAGCATAGCAGCCCAGTTGTGGTGCAAGTTGGAGTTGTACCTTGAGGATGTACCAGTTACACAGAGCTAAAATCTGACCTGGAAGAGGACTGCAGCATTGGAGTTTCTTTTTTTCCAAGAGCAGCCCATTTGAAAGATTGTGACTATAGTGGAGAAAAACGTAAGGTATTCTTGTTCTGTAAGTGTTAAAAACCCAAACTGGCTATAATATTTTTTTTGTGCTGTGGAATTTGTTGTGATAAAAAAGCAAAGTGAGCTAGCATTGTTTTGATCACACTGCGGAATTGTTGAATAAACTGGTATGTTTTTATATAACCAATGTATCTTGTACATCCCTGAATGTGTAAAGTACACAATTAAATGTGATTGCTTTAAAAAAACTGACCAATCAAAACTGAATACTTGTACGCAGAAATTGTACGTTATTCCTATACCTTACTTTCTGACTTGTTTTGCTACCCTAGCTGTATGGCTGTTGAGTGCTGTAGTCCCTTTGCATGTTCATAACAGTTCAGAATATCTCATGTAAAAACTGAGTGTAAGGACACACACTCTTACCACGTAGCACTGCCATGGTAGTTCACAATGTTTTTATGGCTAATCTCACCATGGCTGTACCAAAGATTTTGGAGATGTTATGGGTCACAGAATATTTAACAAAGATACCCTTTACATTACATCTGAGGAAGATCTCTCTGCAAGTATCTAACTATTTCAAAATGGATTTAGTCCAGGAAAAGCATTAAGTAAACACTACATTTAGAGACTGAAAAGCTGACGTTTTGTGGCAAGTACAGTAATGGACAGATTGCAAGTGGCTGTAATTATTGAACATAGGATGTGGTGTAGGGTTTTCACTGTTGGAACTAGCTACAGTCAGCCAGATCACCTGTATTTCACTGGTCTTGTGACTGCAGTAAGCATCTGCTGGGTATTTAGTGTGTCACAAGTAAGGTATTCCTCAGTCTGCTGTGGCTTAGGTGCAACTGGTTGTGATGGAAATTAGACAAAGCATAGTCATGTATATTACATCTTTTGCCTGGGCTCTTAGACCACGTATGAGATGACAGTCAGTGAGGTGCTGTTCTCTGCATATTTTGTCTGGGTAACAAGCCAATGGATAGAACAGAATTGATACACTGTGGTGCCATAGCCTGCATGCTTTGTTTACATACTTCTCAACTATACACATTTTTGCAAAATATCCAGATTATTGCCTCATATTTTTGGTCTGTTCCTCATAAACTTTTTGATTTTTTGGTAAATCATTGGGGACTGAAGTCATTAAATAATGACAAACATTGTAGTTTCGGACTTCATATCCTTAAGAAAATGTATGCTAACAACACCTTTGATTCTACTAACTTTCTTAGTGCAAAAAAACAATATTTAAAATTTGTCCCTATTTTTGGGTCCATCTCCCCCATTATTTCTGAATTTGTTAGCCATTGGCTGGGAGGAGTATCAGTCAGTGAGGTGCTGTACTCTGCATATTTGACAGAGTAATAAGCTATTGGTTGGCAGGACTGTCAGTCAGTGAGGCTCTGTACTCTGCATGTGTTGTCTGAGTAATAAACCTTTGGTTGGGAATCGGCAATTACTGAGGTAAAGTACTTTCTGCAAAATTTTGGTAGATGTAAATCAACTGCTGCTAGACTGTTAATTCTGATGCTTATTTTACGCTGACAGTTTTAGAAATAAAAGAACACTATTTACAACGATCTACCGAAAATAAAATGTAGCACAATAAAAAAAAAAAAACACGATGAAAGGTTCACTTGAGAAAACTTTCATTGGAATTATATCAGAAAGTTGAGAAGGGAATTATATGCTGGAACCCTGTGCATGTACAACAGATTATATGATTCACACATCTTTCATCACTGCAGTCATGGCAACGACAGAACAAGACTCCAGTCATGAAATGAGTGCCATAGATGAAAGTACTTTGGAGTGTAGAAACAGCTGCAGCTAAAGAAAGGGTTCTTACGTGTTATCGCAACCAGATTTTCGCGGTTGCGAAATGCACATACCTCCACAGAAGCAAGGTTATTACACACTTCAAAGTTATTGTAAGTCCTTACAAGTGGCCAAAAACTGTACATGAGTTTTACGAACTGAAACAAGTTCAGAAATAATCATTTTTTGCGTCTGTTACAGACTTACGCTTGAGTCATCATGCCTGCTGTTGTACTATCAGTTGCATTATTTACAGTTTGTGGATGCAAGTGTGCAGAGAATAGTGACTGTCATTGCTAAACTTACAGGGAAACTACTTCATGTTACAGTGACATGGGGTGAGAAAACTCCACATTTCATTTTGTATGACGGTGCTTGTGAAACAAAACGGTAATACATAACTCCCCCAATTTCACAGTCTCTGTTTTCCTTCTGTGAAGGATTCGTTGCCCAGTGTGAAAATATTCCAACACACAGTACGACATCAGTCATGACAACTCATGTGTGCATCTCTAATGCTCGCAAAACAGGAAGAGGATTTCTTAAATTGTTCCTGTTCTTTAAAGTCATGTATATTTTTTTGAAAGTAGTAAGGACTATGATTGGCACTTAGAAATCTTTCAGCCACTCATTTGTCTGCTGGTAGGCACTATTCACAACCGTGAAAATCTGATTGCGATAGCACGTAAGTACCAAAGAAAGTATACTAGTGCCTTTGAGATATGGTAATGAAATTGATTCCAGTCTCACTGTACCAGCCAATTGTTTGGAAGATACCATCAGTCTTGTGTGAATTACTTGATGCTTTATTACAGGATTTGAAAACTTACCCAGGCTCACAAAGGGGAGGTCAGGGAATCTGCTTGCAACATGAGCTTGTACAAATTATTTTGCCAGAATTTCCACTAAATTAAAATAAAGGAGAATTACATCAGAAAACTTTCTTCTTCTACTGGAAAGTCTGAGAGCCAAGTACACTTCGATAAATACTTTGGGCAGAATTCACATAGTATTTATTGCATTGGGCTAGTCTACTGAAAGTGTTTGGAAAATATCAACACAGGGTTATGTGACAATGCCTCTAAAGGACAGTCAAAAATATTATCACTGAGCTCCAATCATGTAGCTGGTGCTCAGTATATATGCAAATGATTTACACAGCATCAATATTTGTGCTAATATAATTTACAGATAGCTATACAATTTTTAAAAGCTTTCTGAAACTGAATTATGATACACACAGGGGGCACTACCCTACAAAAGCTTTCTGAAAATGAATTATAACACATACACAGAGGGCACTACCCTATAAAAGCTTTCCGAAACTGAATTACAACAAAGACGCACACACGGGCACTACCTAAACAGATGCAACTATGTTGTCATGGAAGCAGAGGTAGTGAAGCTGTAAGTAGTTCAGTGGCAAAAGTCTGTTATAAGCTATCAAACACACACACACCAATGGATACAAAAACTCAGATAGATAGGAGATCCTCCTACAGCATAGGAATGGGTAATAAATCAAACATATTCCATAAACTTTCCAAAAGGGACTGACCCATTCCTGTGCACTATCCTAGTCTCAGTAGTCCACACTACATGCACCTCTTTCCTTTGTGTATAACTGCAGGTTTGCTGCAATATGCTGACCAAGTTTCCATCATGGAAGCTTGGATAGATACAGAGTTTAGTCCATTTTTGGTGACTTGTCCTTTCTTGTTATCTGTAGTGCAGCACCCAAAAAGAGATAAATTCAGCTCCAACTTTATTCTTCTTTCCCCCTCAACCTTCCCTCAGGAAATATCAACTATAACTCCACATACTATAATTACGGAAAAGGTCTTTAATGCTTTCTCTAAGACCAAGAACACTGTATCAATGAGCCCAGACAATATCCCAGGATGCCATCTAAATAACATGACACATTACCTACAAGGATCACTGGAATTACTACTTAACTGTAGCCTCCAAACAGGCTTCATGTCTCATGAATGGAGAAAGGCAACAGTCATCTCTCTGCACAAAGGTGGGCTATCTACAGAACCATAAGTCTCACTAGTCTTATATGTAAAGTCATGGAAAGAATTACCATGGAGATGATCAACAGAGATATAGTAAACCTACAGTCACTGGACCCAATCCAGTTTGGTTTCGTCAAGGGCAGATTATGCCTACTCAACCTAGTGGACTTCTTTGAGAAGGTCACCAAAGCAATGGATGAGGACAAAATCATTCACACTGCCTACCTTGACCTGGCCAAGGCATTTGACAAGTTATTCCACTCAGGCATTGTTGACAAACTCAAGAAGTTAGGCACAAACCTGTATGTCACCCAGTGGATAGCCAACTGGCTCACAGACAGGACCCTGGAAGTTAGAATTGGGGAGTCTGCCTCTACAATGAAGCCAATCACAATTGGAGTCCCTCAGGGATCAGTTCGTGGACTGCTCCTTTTTGACATTTACTTCTCAAAAGTCAAGGCCAATGTCAGTGGTCTCTGGCTGACTAAATTTGCAGATGATTGCAAATTAGGAACTGTCATTGAATCGCACATGGTCACAAATGTTCTCCAGGAGGGGCTGACACAGACAAACAACTGATGTCAGAGTCATGGACTAAAATTAAATGCCAAGAAATGCATAATAGTATCCTTTGGGAAATCATCCATCCCTGGTAATTATCATATTGACAACACACTCCTAAGAGTTGACCCAGTAGTCAGGGACTTAGGGACACACATAGATGGTAATCTAGCCTTTGATCATCACATGTCTACAGTGGTGAGGAAATCATTCTATGTTGCACAACGTATAAACAAGGGCAAGTCCAAGGAAGTCATTGTACCACTGTATTCGGCATTCATCAGACCTACTTCATTGAGTACAATTCCCCTTTTGCTATGTACCTAACCAGGCATATCCAGCAACTGGAATGTCCACAGAAGTTCCTCACTAAAATAATATAGGGTGTAAATAATATGTCTTATGCAGAACCCCTCAAGGCCCTATCCCTGTATTCTGTCTCCTACAGCCTTTTGAGGGGAGATCTGTGCCCGGCATACAGGGCATTGTCAGACCCCACTCTGATGGACCTTCCTGCATATCCACAAAACAAAATACCAGCATTACCAATTCTAAAGACTTAAACCTTACCTGTGATATAAATACGACCTGCTGGGGAGATAGCTATTTATCCCAGAGACTACCCCATCTATGGAACAGGCTCCCCATCCATGTGAAGCAGAGTTCCTCCCTAATCCAATTCAAGTGCAACTCGGACAACTGGATGGGAAACCGGAAATTCATCCCTGGTTTACCACCTTTGTCTTTGATGCACAAAAATTACAGAACCAACTGATATTGCCAACATCCTGGCAGATAGGTTCAGTGCTAAATTTACCCCCTTCAAGGGCCCATATCTATACAGGAAGAATGCAGAGTCCCTGTAATCACAACTTCACAGGCAAATGTAGCACTATCTAAAGCCAAAATCACAGCATCCATGGGATCGGACAACATCCCAGGCTGCATTTTACATGAACTTCAGAACGTACTGACTCCCCACCTAAGCACCATGTTCAATCATAGCCTCATGTCAGGCTTTGTGCCCACTGAATGGCACACAACAACAGTTATCCCACTCCACAAAGGGGGAGCCACCACTGATCCTGGGAACTATTGCCCTAGTAGCCTGATGAGCATGGTCTGCAAGGCCATGGAACGTATCATCATGGAATTCATAAACAAAGACATTGGTAACCTCCAAACTCTGGACCCCACCCAGTTCGGGTTTGTGAAAGGCAGATCATGCCTCCTCAACTTGGTTAACTTCTTTGAGGCAGTCACCAAAGCCGTAGACGAGGGTAAGGTGGTTCACACAGCCTATCTTGACCTCGCCAATGTTTTCAACACCATCCCCCATTCTGGAATTATAGCTAAACTCCCTAAACTAGGTATAAATCCCTATGTCACAAGATGGGTTGCCAAATGACTCACTGACAGAACCCACACTGTAAAAGTTACAGACTCCAAATCTGACTTCAAACAAGTGACAAGTGGAGTACCACAGGGATTAGTCCTGGGACCTCTCCTGTTTTGTATCTACTTCACTGAAGTACAGGCTAACACAGAAGGCCTCTGGCTAATGAAGTACGCAGATGGCTGCAAACTAGAAACTATAGTCGAGTCCCTAAATGATGTGGACATCCTACAGAAAGGCCTCACTGAGACAGATGCCTGGTGTCAGAGCCATGGCCGCAAGCTCAATGCCAAAAAGTGCATTGTTACCCCTTTGGTAAAAACTCTGTACCCATGAACTACCACATAGGCAGCAGTCTTCTTAACACCGAATGTGTGATAAGAGACCTTGGGACCCAGGTGGACAGTAGTCTCTCCTTTGATAAACACATTGCCACAGTAGTCAGGAAATCCTTCTACATGGGACTCATCACAAAAGGGTTCTCATCCAGGAAAAAAGAGGTCATTGTTCCCCTCTACTCGACCTTCATTAGACCCATTATAGTGTACAATGCCCCTTTTGGAATGTACCTCACAAGACATCTGCAGCAGCTGGAAAGGCCACAGAAGTACCTCACAAAGAGGATTACTGGCCTCAAACAGATGCCCTACACTGATCATCTCAAAAAACTTTAGCTTTACTCTGTAGCATATCGCCTACACCGAGGTGATCTCTGCCTAACATGTCAAACCCAGAGCTGTTGGACATGCTACAGCTAAAGAAATCCCAATCCCTTCGAGCTACATGCTCTAGGGACCTAAACCTTGTCACCCCAATTAACAGGACTTGCTGGAGGGATAGATTCCTGTTTCAGAGACTTCCCATACTCTGGAACATGCTACCCATCTATGTCAAGCAAAGTTCCTCATAACACTATTCAAGAAAAATCTTGATGAGTGGATGGGAAATAGGAAATACACCCCAGGGATCACTTCTGTGGCTCTGCTCAGCAGGGGCACAGGAAATTAACTTTCTTGGGTTGGCATAAGCCAGGGAACTTTGTTGGCTAGGCTTCTCAGGCCCTTGGACTGATAGCCTTGTACCTACCTATGAAAACAATTAACCTGTAAATGTTTCATTTCCCAAGCCCATGCTTACACTTATCAATGGTATCAGAACTTATAAGACATTTGGGATGCATGGCTTGGCTTAAAAAGGCCCTTGTGGTCATTATCTGAGTAAATACCTATGAACCTATAAAAGGCAATGCTGTGAGTGAAAGAGCGCTTTGTTGCTGTTTTCTGAAATTCACCAAGTTAAAATTTAAGGCTGAATATACCATGTAGTATGTCAAGGGTACAGAAATTTGTTGTGGACTCTTCCTCATTAACTCTCTACCCGATAATCTGAGAACATTACAACAGGAGTTCATGGATGTTGTCTTTGATCTAGTACCCTTGATTACAAACTGTTCAGTTTAGACTGACTTCAACATTTAGTCAAGAATTAGTCTGTGACCCTAGTACAATAACTTCTTTCTGTTATGAAAGGGTTTGACTTCCTACAGGTAAGTATTTATATGTATTCCTTTGGACATACTCTGGATTTGGTATTAATTTTAGTGGATCCAGCTCCACATTGTTTGAATTGCAGTCAGTTTTCAAAGTTACTGCCCCTGTCTTGAACTGGCGGAATTCAAGATATGGCATACTATAAATCATGCCACATTTACCATAACAGTTCCCTTTTGTATCCAGTGCATGCAATGCTCATGAAGTACTTGTAGCTTATCATATTAGCTGCACATTCCTCTAGATTTGCTTCCCCTAGGTCCTGCACACCACAATCATCTTTAAACACATGGCTTGATATACAGTTTGATGCTATGAGGAAAGGGGGGACAAATGATCACGCATAAAGTGAGATACACTGGCAGAAGTAAGAAGACAAATGTTTCCATCAGGGGAGGTGTATTTTGCAGCCAAGTGTCTGTCTGCACTATTGTGAGTGTTTGACAACCTGAGTAATCTGGCTTGTCTTTCTACTCGGAGGACTTTCTTCTGAAGAATGAGAGTTACCTGCTAGGTTCTTTGCAGCTCATCTGGCATCACTGCTGACAGTTCCACCTACGACAATAAGGTCAGTGGGTGCCTCTAATCTTTGTGTGGTAAACCTGGCATGGATGTGTTGTGAGTTTAAGCAATTTGACTATTATGAAATAACTTTGATTTCAGGTATTTGATTTCTAACCTATGCCCTGGGTCCATGTCCGCCATACTTGAGCAATGGTTTTCCAAATAGTCTCTTATTCTTTAATTACTCGAGTCTTTCCATCTGTATTGGTTACTCAAACTTTGAAGAACAATTTAGCTCCTGAAAGTTTGGGTAATTACTTCCACATCTCAAATTTTCTGTTCACAGACAAGGTTAATGAGAAGGTTGTTTTTTAACAGTCTAATTCAATTGTCAAAGAATGTTATACTCACAAATCTATTATAGTATGGTCGTTGAACTACTCATAGTGATAAAGTCCTTAATTCAGGTCTGGTGTGACTTCCAGAAAGTCAGGGATTGGTGATGGATTTACTGGATCTCTTTGATCTCTCCTCAGCATATAGCACATTTGATCACATAATTCTTCTTGGGCATTTGCACACTTACTGTGCATTGTAGTGAAATGGTTTGCCCCTAACCCTCAGTACATACTCAACAGATTGTGTCTGGGGTAAATTGTTAATCCTCATATACTGTTGCATCTGGAATTCCACATGGCTTCAATTTGGATCCTTTGTTATTCTGTATGTATATGCTTCAGTTAGATGAGATTTTCTGGACAAGTTTTCATTATCATTGCAAGAGTAAGAATGCATAAATGTATCCCTTTTTACTTCAGTACAATTTGTTTACTGCAGATTTATTTACAGACCATCGTCTGTGACTTAATGTGGCTGAAAATGTACTGGCTGTTCATGCCACCTTGGGGGATTCTGACCAATCATAAATCCAGCTAAGTAAAAAGGATTAGCATTCCTCTTACAGGGTAGAACAGCAGAAAGGAGGCATGTTTTGAGTAGAAAAAATAACCACATGATTGAGAGCTGTCCAAACACAAAATGAAATATGCAAATACTGATCTAGCCAATAATGCAGACTCTTGAAATGTAATACACAAAGTATATTGTAGAATAATTATTATACAGTGGCAGGTGCACAGTACCCTATTTCCAGAAATTCACTCACTGGAAGAAAAGCTATTCAGCTGCCTGGATTAGTTACTTACATTCCATCTATTTCCTTGAAAATAGTTATTCAGCTCTGCTATGGTAGCATGACTACTCCCATTAAAACAGAGACAAAGTGCAAGGATCCCTGCTGAAATTTGATAGAATACTCCTGGGATGCTCATAATAACAGAACTACAAATTTGGGGGAATATATGTCAAGTATGAGCTTGTGGTACTTCAAGGTATTCCCCCCAACTGAAAGGTGCAATACTTCAGAATTAGTATACACAAGTATCAGAAATTTCAGGAGAACACAGTTTATACATTAGGGAGGCATTGGAAGGCTTTTACTTTAACAAAAAGCATGGTGGTTCAGTAGTTAAGATCTTTCCTTCACTGCAGCAGTGTTCGTAGGTTCGGTCCTAACCAGTGTCTTTATGGTTTGTGTGTTCTCCCTACCTGTGCCGGTGTGGGTTTTCTCCATGCACTCCAGTTTTTCCTCCTTTATTCCACACGCATGCCAGTTGATTGGCTTCTCTTGGGACTTGGCTCACTGACTCTCTACTTCCCTAAATCAATGCTGTTCATCCCTAAGAAATACTCATTTGACAAGTCTACTCTCTCAAATTTCTCTTTCCAAAATATTCAAACAGTGCCAGTCTGCAGTACAAAACTACTGGGCATTAGTTATAGATGATTAGCTTATATCTGATATTGAAATATAAAATGTTATAAAAATAACCACCTATGAACCTATATGCTATGGAATATACTTCCCATACATGTCAAACAGAGCACCTCACTGGCCCTCTTCAAGAGAAATTTTGATGAGTGGATTAGAAATAGAAACTTCACCCCTGGGATCACTCCAGTGGCTCTACTCAACAGAGGCACTGGGAAGTAACGTCAGGTGGCATGATGCCAGGGTAATCCTATGGGCTAGGCTTGTAAAGGCTCCAGGGCCATTAGCCTAGTACACACCTATGAACCTATAACTGAGTAAAAACTAGGCCTCGTTATAGTGTCTATAACCTCAATGAAAACTCTTAACAAGTAATTGCCACTTCCTACCTTCTGTTAAATTTTATTTATGCCTCTCCATTTTTTTACAAATATTAACTAAAAAAAAGCAATGCTACTACAAGATTGCCAGATTTTCTTCCAGTCTGCCAAATATAACTCACCACTATGCTGCCTTTAAAAAATTACATTGGCTCGAATTGACAAACTATATAATCCTTTCCCAACTAAAACTTGCCCATAGCATACTCTGTTTTCTAGATAAATGCCTCTCCCTTAACTTTTTACTATAGTAGTACACTCCACCCCCTCCCCAAGACCTCTCCATTCCATGGATACAAACCTTAACATTGTCAGTAAATCATATAATACCTTTCTGGACTCTACACTCCACCTGTAGAGCAACTCCCTTCATACCACCATCTACCAAATACCATTTACTCAAATCTTTTAGATATCTCCTCATATCATGGCACTGTCCCTGGATGATCTAACCACTGACCTTTACTTTTATCTCTACTCCTAACTTGACACTATTCTTTCAAATGCCCAGACAGCTCAAAACTTCCAAATCCAAAATTAGTTCAATTCAGTTTAATTTAATCACTTCACCTATTCATGCTCCTCTAACCTTTCTAAACATACTTACATTGCTTCTCTCTCATCTACCATCTCTTATCCATCTACTTTCTGCTCTCATCCTATCTTCCTAAAATAATTATTTGCATTTATTTTTATTACATCATGATAATAGTAATTTCCATTTTATTATATTGTGGTATTTCAGTTTTTCAGTTACTGTATTTTGGTTAACCTTTTTACTGCATTTTATGAGCTTTAGTCCCCAGGACTCTATTGAAAAGGGGTCTTGCAATGCCCAGTCAGACTATCCCAGTAAACAAATGAAAATAAATAAATACATATTTTTATTATTATTATTTTCTTTTTGCATATTTACCCTTACACTTGTGGCCTGAGTCAGGGGTGAAAAAGCATCTGTGGATTAGTTTACTTACCTTGCTAACAAGAGTGTGTTTGTGTGTGTGAAAACTTTATTTACTTTACTTAGGCTTCATGGTTTCCACAGTCACGACAGGGACTTGAAGTGCATAGCAGTCACAGTGACATAACGTTTCCTATGTATGGAGACATGAACACCACGCCAGTGCAGAAAACAACCAAATGATAGCAATGAGATGAACTAAGGTGTTACAATATTTTTAATTAAAAAGTAACATTTACTTTACTAACTTTTATAACAGCAAAAAGTCTGTTTAAAGAGGAAGAAATATGGGATTCACCACAAACAACAGTGTTTATCTGTCATGCTTCACCCTCAGGGTACACCTTGTTGCTAGTTTGAAAACCAGCATTCCATTCATTTTATACTTTATATTTGTTTACCAGGACTGAGCACTGATCTCCATGGACCTTCTTTTGACTGAGAAACATGCTTAGAATGACATGATTCAAGACATTGTTCTGCAGTTCCTGCCTCTACCTGGACATCAGAATTCACAAACAAATTATCACTGGTGTTCAGTATGTGGGTGTTTCTGTTACAATGGAACACATTCGCTGTTATATCTGATTTCATTATTTGGATGTTTACAGAACAATTAAACAAAAGTTAAGTACTCACCATAACACTAGATCCGTGTTGCCTGTTTCCATCCTGTCCTCAATGGATGGGTCTCAGATCATAGCAGGAATAGCCCTGAGGCCTTACAAGCCTAGCCAAGAGTTTATCCCCCAAAAAAGGAACCTCAGTTAGCACCTGTTGCTCCTGTCAATGAGGGACACAGATGGAACCCCTGGGACAAATCTGTGATTTCCTATCCACTCATCACGGTTATGCCTGAAGAGGGTCAGCAAGGTACTCTGTTTGACATGTATGGGAAGTGTATTCCAGAGACAGGGCAGCCTCTGGGAGACAAACCTCTCCCTCCAAAAGTTCTTTTTGATATCACATATTATATTTAGGCCTTTCAAGTGGGTAATGTGTGAGGAGTTAGACTTATGGATATGGAGGCATCACTAGTACAGTAGAGTCCAAAATTGCCTTGTAGGTGAGACACAGATCACCTCTAAGTAATCTGTAGGATACCAAATAGATTGATAGCAATTTGAGCCTGTCCACATAGGACAGGTGTTGGAGGCCATAGATTCTCTTTGTGAGGTATTTCTGTGGCCTTTCCAGTTGGTGCAAGTGTTTGGAGAGGTACACACCAAACGGGGCATTATACTCAATTATTGGCCTAATGAGAGAGGAGTACAGAGAGGTAATAACCTCCTTATTTCTAGATGCAATCCCTTTACTTATGAGTTGAACCAAGTAAAATGCTTTTCTGACCACTGTCGCTAAATGACAGTCAAATGTGAGACTGTTGTCAACCTGAGTACCCATGTCTCTTCAACACAGGTTGTGTGCTTATCCTTTGATGTGGTAATCAGTAGGGGGCATGTTTTGGCTGAATGACATAACACATTTTTTGCATTTAACTTAAGGCTATCACTTTGGCACCAGTCATTTGTTGCTGTGACTCCCTCTTGCAGTATGTTAACATCATTTGGGGAGTCAATGGCAGCACCCAACTTACAGTCATCTGCAAACTTGGTCATCTGCAGGCCCTTTGTCTTTGCTTGGAGTTCTGAGAATTAGATGCCAAACAGTAGGGGTCCCAGTACAGATCCCTGGGGAAACACCACTAGTGACAGGTCTGCTGTCGGAGGTGGAGACACCTATTTTGACCTTGTGGGTCCTATATGTGAGTCAGTTGGTCACCAACCTGATGAGATAGGAATTTACACCAAGTTGTGTTGGCTTTTCAATGATGCCCAAGTGGGGGATTGTGTCAAAGGCCTTGAATAATCAAGGTAAGCTGTAGGTACTGACTTTCCCTCATCCAGGGCCTTGGTGACAGTCTCAAAGTCAACCAGGTTCAACAGGCAAGATCTGCCCTTGATGAATCTGAACTCCATGGGGTCAAGTGCTTGGAGATTGCCTATGTCCTTGTTTATGAGAGCCATAATAATACGCTCCATTGCTTTACAGATCAGACTTGTCAACTAATGGAGTGACAGTTTCCAAGGTCAGTAGTGGCACCAACTTTGTGCAAAGGGATGTCAATGGCAGTTATCCACTCAGCTGGAATGAAGCCTGTTCTTAGGCTGTGGTTGGATAGCGTGCTCAATGGCAAAGCTAATTCTTGCTGGAAATGGTGTAGAATATAGCCTGGGATACTAATCATACTTCTCAACCTCTTAGAGCAAAAAATCTGGACAAAGCCTAAAATGATGGGGGGACAGATTTTAAATATTGCTCTTACAAACTTAAAAAGTTAACAAAATACTAGGTTTTGCATTAGCATGAATTTTCTGAAGGGTGTGGAGCCAAACTCAAATGTTTATCATTATTTAATGACATCAGTTTTCAGCTATTTGCCATAAAGGTACAGATTTTAGGAAGAACACACCAAAAATATGAGGCAAAAATCTGGACATTCTGTGAAAATATGTACAGTTGAGAGGTATATCAGGTCACATGGAAGCTGTGACTTTTGCCTTAGATATGGCCTTTAACACTTGAGCCACTGAGATGTGAGGTGTGGGACAAGTATCAGGGATGTTGAATGGGCCTTTGGGGGGGACAGGGAGAGTGAAGTTTCCACTGAACCTATCTGCTAGCAGGTTGGCTAAGTGAACAGGATCAGTGCAAGTGATACAGTTAAGTACTAATTCAGAATAAACCTGGGCTTTGCCATGGAGGTTCTTGACATAACTGAAGAAGGTTTTGTGGTTTCCCTTTATTTTAGAGGCTAGTTTTGATTCATAATTGGGGGGGTTTTCAATAGTGATTTAATTTGCTTGTTGAGGGTAAGGAGGGAGTTTATCCAATTTGGAATTTGTTCCTTTTTCCCTTGGACAACAGTTTCTTTCTTTTGTTGTAAAGCCAGTCAATAGAGGAAGTCCACCAGACAGGTTTGTGTTTTCTTGAGCAGCAGGTTTTAGTTCTGTTGGGTATGGCTGAGTCCATGCAGTTGTATAGGTGCTTGTATACTGCATTGGTGTACTGCTCAGCATAGCTGCCTGCATCCACTGGGGGGGGGGGGTGGTATGAAGCTACTGATACTCTCCCTTAGGAGGTTGCAGTCAGCTTTTGAGAAGTTTTTAGCCTGGTTATGTCTGGGGAGGGGGATAGGTGGGATAGAAACTTTAAATGAGACAGACCGATGATCTGATCTCACCAGGGAAGAACATATTATGAGAATGGTGCAGTGATTGCCCATGTTGGTGAGAACCATGTCCAGAGTGTTATCTCCCCTTATGGGGGGTGAGACAAGCCTGTCTAGTGCGTTAGAATTCATGAAGTCAAGGAATTGTTGGGTGAGCGCATTTGTGCAGGAATAGTTCACCCAGTCTATGGTGGTGTAGTTGATGTCACCAAAGATCAGGGTGTTAGGGGGTACCTTGATGGAGTAAAGTAGGTCCAGGTAAGAGGAGTGGGAGTCCTGATTCATGGAGGGGGGTCTGTAGTTGACTTTATCTTGGATGAGTGTCTTGGCAACTGTCAGTTGCACCGGGACTAGTTTCAGTGCATCATGCTGGCAAACCAGTCTGGAGGTGTGCTTGCCCTTAATCAAGTCAGAGACTCCACCACCCTTAGTCTTCCCGACCTCATTTTGGGGTCAGAATGTGTGGAATGAGGTATAGCCTGGTAAGGCAGGGGTGCTCTCCACAGCCCTGAACCAAGTTTCTGTGACAACACAGAAGTCGGCATCTTGCAGTGTGAGGAGAGCCTCCAGTGAGTGCATTTTCAGGTTAAGATTCCTAGGGTTAAGTAGCATGACCTTCAATTTGCTTTTTGACCAATCTTTTATGATGGAAGATTTGTGTTTGGGACATTGCCTAAAAAAGGCACAATGAGGGAGGCAAGAGTCTTGGCCAGGATCTGGAATCCCAGGGGTGACAGGTGGAGGCCTTCTCTGGCAAGGCACTGAGGCCTGTCAACCATGTCATCCCAGGCAGACAGATACTGTATCCCCTTGGAATGACACCAGAAACTTAGCCAATTGTTGAAGTCAATTATTTTTTGTTGGTATTGTGGTATCATCCCATTTAGTATCCAACTATGGCCACTTCCAAGCTTTGAGTCTGGTGCTTAGGCTTCTCTCCCTACCCATCACCCCTGTGAAAAGAGTGGGCTATCTCAGACTGAGTATGCCTGCCCAAAAAAGGTACTGGAAATTTTAAAATATATATGTGAGCAACTAACGAGTGTAGCTGACTTAAATACTGATAACCTGTATAAGGAAAGAGAGAGACAGACAGCAACAGGACATTCAGGAGCGACACAAAGTCAGCTAGATCTAACTCAGAATGGTATTTATTTATTTATTTATTTATTTACTGACATTTGTTAACCAGGTTTGTCCAGCTGGGCCAGAGGCCCATATATATATAAGTATATTGTAAACAAACTATACTTCTGCAAAGATAAGGAGGGGGATGGTGGGAGGGTAGTTGAGGAAAGAATGAAAACAGACAACACAGATTATCATAATAGTAAGCACATACATTTTGTATCTGATGATGTCTTTTCTGTCCATTCCTCAATGGATGGGACCGAGTCCCCAGCTACTTTTATTCTTGGGGAGCCTCTAGGAAGGATATTCCAGAACACAACTGAATAAAAGAATGCCCTAGGTCTGGATTGCATATCCAGTTTGTAATATGAGATGAAGGTATGTACCTTGGACCAGGTATCTGCAGCAAATATGTCATCAACTGGAATGGTGGAGAAAAAGGCTATAGATGAATCCACTGATCTGGTATAATGGGCTTTTGGGGACAGAGAGAGAGAGGAATTCCTTTTTCTTGATAAACAAAGGAAATGCACTGAGTTATCTGCATGAAGCAGTGACTTTGGATACTGATCTTTCCAAAAGAAGCAGTGGAGAATGACTGAAACAACTGATCAAATTTCTAAAGGGTTTTGTCTAATGTGGACAATAATGTAACTGACATTGAATGTCCAGTAAATGCAGAGGACATTCATCTTTGTTTGAGACATTTGGGAAGAAAACTGGAAGACTTACGGACTGATTAATGAATGGTAGAAGCCACCTGGGAGAGAAAGGATGGGATGGTTTCTCAGAGACTCTCTATCCTTATGACAAATCAGGTAAGGAGGTTTTGAGGATAAGGAAATCCTCCTGGCAGAAGCGATAGCCAACAAAAATAAGGTTTTCCATGATAAAAACTTCAGGTCAGTTTTAGCACTAAGTTCAAAGGGAGGGCCAGTCTGAGCCTGCAAAATAATTGTAATAACCCATGGAGGAAGTGGATCACTAACAGGAGGCCAAAGTAGAAAAGTGCCTCGAAGGAAAGCCTTGAACAATCTAAGCGAAAAACCTTGACTGAGCAGCCTGCAATTTTCCATACAAAATGAAAGCATTAGATTATTAAAATAATGGATTAGATTACTGCAAATGTCTATGATCACTTTTAAAGTTAAAATGGTATTTATTATTTTCACCTAACATCTATTGTAACAAACAGTAAGGTCATATAGGGATGAACATTTGGGTGATTTTAATGCTTTCATGCACAAAGTTAAGTTTGTTAAGTTTAACTTTTGTTGATCGAATTAATGTTTTTGAGATATTTAATTAGGGTGTGGAGAATAGTAGACTTAAAAGAAGTTGGAATATGTGTATTACCGCTGATGAAATCCCATTATGCTGAAGAGATGAAAGCACTTAGTTCCTTTCGATTTTATTGTGAGTCGTTAAAAATAAAACTAGAAGAAATGACTGTATTAGTGGACCATTTTGTATGGAATATTGCAGTCTCCTCAGTCAAGGTGTTGTTTTTTTTATTTGTTGTTTTGAAATTTGAATTTTGTTCACAATCTAACTACAGCTATGGGTTGTGATTTTTTCCCCTGTGCAGGAGGAGGAAATTTGCAGCTAACTGCACTTTAATGTAGAACAGCTGTCCCCACGTTAAAAGAGAAGCTCAAGAAAGTCCATGATAGATGGGAGAGGAGCTGAAAATGATTACTATCTTCCCCACAGCCCAAACAAAAAAAAAACTTTTCCATTTGCTTTAATAAACTTTCCTAGTGGAAGGCTTCTGGAAGGAGGACAATATATATTGATAAATGGGAATGGTAACACTGACTGTCGAACCATCACTGGAACTGGAGAAGGTATGCAGTCAATTTGAGAGGCTGATTGCTCGACTGAGGCAACCCTAAAAAGTAAGAAAGCAAATATGGAACAGAGCTCAGTACCCAAGAAGGATGAATTACATGAGACCAGAGGAAGGGAAACCCCACCTGTTGAAGCCAATATAAGAATTAATGTGACCTTCAATGCTGATGCTTTCCGTAAGAGCTTTGGAATCAGGGACATCAAGGAAATGTATAAAGGAGTCCTGAGGAGTTGAGGGTGCATTAGAACATCCTGTGATGACTCCACCCTCATGAACAATTAGAGTGAATAACTTGTGATATTTGGTGTTGTGGGGAGAGGCAATGACATCGCAAGGTTGGCTCCAGCAGCTAAAAATATGCTCCATTACTTAGGAGTTGAGGGATCACTAGTGGGGAAGCATGATGGATCTGCTCAACTTGTCTACCAGTATGTTTGACTATCCTGGGGATGTGTGGCAGTTAGTAAGTGTCAAGAAGATATCACCCATTGCCACAATCTCATGACATCTTGAGGCAAAGGATAAAATCTGGTTCCACCCTGTTTGTCGATGTACCAAACAACCACCATGTTGTCTACTGGGTTGGAAATCACACCTAAGGGGAGAGAGTCCTGTAAGGCCTGCAATGGTAGAAGGACTGCTGTCACCTCTAATATATTGATGTGGAGACTGGCCTTGGCCTGTCTTTTCCACATAATCCCCCTCACCACTCCAGTTAGGAAGTGTCCATGGTCACTGTGTCTTGGGAGAAAGGCAGAATGGACTTCCCTGAAGAACATGCAAAGAATTTAGCCATCACTGAATGTGGGTTCTACAAATGTTCATTAGACTCACTAGAAAGGAAGAGTGTTGTTTTGTGATTGACCATTAAACTGCCAGTGTCCAATGAAGAACATGCATATGGAATCTGGCCAGTGGTACAAAGAGACTGAAGCAACCATGGAGCCTAGAAGGCAAAGAACTAATCTTGCAGGTGACTTTTGACAGAAGTTTTCGGGCTTGAAAGGAGAAGCTTCTCTATCTGGGTTTTTGTGCCCAAAGTTGTTCAGATGAACGTCAGAGAGTGAACTAGTTGTAACCTGGACTTTTTTAAATAAACTGTGATTTCCAAGTCCATACAGAACTGAGAGAAGGAACCTCTGACTTGAATTAGTAGAGTTCTGATAGGACAGTGATGAGACAGTAGTCCACGTATGGGAATACTTGGAAACCGTGCGGTCACAGATGAGCTGCCACCACTGTCATGCACTTGGTGAACATCCGGGGGGCTGTGAATGAGTCCAAAGGGCAGTGCTCTGAACTGGAAATGACTGGCACCCATCCTGAACTGAAGATACTTCCTGGAGTGCCTACCTACCTTCATGTGTAGTAAGCATCCTGAAGATCTATCAAGCACATCCAGTCATCTTTCCTCAAGAAGGGAAGAATGGTCTGTACCATGACCATCCAGAATTTTGTTTTACAAACTTGTTTAATCTGCTTAGGTCCAAAACTGGCCTTGGGTCCTATTTCTCTTTGGCACTAAAAAGAATCTTAAATAAATTCTAGATCATCTCTGGTCTGGAGGCACCTCTTGGATAACTCAATTTCTTAGAAATGTCTTTGTTTCTGAAGCAGCAACTTCCCTTTATGAGGGTGGAATATTGGGAATTCTTTTCTGAAGTGAAGGGGGAGTGTGAAAAGGTATGACAAAGCTTCTGGTTGCATCCCAAATGTCTTGAGTGATGAGCGTTCAGGTTGTTGGGAGTAGGGACAGGCAACCCCTGATTGTCTCCAGAGTACAACAGTTGGGCAAACATGCAAGAGCACTGGAAAGTCTTCTCTAAAAAATGACCCCCAGAAGCCTTCCTCAGTTTTGTGGGCCACCTATGCCTCTTGGGTAACATCCATTATGACAGCTTTCTACTCTCCCTTCGGAAGCTATTTCTCCAGAAGAAACTGAAAAACCCTTGGGATTTCCAAAAACAAAATATCTTACCTCCCTTTTGATTTCTAGAAAAAGTCCTTTGAGGAGTGGAGAGTTTGATCCCTATGGCAGAAAGGCATTTGAATTCCTTCTTACTTCTAGAGATATTTTATTTGACTTTGGGACCAAACCAGGTGAAGTATCATAAGGGGTGTTGATGAAGGACATTTTGAAATCCTCCAGAAAATTTCAGAACCACACCCAGGCATGCCTCCTGATGGAAATGCCTGTACCAGCTGTGTTAGACACACCCTCTGTAGCATTAGAAATAGGGCTCATAGAGGCACTGGAATGTGATTGGAGGGTAGCCAACTGAATCAACACCTTTCTTTTGATCAGGAGATTTGGTGATCTCCTTTGTCAAATCTCTCTGAAAATTAGTAGTGTGCGACAGGTAATTCAGCACTCTCGCTGAAAATGTAGATGAGGAATATACAATCTTCCCTATTGTGTCCAATGCATGTGACTCCCTGTTAGGTGAATGGATAGATGAGGTCTTTTCTGCAAGCTCTTTCTTAGTGGCCACCACCACTAACGTGGAATCTACTTGCTGGATCTTTGGTATAATGTGGGTCTATCTTTAGGAGTTATCAAAACTTTACTGGACATCTTGGGGATAAGTTCAGCCATGTCTGGTTCTTACCATGCCTGGTATGAGTTTAGGTCTACCATATCATCTGCGGGGGACCACTGAAGAAGTAGAAGGGCCACAGCTGAAAGGTTTGAGGAACACTGATTCTTCTGGAGAAGGATCTTGGGAAGACCAGCCCCTTTCTATCTAAGAAGTTCTCATGGAGGATCTAGGTGAACACTCTCCTTCATTGAAATCAGATTCAGTGGTCAATGATTCCTTTGGGGAATCTATGTGCCTCCTTTACACTTATGTTTCTGGTGAACCTCTGCTATGGGTGGTTCAGGAAATGACTCAGAAAGAGATGTAGTTTCTCTACAGAGAACTTGCTTAAAGCTTTCAGAAACTGGCTGTCCCATCAGGACAGGGAAAGCATGCCTTGGATATTGGAAGATACTCAGGATGGGTTGGATCTGACTCCAAAAGGCAGATGTGTGTGTCTCTCTCTCTCTCTAGGCTGACACCATACTCTTTTGAAAGCCTAGCTCAAGATGGGTCAGGAGAATCCCACTGCAGCAGCTGAAACTCCTGAAAGTAGCTCAACCATGAAAGACATTCAACTAGGACCCAAGGCTGATGCTGGAGCTGAACTATCAAGTGCCAATGCTCTTTGAAGGAAAGGATCCAAAGTCTTTGAATCTGATCTCTCTGTGTACGAATCTGTACCAGTAGTCCATCTTCAAGTCTCCGACTGTGCCACAGCAGACTTCATTAGAGACCTTTTCAGGACTGAGGAAGAGTGTAACCTGAGCATCAATGCAGACCTACCCTGGGCCAGGGGAAGATCAAAAAGCTCCAATCCAAGGAGTCCAATCAACTATTAACAATTGAGGGAGAAGAGACATTCCTTCTGGATCCACCAGTGGTCATGGTCAGGAGTACTCCCAACTAGATCTGTGTCTAAAGGAAATGTCTCATTATCCTGTTTAAGTCATCTTTTTTGAGGCTGCCTCAGGGAAGAAGCCAATGATAGAGGCCTGGATGGATATCTAGGTCTATGTTGTAACATAGGAGATTGGAGCCTAGGGGTAACAGGCTCCAGTGAAAAACTAAATGGAGTTACAGATCTGATAATTATCAGATCTGAAAATAGCACTGGCTCTGAGGATTTAGAGATCATTGCTGGAGGAGCAAGAGCCAATGAGGGCGTCAGATCTGGAGATCTCTTCTTTGATGTTTTTGATCTTTTTCTGTCTCCTTTTGTTTTTCCTTGGGCTTGTCTGCATTTTTGAAGGAGGAAGATGGGGAAGAAGCTGCAGCAGCCAACTACTTCCCTAAAGCTGATTAGGGCTTTTCTCTCGGGATCGCTGAAGGAGGCCCTGTAAAATATGTATATTCCTCCTCTTCACTATAGCTCTTTGCCCAAAAGCTTCATAAATCCAGCAAGCCAGCTCTAAATTAAAAAGCCCCAAGCAATACACACATTTTTCATGTGCCTCTGAATTCTGAAACCTTGAGCACAAGCAATACACTTCTTAAAGCTGGATGGCTTATCCAATGATATGATCACTACAAAAACAACTATAAAGGGAATGAAAAAGTTATTAACTATTACACTATATATATATATATATATATATATATATATATATATATATATATATATATATATATATGCACACACACACACACACACACATATAAGTATATATATTTTTATCTGTAAAACTGTAGATATAAGAAGGTACACTACAAGAAAAAGTAGGTTAAATCTGCTATAATATTATAGTTGGAATATTCCATGGGTAAAATTGGGGAAAGTCAAAGGGGAAGGGATTGTACACACACACACACATATATATATATATATATATATATATATATATATATTTATATATATATAGGTTCATACTAGGCTATCTGCCCTAGGGTATTTATAGGCCTAGCCAGAGTGTGTTTGGCTTTCGCCACCCATTTTAAATTAATTTTGCTATGCCCTTTTTCGAGGTTAGTATACTGTGCCTCTGTCTAACAGTGACACAGAAGTGATACCTGGGGTAAACCTACAATCTCCCATCCACTCATCAAGATTCCTCCTGAAAAGAGTCAATGAGGGACTCTGCCTAACCTGGACTGGGATTTTATTCCAGAGTGAAGGGAGCCTCTGGGTTATGAATCTGTCCCTCCAGCATGTCCTATTTATTTCAGTGCTGAGGTTCAAGTCTCTCTAGCGCGTAGCTCAATGGGATTTGGATTTTCTGAGGTGCAGCATGTCCATTAATTCCGGGTTGGACATGGCTTTATACGTCAGGCACAGATCGCCTCTGAGCAGGCGGTATGCCACTGAGCAGAGCTGGAGTTTCTTTAACCGGGCAGCATATGGCATCTGTTTGAGCCCTTTAATCCTATATATATATATATATATTACAGATAAATATATTTTATTATATATATATATATGTGTATATATTTGCATATAATATACATATATATATATATATATATATATATATATATATATATATTAGATACATACATGTATAAATCTGCATATATATATATATATATATATATATATATATATATATATTTTAGAAACATACATATATGTATATATATATATATATATATATATATATATATATATAGATATAAAATAAAAGATGAAAAAAGAAGGGTAAAGTTTCCTTATCTATAAAAAAATGTCAACTATTCACTCCAAACTTGTTCAGAGCACCAAGATCCATTTTAGCTCTTCATGAGACAAACATGATCTGAGGTTGCGTGCTCTTCTCATAGAATTACAGGCAGAGGGAGGATCCTGACACCTTCCAAGAAGAAGTAGTCATAGCCGGATCCAGAATTGAATCTAAGATCCATCAATTGAGAAAAGGACAAAAAGACAATCAGATTGATCTTATGTTAACAAACTTTGCTCAATACCAGGGCTCCACTTGCAGATCCTAAAATGAAAAGTAATTGCAACTCATGTCACTTTTGGAGATGCATTTAAATTGGGAAGGAATCTGTAAAAGTGCTGTACTGTCAGGTAAGACAGAATGCGGACACTTTACACAGGAATGGAAAAATCTTTAAGGACCAGTGACATGATAACATGAACAGGTCAGGTCTGGTTGATGTCACAGAAATTAAATTATCATGCAATTATTTCATATGATGTACTTTATTAGAGTGGCATGCAAGTCAGCCATTACAGAATACAGTGCCTGATATTTCTACCACTGTGAAAGAAATTGCCACCTTTCAAATATCCAAAGTGGGACTTTTGCAGGACTACTCATACTCAAAACCACAGCAAAACAGTGAGCATCACTTTCTGCAAAAATAAAAGCTCAACCTTGTAGAATTTGAACTAGTTCTGTTGTTACATATCATATGAAGAGGTTTCATACACAAAATAATTGTTTTCATGCAACAATTACGAGAAAATTAGAACATATTTTTTGTTCCAAAATCTCCAGACATTTGTCATTTTTTCATTTTTTTTGTAAAACACAACTACCCAAAAGGGACTGCCTTGCATAAAAAGAGGTAGGGGAAACTATAGAAAGTACTGGCTTCAACTATGTGAATAGTCATGAAATACAAGGAAAGCAAGTTTAAATGTGTCTTTGAAGGTTCTTTAATTCTCATTTATACAGCGACAGCAAGTTTAGATGTGAACTGGAAAAACCTTCAAAGATAGTTACTGAGCAGCCCCCCTGCATTAAGAATGAGTGGCTTTGAGATCCATTGGAGTGATGATGATGGGCAGACAAGGAGGGAAAAAAATACGGGGAAAAATACTTTTTTTTTTTTTCTTAAATACATCCTATGCCATATATAACATAGGCCTAGCTGTACCATATTCACTATTTATCAGCACCACCCACAGTGTGGCCCAAGCCCCCTAATAGACCCTCGGCTACCTGTGTGATTGACCTATTATTCATTGAGCCACACTTTCACAAGTGTGTTCCTTTAACCTTTCTCTCTCAAAATTCTGCCTAACACTAGCCATGCTTTTTCCTCCTCAGGCTTTCTCTTACAATTACTTACGCCCTTTTATACTTTAGCTAGTGTAGGCATTTGCTTGCCACATTAAACAGAATTCTTATTTATCTCAAGATGGTTCATAATCAATTATTACGGCATACTACACAAAGCCAATTGTGGCTACTATCACTCTATCAATATGTTTCTATTAAGTTTTATGTTTGTGTACAATTTTGTGTTAACTTAGTTGATTTTTGCTTTTGTAATATCCTGTATTAATTTTCTGGATTAATTCTTGCTG
Source organism: Protopterus annectens (assembly GCF_019279795.1). Taxonomy (NCBI): domain Eukaryota; kingdom Metazoa; phylum Chordata; order Ceratodontiformes; family Protopteridae; genus Protopterus; species Protopterus annectens. Next base: position 181,299,489 of record NC_056749.1, read on the forward strand.
ATTTTTGTTTTGTATGGAGCTTTTCTCCCCGGGCCTCCATTGAAAAAGGGCTCATCTCGGCCCAACGGACTTTCTTGGTTAACAAACTTCAAATAAATAAATAAATAATAAAGTGTAAGTGGTTGAGTGATTATGGTATTGGCAATGAAATTCATCTGCATCTTCTAATATGAATTCTGCATCCAGGCTATAGCCATGTGGTCATCATAGAGTCAGTGTGGCATCAAGTGTAAGTATACAGGTGATGCACTGATTTGAAAGTGGCCCATTGGGTGTAATCGCTAAGTAATGATACAATGTACTGGAAAGAAGAGGTTCAAACCTCTCAGCATCTGTTTCTTTTTATTTTGTATATTACTTGCTTGAGCCATTTGATAAAATGATCATCACAATGTAAACCATCTCTCCCAAATCCTAGCACTGTTAATACCTAAATGCTTCATGAGCACAGCTCTAGTTTCAGACAATGCAGACCACTTGTATTACAACAGTGACTGTAGTACAAGTTGTCTTCCACCTATACATCTTAACCTCTGTGCTTTGCGCTGCTGATTCAAGTTTGATTGATGACGTCTGCCTGTTTATGTGGCTTTGCTATTAGAACATGCTGGATGAATTACATCAGTAGCATATGTAGCTGTCCCCTTATGCTTGTACAACTGTGGCTCCATGAAAAATGCCTCTATTATAACGTAGGGATCAGTGGCCTTTTTTGTTTTATGCAATGCATACGGCGAAGAATGCTGTCCGACAATTTAAAATACATATGATATATTAGCCAACTCTGAATGTTAAGATAGCATTATCTGCATCATTTTTACATTATATTACATAATCCTTCAATTGATTTATCATGCTCTTCAAAGAACTTACCAGTCACTTGTGCTGAGTAATGGCTACTGAGGAAGAATCTCTGGAAATGGTCAAATCCTACTAAGAAATCAAGGCATAGCTTGAGATAAATACAAGACAATTCCAGCAGAGGGATGCGATGTAAAATTTAAACTAATGGTTAACTATAACAGATTATTCAGCAGGTAAACAAATAACATACTACTTGTACCAGACTAGTCTGCCTTTATTTGCCATTAAAATCTATGAGTCATGTTCATCTGAAAAAATTAATTAAGTATTTACACATATTACAAAAGCAGCAACAGATGTAAAATAGATAATTTTATTTCCATCATTTCAATCTTTGATGGTGACAGAGTTTAGTGTCATTTTCGTAAAAGAGCAGACTTACTCTGGTATCTATTTTTAAGAGATTTTTGTTCTTTTGTAGAGGCAAGCTTCAAAATGATTTTGTTTTATATTTATTCCATAAACAATATTACAAAACTCAGCAAGTTAACAATATGACATTTTGCACCGTACAGGCTCAATCACAAATAGTTTAAACTTTTGCTACAATTACAACAAAACCCCCAAAATAATACAAGAATAATTTACAAGAAAGTCTATAAAACAGCAAAGAGCTCACAAAGTTTTCCAGGTTTCTTTACACAATATCACTACACTCTTTCACAACATCATGAGTTTGATTATTACAAAAGTCCCAACAAAATTTTCACTTTTTCTTTGTATTTTGGTTTTTAAAACCAGAAACTTGTAATTATACAACCTTTTATTAACACCCTGAGGTGTAAAAAAGGGATACTCACACATACAAATACTTCACATCACTTCTCTAGGAAAAATATACACTTACAAAATATTTTACAAATTGGCACACTGAAAAATATACACGATTTTGTAGGTGTCTTCAAGAGTTCCTTACGAATTAATCCTGTCAGCTCTACAGAATATTTATAAAGCTTATTCTAAAAGAAAATTGGCAAATCATTCTAAAACCATGTCAAATTTCCAGTATACATACATCAAACATAAAAGTATATATTACATTCAATAAAAAGGGCTCAGTTAATGCTTCTTGAATTCACCTAGGAATGGGAAAGCTTGTAGCACCATAAAACAGCAGCAACTCACAAAGAGATGCTTTACGTTCTATGGAAGTTCAGGTAAGGAGGAATACATTCAAATCTCTGGACGTGGGAGGCAGAAAGTCCACAGCCAGTTCTGCAAGCTGCCAAATGCAGCATTCTCCTAAAATTTCCACCCTATTTCCCACTGCAAGCATATAAGACAGAAGGTATTCACACTTTTTTGTATACGTGTTTTTGACTACATTGGCCCTTCAATATTTAGGATGAATACCTTTAACACTGAACAGTCAATACCTTCTGGTAGCTTTCAAGTACACAGTACAGGCACTGGTAAAATGTCAGAGGTCCCTTTGGTTCATATCAGTCAGCATGCAAGGGGCCTTTTTTCACTCTGTTGTAAAGCAGATTTTCAAACATTAAATGCAGTCTTACAATTTTTCTGTTATCCAATTATCAATGTTATTCAAACGTTTTTGTTTC
>NC_056749.1:181306914-181419414 GCF_019279795.1 Protopterus annectens
ACCAACTTAAAGCCCTTGCCAGAAGATTGTTCATATATAGGAGAATGAATGCCCAGTGTAATGTTTTGCAAGCCAAAGCCAGTTGTTCTCAAACCTGTAGTTCCTCTCAGCAAATGAAGAATGTCTTATCCTTGCCTAGTTCTTCAGACACCATATCACTAGTTGTTTAGGCTTTCAGATCCTGCAGGCTATAAAAGATGAGCTAAGCTCTAACATATTAATGTACCAATCATGATTTTTTAATATTTAAAGTTGGAATAGGAAATCAGCTGAGGTATGAAGGTCAGTCATCTAGGTTAGCACTTCTTTATTTGGACTAAAAGGAGGAACAACAACTTACAGATAGTGGAGATAGCAGATCCAGCACTCTAGGGACTGTGTTTTGGGGATTAAACATCAAGAGGAGAGTGGGGCAAAGGTGATGATCAAGAAACCCTTGGTAGTAGTCAAACCACTGTAAAACCTGCATATGCAGACGGGCGTAACTCTCAACCTTAGATCAATAAATCTGGACAAAGCCAAATATAATGGAGGGGACAAAGACCCCAAAATAGGGACATATTTTGAATCTTGCACTTATAAACTTATAAAGTTGCTAGACTAACATTTTGCATTAGCATGCACTTTCTGAAGGATGTGAAGTCTGAAACTCAAATATTTGTCATTATTTACAGATTTCAGTCATCAATGATTTGTGCAAAAAACAAAGCATTCCAAAAACATCAATAAAAATCTGGATGTTCTAGCAGACATGTAATAAGAACACTGAAGATACAAGCCAAAATCCTAGCCAAAATATACAGAAGAACATTTACGCCTTTCTAAAAAACCCACTCTGCTAAAAGACTACATTCTGGATATAGTCTTCCAAACGAAAGCCCCATAAACACCTTGAAATCAGAACATCTCAGAAAAGCAAATGTCTTGGACTGGAACTAGGGATTTGTTTTCCTCTAGTATAAGAAAATTGATAAAGGCTAAACTTTGGGACAGTGCAACAGAGATTTAAGACAGAAACTTTATAAAGACCCTGTCATCCAAATACTACTAGATATTTCTGAAGCAACAGAGTAGCCATAACCAGCAGACCTCCAAAAAAATCATCATCCAGAAACCAGACCAAAGGCTAAATGGCAACATTCTATACTGCATGTGTTTTGAGTTTAGATCAATAAATCTGGACAAAGCATCTCACAAAAAGCCTAATAATGTTCTAAGATGTATGCACAAGTACAATGTTCTTCTATTGTAGAAGGACCATTTCAAACTGCTGAACATTTTGCATGTGTTCTTCCACAGGGTATTAACAAGACATCTTTCCATAATCAGGCATGCATGACATTATTCCCGGAGTTCTTCATGCAGAAAAGGGATATTAGTAATGTCCATTAAATGCACATATGATTCCCATGGTAACAGGAAGAATGCCTATGGAGTCTCCACTGAGAATCTGACATAACAGATGTTTTTGATAAATCCAATCAGATCTAAAACACAGCATTGGGTTCCCATTTTTGTAAGGAATTGAAACAGGTGTTGTTCCAACTTGTGGTGTGAAATCTGTTTTTTAGGGACTTTGTCACTGATTCAAAAGGTGGCATGCTATAGCCTTATACAGACTGTTACACATGCATCTAACAAAAAGCCTGAAAATGGTCTAAGATATATGCACAAGTTCAATGTTCCTCTATTGTAGAAGGACAATTCACATACTGAAGACTTTGCAAGTGTTTTTTCATGGGGTAAAAACAAGACATCTTCACATAATAAGGATCCAAGACATTACTCCCCAAGCTCTTCATGCAGTAAACAGATACAGCTAACCAGTCTAATTCACTGAAAACTACTTTACTGAAAACAATTCACCATCAACCAATGTGTCATCTTCAAATATAACTAAATTATGTATTAAAATGCACTAAGGGCCTTCACCTCTACCTCCCGATCTCTATTATGCAGTATTAATTCCATTTCTCTGGATCTGTAAGGTGTCAGACACCCTATTGCAGATGTAAAGATAAGTGAAATGAATGGCAATAAAATTAGAACAGCTACTGACTAACAGGATATATACTTCATTAAAGACTTGAAAAACTTAAGGCAGGGTGAAATGGGACAGAAAAACATGTGAAATGAAAGCTGTCAGAAGGGCAGGTCCTTATATGAACTTCTAATAAGTCCTAAAATCCCATTTCTAGGGGTGAAGAAGCCTATAGTTAGGTTGCAATTTGTAGTAATAATGACAAAGGAACCCACACTGTATTTTTTTCTCCAGGATAACCTGAAAATTAGGGGGAGGGAGAAGGACTCATAGAGACAGCCAATTGTTTGGGAAATGGGGAACCAAAATGAGAGACTTTAATGAGAAAAAAAATGAAATCTTGAAGGAATTATGCCATAGGAGTTATTATGACTTCCGCATTCTCATATTTTTAGTGTTTGGATGTTTTTTGATAACTACAAAAGCACTTTTCCTAACAGTGATTACCTTTCACAGTTCTAAAAGCCTTACTACATGTTCCAAAAACATGACTGGGGTCACCTATAATTGTCAATTGTAAAGTGACTCTTGTCAGTGTTTAATTTGTACATGATGGCAACATCTTATTTTAAAGGTTAATTAGACTAAAAGAACAAGAGTTACAAGCCATAGGCAAGAGTTTTGGAGTTGTACACCAACTTCTAAACTGCTGTTGCACTACCAGGAAATAATCCAAAGCATTGAGGTTCCAGATACCAAATAACCAAGCTACTAGAAAAGTCCAATGTTTTAATAAAGCCCAAAACACACAGTAACACACATTGACACCTAGACTGTAGTACAAAGTGTTTTTGTCAGTATTCCAAAGACTTCATCAGATGCAGGACTGAAAACCTATACAAGCTCATTTCCTGTTAAAAATACTAAACATTAATTTAAAAAGACAGTGAATAAACTTAAACAAGACATATAGATTCCCATCTTAAAAAAACACTTGAAACCACTAAATAAATAGATAAAACCTTAAATATGTTAAAGTACATTTCTAATCCTTAATGTTTGTGTGTACAAATCTAAAAATATATAAAAGCATTTTTCATGTTCACCAGCTCATTCACTTTCATTCATTTTAAACTCATTTAGATTTTTATATATTTTTAGATTTGTACACTCAAACATTAAAGATTAGAAATGTACTTATTTAACATATTTAAGGTTTTATCTATTTATTTAGTGTTTTAGGTGTTTTTTAAGACGAGAAGCTATATGCCTTGTTTAAGATTATTCACTGTCTTTTTAAATTAATGTTTAGTATTTTTAACAGGAAATGAGCTTGTATATAAATGGAGTGTTGGCTTTCAGTCCTGCATCTGATGAAGTCTTTGGAATACTGACGAAAACGCTTTGTACTACAGTCTAGGCGTCAATGTGTGTTTTGGGCTTTATTAAAACATGAGACTTTTCTAGTGCTGGCTGTTCCTTTCCTGGGTACTTCAGTTTGACTATCAGGAAATAGCTACAAATTTCTAATTTTTACACCAATTTTTTGTGTTTCTCCATCCACCAAAATAGTTGCCTTTTTTAAAGTAAGGAAATAAAAAAACAGCACATATACTTTAACTGTTAGATAAAAGCTTTTAAAGGAAAAGGCTGCAGTACAGAAAACATGCAACACTGGCGGCCTTGTGCTAAGCAAAATGCTGCACTTTTAAAAATGAATAAGTACTCCACGGCTTGCATGTGATGAGATGTGCACGATAACAGTCTCAAAGTAACCTAACAGGGAAGGATCACACTCTGCAAAACAAATCAAGACTTATTCCCTACCAAAACTGGGCAATTTCTGAAACAAAAAAAAAGTTTTTCTAATGAAAATACAGCTAAAACATCTGTCAGCTTTTAACATTTCTGTCTTGGTATGCTGTGGAGTAACAGCATAAAAGACAAATAACCCAGCAGAGGTAGCACCAAATCCATAAAAATAATGCTCAAAAGGCTGCAGTCAAGATATAGCATTAAACTTGTTTATGGCTGTGTTTTATTATTTTAATTTTGTAGTACAGCACTGTCAACTTTTAACCCAACAATTAAAAAGGACTGCTACTAAAATCAAAATACCAATCTATTATTATTCACATACATATGAATGTGTATGTACATATATTTACTGATATAATTTTATGCAAATATATTCATTTATGGCTTCTCTGCATATATTCACCGCTTCTTTTTCATATTTAGTCAAACGTTTGTGAAAATAAAATATCCTATAATTATGAGTGAATACACCATTTTTTCTTAAATCAAAAAAGCTAACAATTTTTTTCAAAAAGGTACCTAATTTGTCTTTTATGCCTAGAAATTTAATACTAACATGCCAGAAAGCTTTTTACTAGATCAGCTTCAACCAAAACACCACTCTCAGGATAAGGAATTTTTCAAGGTTAGATGTCCTACTAATGGCAGCGTCCTAGTACAATTGTACTTAAATTACCTCTAGTATCTGTGATCAGGTTTCATAAAGGATGCTTTTAATCAGTCTGTAAACATGAGAAGCTGCTTCCTTACCAATACAACATAATACAGACTGAAGCCGTAAATTGCAAATATGGCCATGCCAGACACTTAGCATGTTTATGCTGCAGTATCATTGCATTCCATGTTTATCTATAAACAGTACTACAGGAAACATAAGGTTTATGCTGGTGATGGGATGGGTATGTGCTTGTCACTCTAAACATGTAATAAATGCCACTTAAAATAATGTTTTTACAAATGTCAGCCTTTAATATGAGAGTAGTGCTCTTTTGCACTTGAGAGGGATGTTATTTCAGTTTTCAGTAATGCTGAACTGCAGTAATCCTACCGTTAGTGTGTGCAGGTGTTTTACATAGATATGGGTGTACCTTAAAGAATCTAAATGCTCAACTGTCAATGAGTCTTAATACTGACACACACAAAAAGAAAATCTAAAAACAATTGTTGACATGTCACTGTGCATATTCTGAGGTATAACCTCAGAGTATGCAAGAATTAAACTGCCCCCCCCCCCCACACACACACACACATCCTCTGCTAATTATATACTCAAACTCTGAGATCACACAGTACTGGGGAACAATAAATATTCCCCAACCACAGGGATTGTGTGACCTCGCACAACTGTCAACCAAAGTGTGCTGACAAACCAGATGTCAACTATTAAGGGATAGCTTATGTGTGCATGTATATATAATACACACACAAATATAAATATAAACACATGCACACATATCTGAAAGGATACGTACAGCCAGGGTTGCCAGACATCCCTATTTGAGCAGGACTGTCCTGAGGTCAACAGCCCAATTCTGAGTCCCAAACTGGATTTTAAAATCCCGGCAAAACAGCCTCCGCTTTGTGATTTTAGATTGGCTTGCATACGGGCCAATCATAAATCGCAATGCGGAAACACATCTGTTTAATGCGGAACAGCAGGCAGTTCTGCATGAAAGACCCATTTTTTAGCATGATGGACCTTTTCTTTTTTTACGTTCCTATTTGTCCATTTAGAAATCTGGCAACCCTGGGTACAGCAGAGGTCGTTTCTTCCTGCATGATGAAAGCTTGCTTCTCATGAACTATTACCTTTTCTGAATTTCTGCTTTAATCACTATTTTTTCTTTTTAGTTGAAAGCAACATATGGTCAAAAAACAAAATCTGCTAATGAGGTCTGAGTGGACACATACATCTTGAGGACAATTGCCTGCTGTCCTCTCATGCAGTAATTAGCATCTAAAACAACAGTGGCTGTCACATGCAAACTCCCAGTCTCTACCTTAGTGTATAAGTATGGTATTACGTTGGACTCACGGGGTCAAAAATTAACTGGAAACTCTTAGATTAGGGGAATACTTTAGCAATCAAGGATCGGCAACAAAATACAAAAATAAGTGGACGTGCGTGTATGTGTGTGTGTATATACATACACACACACACACATATATATATATATATATATATATATATATATATATATATATCTGTAGATATAGATAAAGTGTTCGAGACTTGCACATGTCAACATCTGTTTTGTCAACACACTTTGGTCAACAAGACAGGTGTACAAGATTGAAACTCTAGGACTGTGCAATTTCAGAGTTAGTATATATATATATATATATATATATATATATATATATATATATATATATATATTTATTAATTGGCACAATTGGCACATGGTGTATATATGTGTGTATTTCCATGTAACAAAAAACACAAATATTGAATTGCAAGTGATCAGCAGCCAACTGAAAAACAGAAAACAAACTCAGGAGAACATTTGTTTTCTGTAGAGGACAACCTCCCCCTGCATCCCCCCATATTCCCTGTTAATTATAAACAGCAATTCCAAAACTGCATTACAGTGATGAAAGGGCAAATTCACCAAACCCCACTGTACCATGATCTCGTACACATTTAAAAAGCAGGTATGTGCAATCAGCTGATTTTCAATCAAACATACCAGCTTTTTTCAGTCAATGAAATGAACTTTTGACCGTCTTTAAACCTGTGTGTGTGTGTGTGTGTGTGTGTGTGTGTGTATATATGTATATATATATATATATATATATATATATGTATATATATGTATATATATATATATATATATATATATATATATATATATATGTGTGTGTGTGTGTGTGTGTGTGTGTGTGGGAGGTGTGTATATACCTCAGCAGCTAAGATGAGACCAAAAAAACATTCTTTACAAGAGAATGCTCAAACTAATAAAGAAAAGATGGAGGCAGTGAGTTCTTAATTATTCCACAAAGGCCTAGATACAAAGTTAATGTATACTCATACATACAGCGTTGTAAGGGCAGATCAAGATAATTCAGTCATTTCATATTTTCTGATCACTCAGCTGAAGTCCTCTTGAATGACATAGAAACTTCCATTGTTCTATTTGGGATTACAACAGCTTTAATACAGTTCATCATTGTCAACTTTTCATGTATTTTAAGCGGCTGTTGAATTCCACTGAAGTTACATTTTTAGCTACACACCAACAGAACAACTATGGTTTTGTAACATTGCATGGGATGCTACCTATTAAATGTGAAATTTAACTGGCATAATATGTTTACCGTGACTTATGGTTGAGTATTACCACATTCATAACACAAATGCTATGAAATTATTCATAAGGTACAGTCACTTTACAGTTGAAGATAAATTGCATATTTTGAGTATGGCTGTTTCACATCTTATTTGTATAGAAATCCCTATTTAATCCAACAGCAGAATAAAATAGAGAAACTGACTGATTCCTGCTTGTTTTGGTTTTAGTATATGGGCAAGTAATTTGGATATGGTACAAAAGAATAGTACAACAGAAATGAGATTCTCCACAAGACAAAATGGATATGATTAAAAAAAGTTACCATTTTAAAAGCCATTTTTCATTAAAATAATTAAAATGGCTTTTCTGAGCTAAGAAATGTGCAAAATGAGTCAGTAATTTACTAAGTGATTTCGAAAGACAGGAAAGCAGTCACTTTTATTTGTCATCAGTTTGTAAAGCTTAACAACTGCCTTGTCAGTTTTAGTTACCTTGTTGGATAACCATCAAAAGTTAAAATGCCCCTACTGTTCTGTTTGCAATATTATAACAATGTATAGATTAAAACTCTGTTAGGAACAGGATATGTACGGCTATATTACTATTCTCACAGTTCATGGGTTCTCACCAAATTTCTTTAGTGGCATACAACCTTGCACTTCATGGATCAAGTTTAAACATACTGCATATTTTGGTTGAGTACATCTATAAAGACAGAAAAGCTAGCTGCTATAAGCATTTTCACAAATGAACCATCAAAACAGAATACTGGTACAACTAGACAACAGTTGGCCGGTGACACCACAATTCTGCAGCGGCACTGAGGCAACTAACCAAAACAAGATAGCAAGTTAAGCTTTCAAAAAGTTTACATTTTACAGTTAGTGTTGTTTAGCTGAAGAAGACAAAAAGTATGATAGTCTTTCATATTATTAAGCCACAAACAATGTGGTTACAGGAAAATGTTGTCAAACTACTGCCACCAGAGATTTACAATCACAGAATGCATTTAACTCACACCTGTAATGGTGCAAGTCACAATGTGATGTTAGATTTTAAGAGAAAGTAATTTCATAAACACTTTTATTACATGCATATGCACTTTTACAATGTTTTTTTTTTTTTTTTTTTTTTTTCCGGACAAGTTGGGCCTTTCATTAGTAATTCACATTCTTGAGTTTACGGAAATGACATTTCTGCAATAAACAAATATCAGAGAATAATCTGCAAAGGGATTTCACATTACAAAATTACATTTTCAAAACTCACTCTTGCTGGTTCTGAGATGCTTAATTGAATGTCTGTTCACAGTCTCTGTGCTGCCATACTTAAGTTCTAGTACGTTACAAATCCTGTTGTAAATATTGTTTCCAAAAAGCACACAGCCAGGTATTAACAGTATTATCTCCTATCAAAGTATACTGCAAGAAGGCAATATCACCAAAGAAGTTCTGACACCAAGTTACCAGCTGCCATAACAAGCAGCAGATCCAAGGGATGAGGTAAGTAAATTCGGCACATAGCTGCTAATCACAGTCCACAGGTTTTGGTATCCCAATCCATACCATTCCATCATGAGCCGCAGGTGCTTCCAAATGGGAGGGAGGGGCTAGTCCATTTAATTTCTGGAGTGTATATAATACTTGTAAATCAAAAGGCATCATCCCAGAATAAAACACTAAAATTTAAAGTCTGAAAAGAAATAAAACTATTTACAGTCACTTGTTCGAGGTTTGGCACACATTTTTTTGCAAGTAGTGCATAAATTACTGTACAACAGTATGAACCTTTATATATAGATATTTATATATATATGTATATATAAAACCTGTTAGGATTTAAGAGTTTGTTTTGCAATTATTTTCCATAACTTAAGTTCGTTGAGATTCCAGCACTTTTTATATACCGCAAGGCATTTTAATGTGAAGAAAAAGAAATAAATGTCTTTTTCTTAGAAAAAAAAAAAAAGAACCCCTTCAAATGCACATAAAAATGAAAGCATTGTTTCTGCTTTAAGACTGAAGTCGGACTCCCTGCAAAAAAATAAAAATAAAACAATTCTTATGACCACTTATTTTCCAGTGGTACAACTCCATCAGAATGATATGATCACAACTCTTGCTAATCTGATAGAATGTACATAATGCAGCATAGGACGTAAAAGGCAGCAGGAGCTACACAACACTTATCAGGGCATGATAGTCCAGAACAGATGAAAATGACTTGATTCCTTTGCTAAATTTAAAAAAAATCTTTTTCAGTTTTCCCCCATGGTCTAAAACATACTGATTATATGTCTTTAGCTTTTATATATTTAAAAAAAAAACATAGTTCTGTTTCAAAAAAAAATAAAGGGTAAAAGAAAACATTAGCTTATTTTCAATACACAAAGATAAAAATGAAGTACGCAAACAGCAGAAAATGGCAGCCTTGTTAGTCAAAACATAGCCAAGCCAGAAACGTTCATTGTTTAGGTAGTATATAGATGTAAAGGTATTTTCATGCATATGTTTTAAATTTTTATTTATTTATTTTTAAAAGGGTTATGTCTGACATGCAATTCTTGCTTTCAGAAAGGAACAATGAGGAACAGCGGGCTTCACAGGTAACAGGAAAGTAGAGGGTGCATATGCAGCTATGCAGTAATTCCTGTGCAGCATTACCTCAGTTTCTCAAAAGAAGCTGTTATACATGGCTCCTTGATATGCTGCTCTCGCCCAGGCCGCTTTAGTTTGCAGTTCTCATCCCTTGCTGATTTGGAACTTGACTTATGACGGTACATCTTTTTGTGTGCTGGCCCACTGTTGACTGCTGACAGCATATGGGTATAGCTTTTATCAAAAATAACATTACGCATGCCAGCACTGTATCCAGCAGAATTGCTGAGGCCACTTAAATCACAAACCAGAGATTTATTTTTAGATGAACCCTTACTTGCTGACTTCCGGTTTCTAGATACCCCAGATGAATTGTTGCCAGTTTTCTTTTTCATTTCTTGTGGGGTACTAGCCAGAATTTTCAGTGTTTTTAACTTTAAACTGTTAGACTCATGTGACTGGCACATAACTGAACCACTGTTATGTCCAACAGGCCCCCATAATGGTTCAATAGAAGCCATCATAAATCTGTGAACATCTGCCATCCCAGATGCAATGTTAGACAAAATATTAGAGGGCTCTTCAAATTCCCTTTGGTCATCATCAAGAAGGTTGCTGGCATTTTTAATGTTTGGCTCAGACCAGCTTGCATTGCTGTTTTTACTCAACTGCCAATCACTGGGCACTCCATTTTGTTTCCCAACATTTAAGGTAGTTCGACTGTGATGTGGAGTGGTTGGAATCAATGATTTAGAAGCAGGAGCTGCAAGATTCCTTAACTGCCCTAACAACTGACTGCCAATTGTTTGCTTTTTTTCAGTCTTCACTTCTGTTGCATTTTTTGCTTTTTTGGTTGACTTGGATACCTGCTTTAAGTTTTTGTTTTGTGTTTTTTCTGATTTGCTGGCTTTTGGACTCTTTGCTTTCTTACTGGCCTTTTGAGTTGAGCTTTGGCTTGGGCAGCTATTTTTATTATTCAGCACTTTCTTCTTCGATTTTGTTACTTTCCCATTGCTGCTAAACTGACTTGTTGGCTCACTGAAAGTATTTACACAGGACTCCTTTTCCAGCAGGCTAACAGGGTCTTCATCGTTGAACATGTGGAACTGAATCTGATGGTTACTCAGACTAAATGAATCAGCGGGTTGGTCTGGCTGTTGCATAAGGGTGCAGTCCCAATTTGAATCTTCTGAAACTCCAAGAGTACCATGAGAACTATCCTGAAAACCTTTCAGGTTGCTCAGAGATTTGGCATCGATAATCTGAGGAGAAAGGTTAGGAGTATCTGGTGGTGACATCTCTGAAAGGGAAGAGTGCCGGAATTTATCAGGGGTAAAATTTGAGATGTCCAAGAGGTCTGTGGACTCCTTTAGTGGGGTTATTTCATCAATGCTTTGTTGGATCACTAACTTTGGACTGCAGTGGGCTAAGAAATTATCATTTATATCATCTTCACCATCCTTTTCACAAGACTTCAGACTCAGGGAACTATAATTACTAGAACAAACTGACAGTGAACCAACAGAATCAAAACTGATTAGCCTGCCATCATCAGAATTCAGTGTCCCTCGCTGGTAACTGAAACGCCCCTCCCCATTACTGTAATGGTACACCTGATAAGATCCATCAGGCTGCAGCTGGAGGTCCTGCATGTAATTTTTATGGTACAACATTTTGCTGATATTCGTACTCATTTGGCTGTACCCAGAGGCAGAAAGGCTCTCAATATGTGGCAATGATGCTGGGTCACCAAACTCATCCGTCAGCACAGTGGTATCCCTCATATCCGGCATGAACTGCTGATTGCTTACAGCCTGTGTCTGCCAGGCACTAGTGAAGTTCTGCTCTAACTCTAAGTGGTGGGGTGACTGTTGCAGTTCAGACTCTGAGGGTGGAGACAAAACACAACTTTGAGCAAGAGGCAATGGACTAAACTGTTTTTCTGGAACAGGGACAGAATTCTGCCCAGAGGAATGATGGGAATAGTAAGAAATATTGGTGTTACCTGAAGAATCTGAACCATCCAGCAATGTCTGGAGATACCCTCCAGGAACAACAGAGACACTGGTAGCAATACTGACAGACGATACAGGCTTTTCTGGTGGGCAGGTGGCTTGTAATAATGTGGATTTTTTATCATCCACATCAACATGACACTCAGGTACAGAGGGGCTGTCAGAAATGCACTGACTGCTTTCTGCCTTTATACTAATTACAGGGTCCTGTTTTTCTAAAATAGGAGAGTTATCTATTGTATTAGTTGAGATTCTGTCATCCTCTTGAGCTGCTTTGATTTTTTTACATTTTAAACGGGCTTCACTCCTAAATTTAATTCGCTGCAAAATCTTCTTTGTTCTTCCTTTATCTTCCTCCTCTGGTGATGTGCAATTTAAAGAAATAGAGCTTGTGATATCATTCAAACTAAATTCATCTGTACAGCTAGAATTAATTGAAGCTATGGTGTGTGTGCTTGTGATGGCCAGATCTTCTCTTCTGCTGCATGGATGTTTGTAATCATAAGAAACAGAACCTTGATTGTGAGGAATCTGCTCTATTGCTCTAATTCTCTGAATCCTGTGTCTGTTTGCAAGCTTAGATTTCCTTTTGTTGCAATTGGAAAGAAATGATTCTGAACTTTCCCAGCTCGAATTCCGTCCATACATAGTTGATTTCAGGTATGCAAGTCTACTCGCTTCTTTTTTTTGCCAGAAGTCCTTCAGCGGGGCCAGTCTATCATACTGTTTTAGCAGTTCATCACTCAAGGTAACAGTGGTCTGGGTTGCATCAACTTTGCTAAGTTTCACTAACATGTTCTTTTCCCCTTTAAATCTATTAATAATGATGTACTTGATAATAACAGGAGGTTCTTTCCGAGAAGCTTTTCTACGCTTCTTTGGACACCATTCATCATCATCTTCTTCCTTTGGACCATCTACAGGCCATTCCTTTTTGTCAGCAATCTTTTCACTTTCTATAGAATCCACATCATACAGGTAGTCATCACTGTACCTCACTTTCCTTTTGGCTCTCAGGCCATAATTCTGCTGCATGGATGAGTTTGAATGCTGTCTTGACAAGTACCTTGTGCAATCCTTCATATCTTGCAGAGTATCATAAGAAGACCCCGTACATGAGCTGTCATCACTATATTCACCAGAGTCTTCTGCTGAATTACTTGAATCTAGTAAATGGTTTCTTTTAGAAGACAGAAACTGCCCACATTCTGCAACACTGATATTTTTACTAATGGAAAGTTTTTCCTCATCCCCCCAAATGCCGAGTTCATCTGGTCTGAATTGCAAGGAATCAACATTCCTTTTCAGAGTATTTTTAGTTTCTTTTTTAGTGCAATTTGTAAATATGCTAGGGAAAAAATTAAACTGTGCATCTTCTTGCAAAGCACTGGTCTTATCCCTCATGTTGTCTTGGAAAGATTCATACCTGATCTTTAGGGAGCAGACATCACTTCCAAGAGTGGAGTCATCATCATCAAACATATAATTGTCCACATCCTCTTCAGAAAACAAGTTCACAGAAAGTTCATTTTTAGAGCAGAGGTCAAGCAGCTCAATTTTGCTTTCACTTATAAAAGATTCAAAATAACCCCACTCTTGGCTGGGATTTGACAGTAATGCCTCGTCCCCATTGCACTTGTCAAGTAACAGTCCCTCATAATAATTTTTTTGAGTGGGGTCCTCCGAATCACTGTCTGACTTTTCAGCATCCTGCTTATCACTCAGCCTTGACTTATGAACAGGGAAGCTTAGAAGCTGATCAGAAAGAAGCTGATCACCATATCTCAGGGTTTCTCCCGTACTCATGCACTGAATTCCTATATCTGAAACAGAGCAGGTGTCATAATCCCTGTTTATATCACCCACCTTCAGGCTTATTCCTGGATCTGTATCAGTGCTATCTTTTATTTCACTAAAGCAGCCAAGGCAGGGGCGGGACTGCTGCATTAGGCAGTCACCTCTCAGTACTGACATACCTCCATGCTCCGTCATGGTGAAAGAAGCCTTCTCACAGTCATCTGGCAATGACCAGGAACTCATACCCTTAGAATCACAAGAAATGAGAGAAATGGCTTGTGTAGTGGACTCATTTGAAATATGTTCGGGTACATCTGTGAACCCCAGAGGGGATTGAGGGCCCTCCAGACAAGCCTCCTTTGTGGTGAGGGAATGCAACACTCTCTGTCCCAGGTGATTTTCCTTCTGAACTACAGTCGGTGCTGAAAATGTCGCTGCACTGTCTGCAGCATCAGGAGACTTTACATCCTTCTTATGGTCATGCTGTTCTACAGAAAAGAAAGGATATAAAGCACAGTTTTAGAATGTGACAGTGCATTTATCTGCTAACTTCATTTTTGCAATTTAGTTTATATTACAAGCTATGGTTATTTTACCTTTTCTATAAGCTGCAGTTGTGTAAACATGCATTTATACAGAACAACAAAATATCATTCAAAAGAAGAGCTAAACACACACTATAATTCTTCTGTCAACAGAGTACATCTCTGCAACCTTGCTGCCACAATGAGAGAGACGTGTTATGTTCTGAAGGTTGTCAGGGTCATTGAAAAGACACATGGAAAGTTAATCATCCTGAAACCTTTTACAGCACATTATGGAGATTGCACTGCAAAGCAGGTAATAAATGTGCTTTGTTTCTTCTGTCTACAGCCTGTAAAAGCATCCTGGTAAAGATACTCAAGACAGATTTGTTATTTTTTATTGCACATTAGGAATTTTAATGGCTGCTGAATATTGCAATAAACAGACTCAGCAGTCATTCAGGATAACTAAGAATATTTATTTCTGCAGCTTACTTGCAGAACACTAGCCTCATGTGTTTAGCAATAAAAGTTCCCAATTAACATTTTACTTAGCTTGCATTACTGCTGTTTTCAGGCACTCATTATCACCCTGTCTCTTAGACATACTCCTAAAACTGCACTTACTTATTTAAGAGTTATCCATACTGTCAGCAGAATTACAACTGTGTACTGTCTCAGTTCTGTTGTAATCCCTGCCAGCTAAGGTAGTTAACATCACTTCCAGCTTATAATACAATGTCAATCATTGCACCTTACTATGGCAATTAACCTGTTCACCATTCTGTCTGAAATCTACTTCCTAGGTCTAATTTTTAATATTAATGCCATTAATACTTTTATTCTCACTATTTCTGACAGCTATTTCAACTGCCTCACAAACAGTAGTATCATTCTGTTTACACTTGCGTCTTCCACAGATTTCCTTTACTCAGCTAGCCCCAAACTCGTCTCCTTTGTACTTCATTATTACATCTGCAATATTGCCTCTTTTAATTTATTAATTATTACACTTTCAAAAGAAGCATTCCACACAGTACTGACCCAAAGTTAATACTGCTCAGCCCATAGTTTAGTAAAATCAAATCCTGAATATTGATCCATCTTTTACACCACAGAGGGACACCTATGTCTTCCTTGTGTAGGAATTGCAATTGTATACCTATTAACTACTAATTTATTTTGCCTTCTCTGCTTATGTTTATGAAACTGAAGCACCACTCATCCTTCGCTACCAATTTCCTTTCTCAGATCCCTCCTCCCGCTGCTCTCCTGTACATTTCCTGTTTTGCTATCACGGCTCTCATTCTTGAATTAAACACGATCTTCAGTACAGTCCCTTCATTCATAATGTTCCAGCACAGGGCATTTTGACCATTACAGCAAGTAGTGGTTTAGCCAAGTAAAAATTCCTTCGGACTAAGTCATATGTTGCTGGACAGTCAGTTCTGTGCTAAAATGGAAAGGTTCCACACTTAAAGTCTCTTAACAAAACTCAAGTTACAATCGGTAACTCAACATCGTTTCCATCATCATCATCATCAGAAAAGTAGTTCCTGAAGTCTCAGTCTTGCACCCAGTGTTGTTCTACATTTCCTTTAAACACTCTTTTAATTTGGTCGTTGCCATTGTTTCATACTTAATGTGGCTGACAGTACCATACTGTGTGTCTTGAATTATTCCTTTTTCTAATTATGAGACAATCAGTGGGCATTAAATCCTAAAACTAGAGTTTCAGTGGCATCTGATAATGCTCAGAAACAAGAGGGAATCCCTTCAATTATTATTTCATTCATATTAGATTAACTAGTTGTTAATTTATTAATTGGCTTGTTGATTAGCTATGCTGGAAATATGGTGATGTTTTCTGGTACAGTTATTTACAATACCTTAAAAATATGTACAGAGAAAACACAACATTTAAAGTAATGAAGTAGTCAGGTGCATTTAAATGATAAAATAACTAGCATTTCCCTCTGAAGAGTAAGCAGCAGTAACCTCTCTCACCTTGACTTACACCACCTATGGATGTCACATATGCACAATCTAAGTTACTCTCTACTGTATCTTTTCTTAGCATACCTTCACAATGGTAAAACAAAGTTGCACAGTTTTCACTATGATGACATAGTATAGTGTCTGAGACTACACTTACCACACTGGGCACCACCTGTAATGCTTTTTCTCAGCTGCGCAGATGGTCTCCTCTCCAAATTAAAAACCAAAGTTCTGATCATAGTCTATCTTCCTCCTCAGAAGTCAGACATCTCATTTACTGTGTTGTCTTTATAGGTTCATCGGAGATTACTAGGCTAACATATCAAAAACCCTTACAAGCTTAGGCAGTTTTACCCATATTTTACCCAATTTTCTATCCCTAGGGGAAAGATAACAAGGGTCAGCAAGCAAGCAAGGTTTTGACAATTTTTACAGACTGCTTCTGTCATAAGGGACACGTGTGCCACCCCAGGAGTGATTGCACTTGAAGATGGTCAAGGAACGGCTCTGCTTCACATGACTAGGAAGCCTTGTATTTAAGAACGGTCTCCATTCCTTACTACCTTATCCCCTTTCTCTTCACTTCAAACATCTGTCTAGGCCCCTCCAGTCTCCTGCTCTTCATCTTCACCTGTTTGCAATGCATTGACTTGCCTTTTCTTTTCCTCTTTAAACTCTTACAAATGCAGAATACATTTCCAGCTTATGCACAGTTGTCAACCACCTGGCTACATATTTAGCTTCTCCTCCATTCTACTGGTTTTCTTGTTCTTTTCTCTCTCATCTGTCCCCTTCACCATTCCTGCCTTCTTTCCTTCTTGCACCTTTGTTCCTTACATTGATGTCGTTCAAAACTCCACAACTTTATTGCTCTTACTTTTACGACCAATGTCTCTCTACTCCATTAGTTTCACCCACAATAAGTCTCCTTCCCATTTTTATCATTTACTGTCACTTTCCTCTCATTTTCAGGACGCAGTCCAGGCAGTACTGACCCAAAATTAATACTTACTGTCCACCTTTTCACTTAAATGGATATTTCAGAACTAACCATCTCTAAAAAGTCTATTTCCACATTCTCACTTCTCTAAGCAAATGCTGGGAATTGAAAGATGCTCTTACCAAATCATAGCCTCCTCTCAATTCCATTGGATTGGAGCGTTACATATACTTCAACGTCAGACATCTGTTTGCATTGGTGATATTTTACTGTATTTGGGTCTCTACAATGTGCTTTAATTTTGTTATTGTTTTGTAGTGTACATTGCCATAACTATATTCCTTGAAAACATTTTATGTACAAAATACATCTTAAACCATGAATATAAATATAAAAAATGTAAGGACTATGTGCTCACAGGGGTCCCCAGACAGCAAGAACACTTTATTCATTAAAAAGCTGATAAAACTTTCTGCGGTTTAGACTGCTTGTTTTTGCCTCCTGGTAGGTCTTTTCAGCATATCTGTCTATCATTTGCAAGCCTCTAAGCAACTACTGTACTAAACTCCATGTTTTTACTTGTAACTGTGTTTTAGAGTTATAGATGGCCTTGTGCTGATGGCCATGACACAAATGCAATGTTTGTAACTGTGTTGTAAGGTTATTGTTGGCCTCGTGCTCACAGCTTCATTTATCTGTGACCTACATGTATTTTTGACCTCTGCAAGCTGCTTTTGGGATGAGTGGGGCTCTTTTCTACACTTGACTGAATACTGCTGGCTTGTCACAACCAGAAACCTGGTGTAATGATGTCCTGATAAAAGGACACCAACCAAAGTGCATCGCTGAATGACGGATAGCCTCTTAAGGTGGAATAACAATCCCCCTTCAAGCCTTCTGCTTAAAATCAGGTTTATCAGCCATTTTCTTTCCATTTGTAACAAGAAGGGCTCCGCACAGCTTCTACATTGTTTTGGGGACCATTTTTTCCTATATACTGTACTGTTTGACTGTTTGCTTTGTACTGTGTCATTTGCCCTTTGCTTAGGTTAATTACCAGCTTAGCAGCTGTAAATTGATTTTTGGGATGAGTGGGTCACTTTGTATGTTGTCACCAGCTGCATTACATTAGTCTGAGTATACAGGGCTCGACTGTTGCACTTTGCTGGCCTAGTCTGCTCTCCAGATGTCCTGTTAAAAGGACGCCAACGAACATATATCGTTGAAGGCCTTCATTTCTCTTTTAAGGTGGATCAATGATCCTACTAGAGCCTTTAGCTTAATTACTGGCTTAGCAGCTACATTTTATTTTCCATTTGTCTCTATAAGGGCACCACACAGCTATTATATTATTCTGAAAACTGTTTGAAAACTGTTCAGCACAAGTTATTGCACAGCATGAACATATCGTAGTTTACTGTGTTAGTCTGTTGAGAACCATATATTGCACTGCTTAGAGATTTTATAGTATTACTTTATCATTTGCCCCTTGCTTTCTGCTGCTTATATTTGGCTCTACTGCTGTATAACCCTGTCCTCTCAAATGGACTAGGGTCACTGATAGCATGCTGAACTGCTGAATGAATGTTTTGTTCTATTTAATGGAGCCTATATTGCCTAACTTGTATTGTTCATAGCATAATATCTGCTGCTTTCGATTGTTAATCCCCTAAACCTAATCTTCCTCTACATACTTGCTCCAGCCTCATCTAACTATAGCCTCTCTCTACTACTGTGCTTTATTTCACCCTCCCTTCTCTAAACATCCCTCACTTGCTACTGTTCCCCTCTACATCTGCAATATTAACTAACTCAGTGTTGTCTCCCTCTCCTCTACAGTAATTCATCACGGGTGCTCCCTCCCTGCTTTAAACGCAAAAGGAATACCTCTGGCCATCACCTGACGATACCCTGAATTGGCCAGCTTGTCTGGTACATAGAAAAATACTACAAGATTGTGTAAATGTATGTTGCTTAACACTAATTAAATGTAGTCTTGATGTACTATCTATAGAGTTAGTCTGCCCTCCCATGTGCGCGTTCTAGCAGCCTACCGCAGACCGTTTGCCCTCTCCCCCTCCTGTTATCACTACCCTAGAATATATTTAAACCTAAGACTGGTCCAGCTATCCCTGCTGTTTGCTATCTCCTTCTACCATTATGTGGCAGCATCTACCAATATAAATCCTAGATATTTTTATAATCCCAAAAGGTTTTATTTTTTCACAAACAGTTGGTTGTGAGTTAATATCCTTAGACTGTAAATATCTCCCCCTCCCCCTGCTAAACCACCCTCTGTAAAGGCAGCCATCATTTTCTGGCTGGAAATATTTAGCTCATACCTTCCAACTACAGCCTTTAAACTGCTCTTTGCTGATACTTTTTCTGCCATACTCACCTCGAGTGGTCGTTCCCGTTCCGTTCGACCTACGGGCTCACTCCGCTCCCCTAACCTGCACCCAATTTCCACCTGCCCCCAGTACTCCTAGCTTTATTCCTATCTTACCCCACCCTCTCAGCCTAATTACCCAATACCAGCTCCCACCTCATTACTCCTCCCACCTATAGCCACCCTTCTTAAACTCTGTAATCTGTACTCCACCCAATAATTATAGTCCCCTCCTCTTTCCTTAAATCTCTAGAATACCTCCATCACTTTTTAAACCCTTTCTTCTTCATAGCCTTCTCTATTTTCCTACCCACTCATACCACTCTCTCTTTGCTCGAACATGCTCTCCTCAAGCTATCACACCCTCCAGTCCCCCAGCCTCCTCTTTATGTTCCTACTTCCCTTATACTATGCTACCTCATATTCCACCCATGCTTGTCCAATACCACCTACAAAGACGACTACCATACAAACCCACCTTCCCCTTCACTCTTACTCCCATTTCCACACTATCTCCTCTTCTCTCATTCAACCCAACCCTCTGCACCTATTTCACCCTAAACTCTTCTCCTCTAAAGTCAAGACACAGTCACCTGCTCCAATCTCCAATCTACCAAAATCCATGCCTGACAGACCAATATGGCTAAAGGATATCTCCTTCAACAACCTAGTCGAAACTGGTGATATCCATCCTAACCCTGGTTCTACATCCTTTATTAACGACACTCATCTCTTACCCTCTTCCTCCTATCTCAACACCCTAAAGATGTTTACAATTAATGCACAAAGTCTAAACAACAAAGTACACCAATTTCAAGCTTGGTTAAGACATAACCAACCAGATATCTTGGCCATCTACAAAACCTGGCTCAAGTCCTTTATCTCCAACTTTGAGACTCTGCCCCCAGGATTTCATTGTCTCAGAAATGACCGACTAAATAAAAAAGGTGGAGGCACTGCCCTAGTCTACTCCAATCTTCTTACCTTAATTCCCCTCCAAATTCCAATTCCTCAATTCCAGAACACTGAACTAACTGCTGGAATTCTAAAACTAAATAAACATAAAAATATCTGCATCATTGCACTATATATCTCACCTGGTAACAATGTCTCTACACTCTAAAATATTCTCCTATGGGCCTCTACTAAAATTAACTATGAAACTCATATCCTTGGTGATGTGAATATTGACTGGAATAAAATCAATTGCCCCTCTGCCTCCCTATCCATTAACCTCTACAACTTCACTCAATCCTCTACATCACTCAACCTAACAAAATAAACCCTCCCAGATCCACAATAGATTGGCTCCTAGTCTCAGATCCAAATAAAAAAAACAATTCTGGCACAATTCCTGATACCTTTAGCGACCACCTACCAGCCTTTATGCATTACTCAACTAGTTCCTCCCCACAACAGCATCAATACATTCAAACTCGTTACCCTCAGTAGCTTCAACCCAACTACTTTCTCAAATACTTTCAAACAAATGAACTGGCAAATTCTAAACATCCTTCCTCTTGACAAGGCTATAGAATACTTCAACTCTGTCTTCCTTGATACTTTAAACTCACTAGCCCCACTAAGAAACAAAAGGATAAAAACTAAAACTGCTCCTTGGCTATCCAAAGAAACAAAACAGATTATGCACCAGAGAGACAAACTATGGAAGCTTTACCAAAACAAAAAACTGGCCAATACCTTGCACCAATATAAACAGCTCCGCAACCGTGCAAAATGACTAATCGCCAAAGACAAAAAATCCTACTATATCAACCTTCAGTCCAATAACAATAAAAACCTCCAAAAATTCTGGAACTCAATAAACTCACTCCTCAATCCAGGCTCCAAGAATAATCCCTGTCCTGACCCAAGTAAATCTGACATTGAACTAGGCTCTAAATTTAACTCATTTTTCATAGAAATTATTACTACCCTCACCAAGAAATTTCCCAATAATAACCCAGCTGCTCTACACTTTCCCCCTTCTAACGCACCTCATCTGTTTGAACTTAAACCCATCTCCACTAACTTTATAAAAAAAACTTTTGTCCAAACTTAAACCTTGCTCTAACGCTCCCGACAATATTCCCTCTTCGTTTCTAAAATGTGCTGCTGATGGCATTGCTCTCCCAATCAGCATCATTATTAACCGATCCATAAAAGAATCATATGTCCTCAAAATCTAGCACTCAGCTTATATTTTTCCTCTTCATAAAGGAGGCAAAAATACCAGCATCTCAAACTTTCACCCCATTGCTTTGCTTTCACCAATTTCCAAAATCCTAGAAAAATGCATCCACCTCCAACTTATGCCTTTCAATCTTCTCACTCCTACCCAGCATGGCTTCCGTCCAGGCCATAGCACAATAACCGCTTTACTCTCTTTCCTAGAAACTGTCAATCAAGCCCGAGATTCAGGACACTTAGTTTCTACTGTTTTACTCGATCTGTCTAAAGCCTTTGATACTGTTTCCCACAAACACCTTCTCTGTCATCTCTCAAACCTTAATCTCTCGCATAATGCTTTATCCTGGTTCTCCAGCTATTAGATAGATCACAGGCAGTCAAATGGAAGAACTCCATCTCTTCCTTCCTACCCCAACTGGCGTACCACAGGGATCCATCCTTGGGCCAATGCTTTTTAATATCTTCATCAATAACTTTCACACTGCTATTCCTGATCCTAAAATCATTCAATACGTAGACGATTCAACCTTAGTTTGCTCTGCCTCAAACCTCTCGGAATTGCTGACTAAAACCCAAACTGTCTTCTCAGCAACTGAAAACTGGATGCACCAAAACCACCTCTCTCTCAATGCAAATAAATCAAAGATTCTACTATTCCCTCCCACAAAGACCCTCTCCTACGATAAAAACAACTTCAAAGTCTATAGTCAAACCAGCTCACCTACAGAAGTGGTCCCCTCTGCCAAACTACTTGGCATTACTGTAGATGAACACCTCAAGTTTGATATTCATATTCAACAAAATACTAAGAAAACCTACAAAAAGCTAAGTATGCTGTATAGGAATAATCGCTTTCTCTCCAAATCTACCAGGCAAACTCTGGCCTCGACTTATCTTCTTCCTTCCTTACTATACGGAGCCCCTCTCCTAACCAACCTGTCCTCCCTCTATCACCTCTAAACTAGAAAACCGCTACAACAAAATCTCTAAATTTGCCTCTAAATCTAAAAATACCACCCATCACTGCCTAACCTACAATCCCTGAATTGGCTTGAACTCCCAAACTACCTAGACTATCTCCAACTCACTACTGCATATAGACTCATATTTCACCCAACAAAATGTCCCGCTCTAACTAACATCCTTTCCCCTTATACACCCAACAATCAGAACTTAATTACTATCCATAAACCTAAACGTCCTGCTAGCCTACTTCTCCTATCTTTCTCACTAGGCAAAAAATGGAATTCCCTTCCCTGCACACTAAGAACCATACCAAACTCATAAAACTACAAAACCCAACTATTCAAACACCTGTCCACTAAATGGAAATGTACCTGCCTTCACCCAACCTAATCAAAGGGGGTTCTCTCTCTGGTTCCCAAGCTCTACAACTTTCATAGTTATCTCCCTATGAGTCTATCAACAATTTCTATAGCTTCTCTTTAAGCTCTCACCTCCTGCAGCTACCCTCACACAGCCCAACCTTGTAAATATTGTAAATAGCATTTTACTGTTGATGTGTGTATGTAAAGAGTATTTACATTTTCTTAAAAGGTTTGTATGTAAACTGTTTCCACACCTAACACATATCTGTTTTCCTCAAATGAAACTGTATGATCCCTACCTTCAAGCTTAATGAATTTAACTATGCATGATATTGAATGCATTTATGAGCAACTATTCTACATAATATTATCTTTAATATTAACTATCAGTTGTATCTAAATTGTATAATGCATCTTGGAGCTTTTCTCCCCGGGCCTCCACTGAAAATGGGTCAATTTGGCCCAGTGGACTTCCCCAGTAATCAAACTGCAAATAAATAAACATTCTCCACAAAGACTGATCCATTGTCATCACATAGATTTGAAATTTAAAAATAGTCTTAATATCGGTGGACCTCTAGAAATAAGTAAACATTTAAGTTTGAATCTAATTTGAGAGTAGACAGCTCCTTTAATCCTGCTAGCCTATCCTAAGCAACTCTGCAAAAAAAAAAAAAAAAAAACCCTCAAAATAAATAAATAAAAAAGCAAACTTTGATAACAATGTGTTTATGTCTGATAACATTTGAATGATTAAACAAATACACAAATATGCAATGGTGTGCATTATGGGGGAGGGTGGCAAGATTGCTACTACTTATGTGAAGTAATTACAACATCCCTGCCACTTGCAGATAGAGCAATATTAAAAAAAAATACCAAAATATATCCTGGTCTTACTCAGAGGTGATGCAGTCTTACAGTTAAATAAATAAGTCTGCTTGTCTAACTACAAAAACATATTTGCTCTGTCATTTGAAATATTTGAAAATTCTAGGCTCTAACACTGCACATTTTTTATCATTAGTTGCCGTTGTCACCTCACAGTAAGACGTTGTCCTGTTCGATTCTCAGCTAAAGCGTCTTCTGTGTGGAGATGTGCGTGAATAGGCCTACCTTCGTTGAAGGTTGTGTGTCAGGCCTGGCAAGTCGGTACGTAAAAATCTACTGCCAATCATTAGCGGACCAGAGTTCCGCTGTGGCGACCCCTAACCGGGAAAAGCCAAAAGATACAACAATAGCTGGCAACTCCATATAAAATGTTCACTGATTAATTTAAGAATACAATTCGCAGCACTACATTTTCAGTATGAAATAAAATATACCTAATTATTTTTGTCATTTTTAAATACATAGCTTTGCAAACTTTTTTAATTAAACCAAAGCCTGAATATATTTAGTATGTCCCTTGGTGACAACATCTTAAGGATAGGTCCACAGGCTTTAATGGATGTGGCATGTTGATGTATCCTTTAAAGTCTATGGAAAGCTGCATGTTTTCCTTGTGCTGATGTCACTACAGTCAAAGCTCACCATGTATCCTCAGTGTTAATAATACGGGTTGTACTTTTTTTAATTGAAGCTAATGCCGAAAATGTTTGCCAGTGGGGCACAGATACTGTCCCATTATGTGGAAAAAAAAAACAAATGACAATGCAGTTTAATCCACTCATACGATAGTTATGTTTCAGATAGTTCCATTTCCATTTAGCTTTATGTGCTATGGTGTAGACACGTACAAAAGGTGTCCTTCGATTTAGGCGATCTTCTATTTTTAATGTTCCAATAAAAATATCTTTAATGCTTGACCAGTAATATCATTAGCAACGACCTGAGGTCCACAGATACAGATGTACAACTTAATATGGTTTTAACAGTATTGAATATTAAGGCTTCTTCAGTATGATTAACTATCTCTGTTTCAGCTGAGATCAGTGTAATGAAATTTAATGAGTTTTGTTCAGAAAGTATTCAGCATGGGCACTGAAACTGAGATTTCTCCTAAACACCAAGGCTGGGCAATATTGGAGTCAATATTTCATGTGGGGGGACTTATTTATGTATTTAGTCTCTGACAAATGAGTAAGTGGATTTGTTCTTGGATCATTTCCAGCCACAGTGCAGGTGCAAGACAAAAGCCATGAGTAAATCAAACAGAATAGTGCCATACAGCTTTTGCTGTGCTGTCATGATGTAAACTGTGCACTGCTATACTGTTCCTGGTATCCTGTTGTCAGCACATTGCATTGTGCTAGTTAGTATCTGGGCTTTTGCTGTGCTGTCCTGATGTAAACTGTGCACTGTTATACTGTTCCTGGTATCCTGTTGTCAGCACATTGCATTGTGCTAGTTAGTATCTGGGCTTTTGCTGTGCTGTCCTGATGTAAACTGTGCACTGTTATACTGTTCCTGGTATCCTGTTGTCAGCACATTGCATTGTGCTAGTTAGTATCTGGGCTTTTGCTGTGTTGTCCTGATGTAAACTGTGCACTGTTATACTGTTCATGGTATCCTGTTGTCAGCACATTGCATTGTGCTAGTTATTATCTGGTATTTCATTATCAAGCTTATCTGACAACTGTGTTTCTAAAAAAAAAATCCTTCCTGCAACCTGCTTGCTGCATGCCCCCCACTGTAGGAAACCATGCATCATGTAAGGACATACTGTGAATTATATGTTTTTAGCACATCTTCCACTTGATCTCTATTTGCACAGCACAGATTTCTTTCAGCATGAGATCACAGTTCCCCCTTACGCCTACAGATGCCAGACTGCTAGCACTAAAAACCATGGGACAGTGTAGCACGTGAATATATGTACACTGACACCCACTCACTGCTGCTTTACACAATCTGCTTGTGAGAAATGATACTTGCTCAAAGTGGAGACCAAACTTTCCATCAGGGCGATTAGGAAATGTATTCCTATTCAATTGCTACACAACGCAAACATGAAGGCCGAACATGCTATGGTTCTGAAGATACCCATGGCTAACTTTCCTTTGAAACATACTAATGGACTTCGTCCTTAGCTAATGCACCTACATCCACTATTTTTAAGGTCTGTAAAGAAGTAAAGCAGTCGATCAAATCCTGCAAATATATGTATAAACTGAACAGTGTCATCTACAGATAATTATAAAACTTTCATTAGCTATGTTGGGAATCTTAAAAATAATACTTAATATTGCATGAAACTGATCTCTGAATTGCCCTCCCCAAAAAAGGGCCTAGGAACAGATCCCTAAACACTCTTCTGAAAACCAAAAATACTGGCACCATGGTGACTGACAACATACCGGGCTGTCATCTAGCCAGCAATAACAATAGGCTCACTGATCCCAGTGTAAACCTTTGTAACCTCCACCAATCCACTGGGTATATAACTGAGGCTTGCAGAACTACCATAACAGTACCCCTACTTAAAGAATGTTCTCCCACTGAGCCACAGAACTATAGACTTATTAGTCTTCCACTATTATTTGCAAAGTAATGTTGTGTACTATAATGGAACTCGTACATAATGATATAGCCAATTTGTAATCTCTTGATCCAAACCAATGTGGCTTTACAAAGGCAGGTCCCGTCTTCTGAACTTTGTGGACTTCTTCAGTAGGGTAAACAAAGAACTGGATAATAGTCAGTTAATGCATACCACCTGCTTTGATATGGCAAAGACCTTTGACAACATTCCACAGTTTAGTATCACAAGTGTATCCACTTAAATATCAACCCCTAAGTGATCTGTTGGACTACCCATTTGCTAACAGGCAGAACCTACAAAGTGAGGATTGGCAGTATGTTTTCTTCTAAAAGGCTTGTCCAACAGTGATGTGCCATAGAGTCTGTGCTAGGCCCACTTCTCCTTGGCATATACTTCTCTGACATCCAGGCTGACACACAGAGTCTCTGGATGACATAGTCTATTGATGCTTGCAAACTCAGGACTGTCATGTACTCTCCAAAAGATACCCATAGCCTGAAAGAGGGTCAAAATCATACTTATTGGGGGTGAGTCCCGCCCACAGTAGAACATAATCCCCTGTTTGGCATGTACCTATCCTAATATATCGTCCTATTTGAAAAATCCAAGATGTTTCCATTTTAAATTATTCTGAGACACTGCTCCCTAGTTCTTACAGACTCTTGTGTGGGGGCCCCCTGCTTGGCCTTAATAACTATGTAGGATCAGATTCTACTTAACCTATAACATATCCAAAATGTACTATCTTTATCACCTACTCCAAAGACCTAAATATATATAGTAACATCAACAAAATCTGCTGATGTCTCTCTCTCTGAAAGGATCTAATACCTTTAAAATAAGCTTCTACTCCATGTCAAAGTGTCTCCGTAACTCTCTTTAAAAAAATCTAGACAAATCTTTGTGGATTTGTAAGTTCTTCTTAGGCTCTTCTCTTTGCTCTTATTGACGGAGGGAATAAATAACAGCCCTTGCAGTGGACAGGCTCCTAATGGTGCACTGAATTGACTACGAATTATGAAATTATAAATCCATTGTGATAACCACCTTTATGAAGCAGATGAGAGAAGAGAACATGACTTTGTAGACTGCTGTTCAACATGAGATGTAAAACAAGACAGGTCAAAAGAGAGATCATCTCACCAAAAGCAACACAGAATGTCTCACTTAAGCGTACTCCTAATGGTCCCTCAAGTGTAAATCCCACAAGGCAAGCATACACTTTATCTAATGCTGTTATTATTGGGAATTCTATTGTGTGAAACAGATGCCCCATTCACGAGGTTGGAGAAGAGAAAAAAATGGTTAGCTGCTTATCTGGAGCCAGGATGCACAATATCATAAACACACTCATGTCACTGCACCCCAGGTGTAAATATGATTCTATCATAGTCCTTGTCGGTGTAATTGACTTGAGACACACCTCACTGGACTATATGAAAACAAATGTAATGGATCTCTTGGAATGTGTGTCAGAGATGGGTATGAGCCTTGCAATGAGCAGCATTCTACCTTCACCAAGGATGATTCCACTGTGCAAACATAAAATGATTGATTGTAATAATTGGCTTAGTTTCTGGTGTCGCTCCAAGGGAATCCAATATTTGTCTGCATGGGAGAACATGGTCAGGAGACCACGTTGCTCTTCCAAGGATGGGTTGCACCTGTCCTTCTAGGCTTTCGGATACTGGATAAAACTTTATCCACCCCCTTTAGAGCCTTTTTTTAGGCAATGCAAAATAGACAAAACTACCAACATAGTGAAAAGGTCTACAAGAAACCTTAAGGTGATACTGCTCAAAGCTTGTAGACTAAATAATATACTCAAATCCAGAAAAAGAAGTGAATTCCACTAAAGAACGCTCAGCAGAACAAAAAACAATGTAAATATTGGAAGAGCGTTGCACCACAAGTATTAGTATTTCATCTGATTATTCAAAACTTGCTAAACAACTAAAATGGTGAAAAGACAGCTTCAAAACAACAGCTTCAATAACTGGCTTTTACCATGAAGAAGGCTTGAAAAAGCTGAAAGCGCTTGTCCATTGTTTACATCAGAAGGGTTCTTCACTTTTATGTTCGTTTTTCTGTTTTTATGACATCCACATGTTTTAAAGCTGTGGAATTACAACGCCACTTGACTTTTACAGCAGCAAACCTCTATATTTCATATATTGTGGATTCAACATGGTAAAAGCCTGTTATTGAAGCTGTTGTTTTGAAGCTGTCTTTTCGCCATTTTGGTTGTTTAGCAAGTTTTGAATACTCAGATGAAATACTAATACTTGTGGCGTAACGCTCTTCCAATATTTACATTAAATAATATACTCCTCACTCTTCAAGCCTTCCTCTGTCTGGGGAATGTAGACATCTGTGGCATCACTGTGACTTGGTTTAAAGCCATAGAATGTACTCCAGAAGTGCAAGCCTACAGTACCTTCCACACATTTAGACCAACAACAGCACAGACTGGGGCCAAAAGTGGAGGTGTTTTAATCTATATTAGCAACAAACATACCTCCATGTTTGTTAAACAGGATGATACCACAGACCTCATCCCTGTGCAAGTCACCACAGGTAACGTTCCTCATATGCTAGCTACAGGTCACCATCTATGCCTCTAGAGTTTCACAACATTTACCTAAACTAACTAGTGGTGCTCAAAATCCAATCACACTAGCACGCCAACCACAGGATCAAAAATACCAGTAACACTTAGGAACCAAAGGCAAGCTTCATCCTAATTACTGAGAGTTTGTTAAAAATCAAGGCTCCCCCCAATCCAGAGACCACAGCTACCTATGCAGAATTATTCAGAGTCATTATACAAACATGTGAATGGCTGCATAGAGCAGTCATACCTACCAGAAATAGATCCAAAACAAACACTAAAAACGAACCCACACTGGTGGAATCCTCCCCTAAACATGGTATATAATAAAGGAAGAAAACTTATGACTAAAATCAGGAAAAGAAGCTTCCTTAAAGACAAGTGCCCTCTGATGCAACTAAACAAGAAAGTAAGAGGTCTCAATAAGTTAAACAAGGCCAACTATAAAGCTCAGGATAGCGTCACAGGCTATGAACAATCAGATGGCTTTTTTCAGCTACATATGGAACACTAGTGGTAACACAGAACAGTAACTGGTGCTGAATGGTATCACCTACATCGGTCAGGGTGACATAGCAAATCTACTGGCTGTAACTTCACCCCCATTCCCCTCTCAGCTCCACCAAGTGAAATCCCCTCCAATATACTTCCCCCACTTATCAGCAGTGATGAGGTGCTGGCAGCACTTGCTAAAGCCAAGAACACAGTCTTCAGTAACCGGAGGAGTATCCCAGTGCTCTGTTCTGGTCCTGCTTCTGTTTGGTATCTACTTCTAGGATGTCAAGGCTAACACTAACTGTAAATTGGAATTGTGAGCTATTAGAGAGTCTCCCAAGACACAAACATCTTGCAAGTTGGTTTAACACAGACAACTGATTGGTGCCAAAGCCATGGCCTAAAACTCAATACCAAAAAAGCATTATAAAGCCCTTTGGGAAACTGCCAATGCAAGTTAGTTACTCGATCGATAAAATGCCTCTAATAATCAACCAAGTAGTAAGAGGTCTGGGAACATATGCAGATAACTCAATACTAGTAGCCCAACACAAGCAATAAAACAAACTCCAGACAACAAAAAGCTTGCTGCAGAGCACAACACAACCTTCAAACAAGCCAGCAGAAACACTCGAGCAATATATTAATTTGAACAAAATGTTCAACACTCGTTCCACATCGAAAACTTCATCAGAACATAAGCAGTAAACTGAACATTTGCATTTAAAAAGCCTGCACTGAAAATCACATGACCATATTGATCCAATCATGAACTTCACATAATAAAAATCACATTATTAACAGAATATGATAATTAAGAAAACACAATAAAATGCCCACGATTACATCGTAAAAATAAAAATTACACTTCATAATGTTTTAATTTTAAAATACTATTAATAAAACACATTTCATTAACCCCGGAAAATTTGTGGCATCCAACCTTAAATGCCAATTCAGTTTACGAGTTTCAATATATTCTTCCGTAATTGATCCATGGGGATCACTGACCATCTGTTCTAATACAAAAACTCAAAACTATGCATCTCTTCCTTTTCAAGAATTTTTCTTTTATGAATTTCATATAAATACTTGTAAATACATTCCCATAGTTTCCTACTGTTTTTTTCCCACATAAAATACTGGGCGTAATTTACATTGAGTCAAATAAACAACACATCTTCAGTCACAAGAAAAACAGCCACTTGAATAGTCTTCCCTTTAATTTTTATATTGTTTTTAATAATATATATGGGGATTGATGACACTGGCTACGTTTATACATACCAGTTGTTTTCTGGTCTTTGGGTCTACAGAAAAGGGAAAAATTACCTTTTTCTAAATAATTTTTTCAAAGACCCATCTCTCCTGTACACTGCATAAGGTCCTTCTCCCAATCTTTCCCTAACTTTGTTATTATCACTAAAGAAAGCCCAATTCTTACTGAGAATGTCTGAAATCGAACCACTATCTAACTTAAACCTAGTAATGAAGGACTTATTATACTTAAACTGGACCTTACTGTGACATCCATTGTTTATGTCCCCTTGTCCCTAGATTAAAGGCAAATAGAGCACATTTCTCGTCTGTGGTCGTTAGCCTAATAATAACATGTGAAGATATTGTGCATAGCTACTGTGACAAAATTCATTTTAGCCATCACCTTGAAAGAAATCGAGCTGTATAACCATCTGAGGCATTTCAACATTTTTTCTTGAATTTTTCATAATTATCCTCTTTTCTAAAGATGTTTCACAGTCAAAGTCACTTATTCTTGTATTTCTTCTAAAGGTAGTTGCATGTAAAGTTGGCTTAACAGATTCTGATATTCATACTCCAATATTGAACAATGTAGTCTTCAGCTACAAATTGATGTATATAACATTCGACTCAGAAAGCTGCACAAATAATTTAGGGAATTTATATATTATGTTATATTATATGGTAAAAGAAAGTACAAGTATACGTTAGTGCAGCAGATACTGGGGGCATTTTTTCCCAAAATATCAAGTTTGATATTTAAGGTCACAACACATGCTGATTTGCAGTAGTGTAGTGTGGATGGGGCAAATGGGTTATTAGCCCAAGGTGCAGGCGCTTAAGGAATATGATCAACACCTCAGAAGAACTGCCGATCAGAATACACTACTGGCGTTGTTAGCAGCTGCAGAAAATATTGTGCCTAAATTAATGTGATTAAATATTGGTAACTGAAGCAGTGAGCTAGGAAATTAAGCATTTTTTTTCTGGTCCTTAAATTTGGGCTGAGTAGGCCAACCATATGGCTCTGTGGTTTTGAGTAATTATGGGCAATAAATGCCATTCAAGCAGTTTGACTTTGATATTTTGTTGTTGTGTGTGTGTGTGTGTGTGTGTGTGTGTGTGTGTGTGTGTGTGTGCAAAGAGAGAATATTATCATCATTGATAGAAATGTGACAAATACAAAATGAGAGAATTACAAAACACTTGCAACTTCTCTTCCACTATCAGTAAACCACAGCTACAAAATACATATCAAGCAAAATATAGTGGTGCTGCTTAGGAATGGGTTTTTAATAACATTCTGTAGGAGTGTGGTTAGAGTTAGCACACATGAATGTACCCCTGCACCACCTTACATACTTTATATACCACCCAGCAAACACAGCTTGATTCCCCAGTTTAGTACCATTAAAACAAAGTGGTCTTCTACAATAACAGCCCTTACACCTTTTGAATGTCTTTTGCTATGCCTTTCATTCTTATTGTCCTTCTTTCAAATAGCTAGAAATAAATCTCCTGCACCAACAGCCCCTTTCCATAACTCTCCCCATTAACTATTACCTCTACCAGTCATGCTGATTGAATTTTCCTTACCCACTGTAATGCCACTATATCTCATGCTTCCAATACTTCCTCCACTCTTAAAATGCACAATGCAGCTATAACACACCTTCTTTATTCCTCTCCCATTAACATAGCCTTTGTGACTATATCAGGCCTGAGTAACTCACCTTCCTAAGTACCTTACTCCTAAAGGGCCTGTATTGAATCCTCCATGTAAATTGCATTTGAGATTCAATACATCAGGCCTAAACAAATACAATTTTATTATTAAAAAAAAAAAAAGTGACAGCACACAAAATCAGGTGTTGCCCCCTGCACCTCCTCATACCATTTCAACTATAATTATAGTAACACCAAGATCACACAACAGTGGGTAAATAGTAAATTCCTACAAATTTCCTTAGCCTACTGTCACCAGATCTTAGCAAAACACCTTTCAGGAGCAATTTAAGTGCAAGGTAGGAACCTTTCCTTTCTATTCTGTCCCTATGGAATGCACCATTGATATACATTTTTCAGTGTTAAACAGATCAGTGTATTCCATTCTGCAAAACTGTAGAACTCCCTTCCTGAAAGTGTTTCTCCTTCTTATCCATCTATTGTCTCTTCTTCTGCTCCTAATTTCCTCCTCCTCCTCGTTGTGCGGACTTTCCCCATTCTTCACTGCTTCCTTCTATTTCCTGCCTTCACTTGCTTGTAAAATCCATCCCTTCATCATTCTTTTAGTTCCCTAGAAGTGTCTACTCCATCCTTCCATACCTTTCCTCTAATGTCAGTTTTTGTTGAATAACAACCTCTGTCTAAATATCTCTCCGGACCAGAAAGCAGGATCACCTGTTGAATCTTTACATTCAAAGTTAGCACACAACACATACAGCTATGTTGTACTCTGTTATGTATTAACAATTAAGATGAGCAAAGAACACACACACCTGTCCAGCATTCTGTTTATTCACATTCAAGACAAGGACAGAATATACTGCTATAGCAATAACCCATTCCTGGGTGTGGGTAATGCTATATTTCCCCAGTTTTCATCCTTGTGACCAAACAAAGCCAAATGTGGGTAAATCCATCATTACCCAGAGATGGGTTATTGCTATTATACAATGGTGTTAGTTTTGTGCTGTGCTGTGTTTGTGTTGTTATTTAGGTTTCTGTTTATTTTATGTTGTATTCTTCCACTTTTTTCTGAGAGAAAATAGCTCCACACTTTTAGTTCAAGTTTATTGTTTATTTTATTTTTTAGTGATTCTGTGATAGACTGAGGTTATTTTACATTGTATGTGTTATATTTTTCTTTCAATTATTGACTTACTTTATGTAAAACGAGCACAGTTTTTGGACTGTCCACTCAGTATGCTCGTTTTGGACTATTAGTCTGTACTGTTATCTAGATCGGTTTGCTTTTTATTTTATTTTTGAAAATATAAATAATTGTAGTTATCTGTGGTAAAATGTACAAGTTGTTTTGGCTATTTTGAATATTTGTTGGGGCTGTAACTGTTTTCATTTTGTCTTAATGTATATAACATGTCTGCGCATGGACGTACTGAAACAGGTGAGCAGGCTTTCTACTGTTGTTTCTGTAGTCATGCTCATTCTTTATAAATACAAAACTTATATTACATTTTTCCTGCAAACACACATCTTTACCTACAGTGATTAAGCAGGGAAAGTAGTTTAGTGTAGAATGACTTGTAAAAAAAAAAAACAGAATACAAACGGTTTGCGTGTCTAATAATTGTAAAGGTCCAAGGAAGTAAATAAATTGAATGGATGTGGTAGCATAAGTAGTAAAACTCATACATTGCTTATCAGAACAACAATGAAATGAAAAAGAGTCCAATCACAAGAGAAGGCGAAAAAGCTTTATGTACAAGCGCTTTCGTCTAAATAAGACTTTGTCAGATACATAATAACACAGGTGCTACAAAGGACTTGTATAATAACTCATGAATCATTCAATTAAACTTTTAAAGAAACGTTACAATATGCACTTTTAAAAAACATATATAAATATATAATGAAAGTAAAATTGTGTCTGATGACTGTAAAACAGAAATCAAAAAAGGAACATAAATAAAATAAATCATGACTAAAATAAACAGTTTCAAACCTTAGCAGCTTTAGCTAGCAGGACTGGTTTGATACTGACATATTCATTAAGACCAGGTTGAATACTGGCTCTCAACCTAAGTTGCCACTTCAATTCTTTATTTAATAAAATATTTTTACAATCACCCCCTCTGGCATTATTCCTGACAACTTCAATAATGCCAAACTTGAAACCAGAAAAAGAAACGCAAACCTCTGAATGTTTAAACAGTGCACTACTGTCCTTGATGTCATACAGGTGTTCATATATTCTGTCTCTAAATGCTCTCTCGGTTTTTCCTACATAAAATGCAGGGCAGCCAACACAGACAGCTAAATAGACAAGCATTTTAGTTCTGCAGTTACCTTTGCAAAATCTAACAAAACTGTTTAACCCATTCTTTAATCTAATGTGCGGATCTCTAAAAATGTGGGGACATTGGGAGCAACTACCACACGGAAAAGTATTTTTGTTATTTATGAATTGAACACTATTATCAATCTGTTCAAAACTTAAGACACATAGATGACAGAATAATCCCATGATTCCTACCTTTTTTGGACTACTTAAGGTACATAAATCTATTACAGCTCCCACTTTTCGACCCATTGTATCTGCCAGAAATTCCAAAACTCACCCCTTAGCAGTTTTTGCAGATGATTATACCAAAGACATTTTGACAAGAATGAAACATCTATTAAAGGATTCATGGGACTTTCTTAGTAAGTTAACACCTGATTTGTGGAGTGAGGACATTATCTATTTTTAAAGCAAGCATAGAGCACACACTCATGGAATATTCTGTTTATGCATTCATATTTAAGGTTAGCAGAGAAGACGCAAACCTATGTAGTGTTCTGTTTAGATATTTGTTCTTAAGGCAAGAGCAGAGCACACATGCAGAATTCCATTTGCACATCTACATTTAAAGCCAGTGCAGGATGCACTCCTGAGCAGTACTCTCTGCATACAACATTTAAGGTCACCACGGAACATACATCAATGAAGTATTCTGTTTACACATTTACATTTAAGTACAAAATGCACATATCTGTACATTATTCTGTTTATATATTAACATTTAAGCAGAGCACAAAACATGTACATGCAGTATTTTGTTTATACATTTGCATTCAAGGCAGGCACAGCACACACACCTGTGCAGCATTCTGTTTATACATTGAAGGTGATCACAAAACACGCACACACATGCAATATTCTACTTACGGAATTACATTTAAGACAATCACAGAACACGCACACATGCTGAATTCTGTTTATACATTTAAGGTGAGCACAGAACACGCACACACGTGCAATATTCTATTTATGGAATTACATTTAAGACAATCACAGAACGCATACATGTGCAGTATTTTGTTTATACATTCACATTCAAGGCAGGTGCAGAAAATACACTTGTGCAATACTTTTATTTATACATTTAAGGTGAACACATACACACATACAGTATTCTTTTTATGGAATTACACACAGAACATACACACACAATATTCTGTTTACACATTTAAGGTGAGCACAGAACACAAACATGCAGTATTTGTCTTGCTACATTTAAAGTGAGCACAGAACCCACACACAAACATGCAGTATTCTTTTTATGGAATTACACACAGAACACACATACATAATATTCTGTTTACACATTTAAGGTAAGCACAGAACACAAACATGCAGTATCTGTGTTGATAAATTTAAAGTGAGCACAGGACACACACACAGACATGCATTATTCTTTCTATGAAATTACATTTAAGACAATCACAAAACGCATACATGTGCAGTATTTTGTTTATACATTCACATTCAAGGCAGGTGCAGAAAACACACTTGTGCAATATTTTATTTATACATTTAAGGTGAGCACATACACACATGCAGTATCCTTTTTATGGCATTACACACACACACACACACACACAAACATAATATTCTGTTTACACATTTAAGGTGAGCACAGAACACAAACATGCAGTATTTGTGTTGATACATTTAAAGTGAGCACAGAACACACACACAAGCATGCATTATTATTTCTATGGAATTACATTTAAGTCAGTCACAGAACCCACACCTGCAGCATTTTGCTTGATATTTAAGATGATCACAGAACACACATGCAGTATTCTGTTTATACAATGATATTTAAGGTGAGCGCAGTTGACACACCTTTGCATATTTTTGTTTACATACTAAGATTTAAGGCAAGCACAGAGCATACAGTTTTGCAGTATTTTGCATATGGTCACGTGTGTAGCAGCTTAAATTTTGGATTCTGAATAAAGTGTCTGGATATTGGTTCTTGTTTTTATTTATTTTATTTATTTTAACACAATGTTGGTTAGAGTAATCTTTACAGAGGAGAGCCACAAATACTGATGAGACACAGTTCTTTCATATGCTCATCTCTGTGGTCACCACCCACCACAAAAACAAAGCTTCCGGTTGTGACACAGTATTTTAAGCTATCACACACTCAAAACATAAATCTCTCAATCCAAGTATTTATGTGTCCTTTTCAGATAATTTCTTAGCTATCAGCATGTAACTGTCCAAGCCTTGCGGATTCTAAACCCAGTAAACCAGACCATTTTTCCTCATGGGTTTAGCAAATTTATTGCTGTATTTGAGCTCTCTTCTGTGGCTCATACTCCCCCCCCCCCACCACCGAGTTTCAGATGGTTCCCATAATTGATGCAGAGTTCTCACAATGTTACCTTTAAGAATTTTTCTGTGAAAATAATGTTTGCTTCCCCAGCAAAATGAAAACCTATGCTCTTTTTGCACATTATGAAAGCTTTAGTTTGCATACTAATTTTAGTTCTGTTTTCCGCTGTCATTACTGTTGCCCATAGGGTACAATGTGGAGGAAACTGTCTGATTTATATGCTTGAGGCAAAAACTATTTTAGAAAATATAACTGAGCTTACAATAACTTTCTGATGACATTTATGCACTAGCATGAAGCATGGCAATAACGTTTTTACTTTATGATCAAAACTTCAGTATGAAACTGAAAGTTAATCGCTGTTAGACTGAGTGAATTAAGACTATTCTCACCTGGGGCAGTATAAACGGTGGGACACGTTTAGTTTATAAAATCAAAATCAAACAAAGGAAAGGTTCTCAAAAACTGCAAACTGGTACTTAAGAATTAGACTAAAAAGTTAGCCTGTTGTCACTTTCCTTTCGATTCTTGTTTTGGAGTTTGGTGTTAACACTTGGCAATGAAAAGCTTATCATCTTTATTGGATTCACTTAAAATCCCATTCATTCTCTAACCCAGCTGCCCTGGGGAGGATCATGGTAAGAGTGAGCTAATCAGGGTAGAACAGACTTCAGTCTCTAACATCCCCTGTTTGTTTTTACACAAGCTGAGAGACGTAAATGTATTTAGATGTTCAGAGTGTTTTCCAGTGCCTTTGTTTGCAGTGGGCCATGCCTGTTACACTTAAAGGGGCAGGTACCCAAAAGTTTCATAATTAAGTATACAAACTACACCAGGTTTCTCCTTTCAATCCAGTCCAGTAGGGTTTCTACTCCGGGAATGTCCTATATCGTCAGGCTTGTTAGTAGGTTACTGAAAGTTATCCAAATGATTTTAAGAAGTGGCCTCATTTCTGCTACTTGAATTCCGTGATCTCATCCTTTTGGGCATTACCCAAAACTTGTGACCACAGGTAAGGAAAAGGAAAAAGACTGACAAGTAAATTGGTAGCTTCATCCTCTAACTTGGTTCTTACTTCAGTTATCCTGTACATGTGTACCTCACTGGGTGCGCCAGAGCAAGACTGCCTAGATCACTCCCACCACCCAAAAGTCCAGGATCATAATGTATTTTTTTACATTTCTGCAGGGGGGCTGCACCCTCCATACCCCCTGCAAATTAAATATACCAATTCAGAGATTGCACTGCATTGAGGAGAAGGACCAACAAGCCCATGGCATGCCCACATCTGAGTGAACCGCCTGGTGAGGTACGCATGTACAGGATCGCCCTTCAACAACACAGGTATTTTAGAATACAATGCCTAAAGAAGTGCAAACACTACATCCAAATGGTCAGTCACGACCCCTTTACCTTTACTAACTAACGATGGCCCAAGATATTTAGATTCCTCCACCTAAAGAAAAACTTCAGCACTCACTTGCACTCAGTGATCCTCTCTTTTCCAGGACAGAACTATGACCTGTGATTTGGAGGTGCCAACCTTCATCCCAGCTGCTTCACATTCAGCAGTGAATCACTTCAGTACATGACAGAGATCATAGTCACCTGATGCCAAGAGGCCACCAACAAGCAACAAAAATGCCACCCTCACAACCACCCAAAATGGATATTCTCTAGTCCTTGGCTATGCCTTCATATCTTATCAATGAAAAGCATGAACATGACGGGTGAAAACAAAAACACCTTGTCAGTGTCATATGCCTACCTTGAAAACATGCAAGTTAACACAGTGAGTGTAGTCTCACTTTATGCCAAGAAGATATGATCATCCCCCCACAAAAAAACACCTTGCCAGTGTCCTATGCCCACCTTGAAAACATGCAAGGGTAACACAGTGAGTGTAGTCTCACTTTATGCCAAGAAGATATCATCATCCCCCCACAAAAAAACACCTTGCCAGTGTCCTATGCCCACCTTGAAAACATGCAAGGGTAACACAGTGAGTGTAGTCTCACTTTATGCCAAGAAGACATCATCACCCCCCCCCAAAAATAACACCTTGTCAGTGTCCCACACCCACCTTGAAAACATGAAAGGTAACACAATGAATGTAGTCTCACTTTATGCCAAGAAGACATCATCATCCCCCACAAAAAAAACACCTTGCCAGTGTCCTATTGTCACCTTGAAAACATGCAGGGGTAACACAGTGACTGTAGTCTCACTTTATGCCAAGAAGACATCATCATCCCCCCCAAAAAAACACCTTGTCAGTGTCCCATGCCCACCTTGAAAACATGCAAGGTAACATTGTGAGTGTAATTTCACTTAATGCCAAGAAGACATCATCACCCCCCCCCCCACAAAAAAAACACCTTGCCAGTGTCCTATGCCCACCTTGAAAACATGCAAGGTAACACAGTGAGTGTAGTCTCACTTTATGCCAAGAAGACATCATCACCCCCCCAAAAAAAAACACCTTGTCAGTGTCCCATGCCCACCTTGAAAACATGCAAGTTAACACAGTGAGTGTAGTCTCAATTTATGCCAAGAAGACATCATCATCCCCCCCAAAAAAAAAACACCTTGTCAGTGTCCCATGCCCACATAGAGTGCACAATCAACTCTCACTCAAACACCAGGACTGAGTGGCATTTAGAAGTGTCAGAAGAATTTCCTACTGCTAATTACCTCTCAGAAGACTTCCTGGAGGATATGGTGATATATGTTCAACAGGTCAGCAAAATGCAAATGCATACAACTACAGGTACTTTTTCGTTATTGGGGCAACACTTCTAACACACTACCACATGCACGCATGATCGTGCTATGTATATAGAACAAAATGATGGCGTTCTGGCAAATCATTGAGTGTTGAAGTAAGAAAATATTCACAGACATTCTGTCTCTCTACCTTTGTAACAGCAATATTTAAAATCTGGCCCTGACTTGGATCTTTGTCTGTCACCAAATCATGTTATCAAGTTTGAGTAGAATGGTGAGGGAAATTTGGACAGCCTGCTTAAGGAAGTGAGTGAGAAATATTCGGTGAGATTTTTCTTGAATATCTTCAGCAGCGCTATCCCTAAGTTCGGTAAGTCTTGTAAGTATTACAGTAAAAAGAACCTACACATCTAAACTGCTTTCCTGCCCTAAGCAAGTGGAAGGAGATGTATATATGTGTGTGTGTGTGTGTCTGTGTATTCTGTGCACATAGCACAGTCTCACACCATACCTCACACCGATCCAGAATTTCGCATAATGCCCACATTTTTCCATCATGGTTTAGGTCTTTTCCTCATACAGTTCATTTTTTTCTGGGAAATCATTGAGGGTTGTATTCAGTAAATACTGACAGACATTTGAGTGCTACACAGCACACCTCTCAGATGACTTCTGCTAATCTGAATCCTGGTTTTCTACGTTTCTACCAGCAATATTTAAAATCTGCCCCTGACTTGGATGTTTGTCCGTCACCCCCCCCCATTCTTTTTGGCTTTGTCCACAATACCAGCGCATAAAGGGGGAGAGGTACACCTCTGAGATCTCTCTTATTTTGGAGGTTTGCAGAAAGTGTCCGTTTTTGCGTCAAATTTTTTGTCCAGTTGTAGTAAATTTTATGAATTTGTACTCAACCAGCGAGGATCGTCAGCAGGAGCGGTCAAATCATTGCGAGCGCATGCTAAGCATTCATTACAAGTGTTGCCCCAATAACAGGAAAGTACCCAACTACAGTACAGGAGAATGTGAGCCACCAGTACACTTCAAAACATTGGAACGATGTCAGTCACATTTATGGTCTCAAAAGAGATTGAAGGCAAGAATGAACAAAAGAAGGATCTCCGCTTCTGGATTTAGGAGTTCCACTGGAAAAGGATGGGGAACAGTGTACATTTAAATGTATTTCTCTCCTGTGGAGACGTAGCATTTTTAAATACTAGAGATTGAATGTTAATCTAAAATACAGCTTGCTTTGTGAACTTTATGGGCAGCATTTAAACTTCTTTTGAAACACAAAGTTACTGAACAGTGTATATTGCCTTAGGATTTCTGAGAACTCATCAGTTAAGATAAACATGCCAACACATTATGGAGTACCTCAGGATACAAGGTGTACTTAGTTAATAAAAAATACATTTATGCCAAAACTTTTAAAAAAGAGTAAATATCTTACTTTTATACAAAAATATGTAATACACTGGAAATCATGCACCTGGCTCACCATGATCAAAATA
Source organism: Protopterus annectens (assembly GCF_019279795.1). Lineage (NCBI taxonomy): Eukaryota > Metazoa > Chordata > Ceratodontiformes > Protopteridae > Protopterus > Protopterus annectens. The sequence continues at coordinate 181,348,226 of NC_056749.1, forward strand.
GTGCAATTTGTAAACAGAGTGATGCTGGTAATATGCCAAGAGCTGTCCACAACTCCTTGCAATGTGCAATGTATTCAGCAAGCTCAGCACACGTTATATACCAGCCATGCACCAAGCACCGACTCAGATGTGGACTTGACAGCTAAGAAAGGAAAACAATGCAAGACACACAACTTGTATCTGTGGTCAGAGATTGGGAGAAGCATCAAAATGAATGGCAAGGCAACAAGATATATTTACATATGTTTTAAACTGGACCATATAAAACCAGACTTGGTGGGGGGCTTCACCCCCCCCAAGCCACCCACACTCCCCAACTATATATACTAACTCCAGGATTGCACTACAGTGGGGAAAGGGGCATAGTAGTGGCAGCATACAGACTAATGTAAGGTAAGTGAAAGGCATATGCCCTTTTCCCCAGTGTAGTGCAATCCTAAAGTTAGTATATATAGTTAGGAGGGGTGTGGGGGGGGCACACCTAGTCTGGTTTTTATATGTTCCAGTTTACAATTTAGTATGCTGAAATTCAGTATTATGGGTTTCAGTCTTATGGGTTTCAGTCAAGTGAGATTTCTATCATATGATGTTGTTATGTCCTTAGGCTTTTCCTAGTTAGGGGTCCCCACAGTGGAACTCCGGTCCGCTAATGATTGGCAGTAGATTTTTACATGCTGAGTTGCCAGCCCTGACGCACAACCTTCAACGAAGATATGCCCATTCACGCATGTCTCCACACAGAAGACGTTCTAGCTGAGAATCGAACAGGACGTCTTACTGTGAGGCGACAACGCTACCGCAGCATCACCTCAGTAGGTTTCTATCATATGATAGGGATATATAGATATATATATATATATATATATATATATATATATATATATATATATATATATATATACACACACACACACACACACACACAAACACACACGTACACATACAAAATTACACACACATTAAATAGAGAATGTTCACATCAGCAAACAAAAATACCTTGACCTAAAAAAGATAGAGGTACAAAACAATGCATACTGCACCACCTGCTTGTTATATATATATATATATATATATATATATATATATATATATCAGGTTAGACTGCACAGCAGCAGTGGAATGGCAGACTCCAGTTCCCTGCTCTACCAGTCTGGTGCACACAGCAGTCAGTCTTTAAGACATTTTGGTCTCTCTTAACCCAACAAAGCAAGTAAAAAAGAATGGTTACTCTTTCAAACATTTGATGTTATGAACTGCAACTATGTATATATATATACACACATACACATTTAATCTAAAGACTCTGTCTAATTGGAAAATACAAAAATTTAATCTAAAACACATTTAAATGAATCACTCATCTAAAATTTCATATCCAGAAAATACTCCCTCAAGAGTTTTTTTTTTCAGGAAAGCCAACCCCCCCCCCCCCCCCAAGTCCATGGTTGCATAACTGTTGAGAAAATAAAAACTACACACAGTGAATCACTGGTGGTACACAATCACAAACTTGTAGACATGGACCCCATATGGATGGGCATTAGTTTATTGTATAATTCCTACTATCCTAATACCCCATACCATAAAAGCATTAATTCTCTGCAGCCTGTTCCATATTTCTATGAAATGTAATTAGATCAGATGTGATTTACATATTTTGTGATTAGATAAAATGAGTCTTGGATTAAATGTATCACACATTTTTGCATTAGTTTTAGATCTTGTCAAAATTGTTTTATATCGTTAAAAAATTCATATAAGACATTACTAAAATGCAATGGTTATGGATCTATAAATGCTTCAGTTTAAAAATGTGTTCAGTGGATATTACAATCATTAAAGGAAGAATTTAACAACTACAATTTCAAATTAAACACATACATGTCAGCTCAATGTGCACTTACACGTATGTTGGATATCACCTTTTGGGCTTGTGGTAAAACAGTAATTTATGTTTATTCACAACTTCAAGTCATATCAGCATATTGGTTCCTGTAGAATATTACAAAAAGTTTGTGTTCTGTTCCCAACCTGATGCTTAGATTAATTTTTCAATAATGACACACTGTAATGCAGTATAGCGGGGACTGGGTTGGTTTGGGGAGGGGCCCGGCACTCATGAGTATACCAGCTTTTGGCTCAGACATTAATTCAAGTTTACATCTGCCTGTGGTAGTGGTAACTCAGGAGATGTAAAAAAAATATTCATGGCACTTATCAAAAGATCAGAGAAACTTATAAAAAAATACTTAAAAAATCTTATTTACCAAAGGTATGTTTTACATACACCTCAGAATAAAATCTGTAATAAAGAGATATATCCCTGCTTTATTTTTCCATAACCAAATTCTTTCTACATCTCACTGCTTGATATATAGAAAATCATCACACTTTCTTTCTCACATAAGCCATACACATGAGAAAACAAGTCTTCTCAACATCATCCACTATTTACTCCTGATTTTTTAATTTCTATGCATCTTATCTAATGTGACTGGATTTATTCCATTCTTTTGTAATAACTTTTCTGTCAGATTCCAAAACTTTTTTGCCATTCTGCAGTCATTAAAATGCTTCTTCTGCACTATGTACATCACATTTTCTTTATTCCTTGTATTTATAAATGATTAATGCTTTTATAGAAAACTTTACTAATGATTATATCCACTATTCTCAAATGTTATTTGGTCAACTCATGGAAAGTTAACCAAAATAAAATAAAAATTGCAGAGTCTGAAATGGGTTTTAGCATGGTTCCCATACATAAGGAAGCAGGATCATATTTCTTACTCCATCATAGTTGATGACTTGTGATTCAATATCTTGGCTTGACATTCTATGAGTTGCCTGAAAAAAAATATATAGTGCACCCTGACATAAATATCAACAAAAATACTTTTAGTTATTAACTTTATAAAAATGTCTCTCTTTCTTTTTATTATTTTAAATATTTGTTGATAAATCTTCTCATAAATCAATCCAATAAAACTCCTCTATGCTTCCCACTTAATATTTTCTTACTTCTAGGATATTCTCCATATTTTATTAAAAAATATTTTTCTTAACTTCATAGAACTCCTCAACAGACTTTCTTCTTTTCTAACCCCTATCATATCTTAAATTTTAATATATTTTGTTAACAAAAGTTTACACAAAACATTTTTCCTACTTGTACTTTCAAAATCCAAATAATTTAAAATAAAGCTGAACATAACATGGGTTGATCAGTGACAACTAACCTTTTTTTCTTTTTTAGCATACAAGATCATGTTTGTTAACTTAATCTTGATTTTCATATGATTATAAACATTATTTCCAGCAATTCCCTTTCCTTAGCTAATGGAGACATTACAGTGTATCTATGTGTATAAATTTCCAACATTAGTGTATTAAATACCCCTTCCCTTATATTAATAAACTGTCGTACCCCTTTGATTTTTAAAACATCAGTTCCACCACACTGTTCCATCTCATTGGAAATTGGAATAGGAAAAGCCAAACTATACCTGCTACAAACATTGTCCACCATAGTACTAACTACATTTGAATCCTTATTCTGTTTTAGGATAGGACACACTTTACTAGATCTAAGGTCAACAACTTCACTTAATATGTTCTTTAACCAAACTTTGTCATAACCTCTTTTTGTAAAGAAACCCATCAATTTGACTGTTTCATTGAGTAAAATTTCATCTCTACTAGTCAGACGGCTTAATCTGATTAGTTGCCCCCTTGACTACACCACGTTTCATAAAAGCTGGATGTAAACTATCATGGTGTAAATACTGGTTGACAAAAGTAGACTTTCGAAAAATGCTACTCTCAAACTGTGTATGTTCATTGTTAATATTTAGATGTAAATCTAAAAAGTCTATATTGTCTCCAAAATTACCCACAATGAATTTTAAAAAATTTGTAGAAGTGTTTAAATAATGCACAAATATGTGCAAGGAATCAACATCCCCTTTCCACAAAAAATCAAATCATCTATGTACCTTTTGTAAAATAATATATTTTTCGATAATGGATATGAAACAAGAAATTTAATTTCCCACATTGCCATTACTAAATTAGCGAAACAAGGTGCAACTCTAGAGCCCACTGCAATTTCTGAAATTTGCTGAAAATAACTATTTTCAAATATGAAAAAAATTTAAATGTTTGTAGCAGGTATAGTTTTGCTTTTCCTATTCCAATTTCCAATGAGATGGTTATTATTAGAAACATTATTTGGAACAATTGGAAAGTGTTGTTGGGTAACACTGATTTGTGTAATGTCATTGGCAATTTTCCGCTTTTTACGTATAAAAAGATGGTGAACATCAAAACCATTTTAGAAAGAGGTACCTGTGATTACAATGATGTCCAGACTAGTTTCAATTTTGGTACGTTCCCTTGTGGAACATGTAAACAATGTAGGTACATTCCAGGCACCAATACAGTGTTTTTTAAGCATGTGAATAAGACAATCCACTGTAGGGACACTATAGTTGCAAGACCAAAAATGTGGTTTATGTAGCTATGTGTGTTTCTTGTGAACATTTTTATATAGGGAAAAAGTACAGTTGTGTACCTACCATAAATGTAGATGTTTGAGTGTATTCACTGTTGCAGTCATTACACTAGGGTTATCCGCCGGCAGGCTGCCCGCAGTCAGCCTGAGTTCCAAAGTGTTGGTCCGGCGTCGGTTGCTGTCACCTCTTCCCTGACGTCAGTGCACCAGGGGTATCAAAGATGCAACCGACGCCATTTTCTTCAGTGTTTCTTGCCCCAGATGTCAGGTGCCCCCAGATAGGAAGGCTGGAAAAATAAAATTATGCTAAAAAGCATGCATGTACTAATTTAAACATTTCCTTCATCTACAAGCAAATACACCACATAGGTTGTATAGAGTTGAGAAGTACATAGAAGTCCCAGCAAAGTAAAAGGGGATGGTGGGTGGGTAACCTGGACTGCAACAGTGAATACACTTGAACATCTACATTTATGGTAAGTACACAACTGTACTATGTCCATCGTGTTTCACTGTTGCAGTCATTACACTTGGGTTGAATCCCAAAGCTGAGGTTGGGCGGCTGGGTCTAGATTGGATTTGGAGAGGCTACCAGGCCCTGCAGGACTGCAGTGACAAAGCCTGCTCTGGGTTTAGAGTAGAGAGGCAAGTGGTAGTGCTTGGTGAAAGTGTGCACTGAGCTCCAGGTTGCAGCTTCTAAAATGTCTTTGGTTGGTACTCCTCTGAGAAAGGCTGCTGAAGTGGCTGTTGCTCTCGTAGAATGTGGCCTAATGACCTTAGGCACTGATTTGCCATGTTGTGCATAACAGAAATGGATGCAGTGTCCTATCCATTTTGAAATTGTCTGCTTTGTGATAGGTTTTCCTTGTGATCCTGCAGCATAGGCTACAAACAGTTGCTCAGTTTTTTTGAAAGCTTTTGTTTTGTCCAAGTAGAATCGTAGTTGTCTGTGTATAGCCAAAGCGTGCAGAAGCCTCTCCCCTTTATTCTGGGGATTTGGGTAGAAAGTTGGTAAATTAATGGTTTGGTTCAGGGCCACATTGGAAACTACTTTGGCATGAATGTTGGGTTTGTCCTGAGAGAAATCCTGTCCTGGAGAAAAATGATGAAAGGTTCCACTGCCATTAAAGCCTGTAACTCTGAGACTCTTCTTGCTGAAGTTATTGCTAGGAGCAGAGCAGTTTTCCATGATAAGAATTTGATATCAGCTGTGCTGGCTGGTTCAAAAGGAGGCAGTGTGAGTTTTTCTAAAACAAAATTGAGATCCCAAGTTGGTACTGGTGCTCTCCTTGGGGGGGGTCTTATGTTTTTTGCCCCTCTGAGGTACTGTCTTAGTAGAGGATGTGAAAAAATAGGAGGTTCCATATTGTAATAAGCTGAAATGGCAGAGGCATGGATTTTAATTGATGAGAAAGATAGGCCTTTGTCCAGCATCTCAGGTATTGTAAAATCTGAGGTATATTTGGAACAAGTGGGTCGAGCCCTTGTGCCTGGTTCCAAGCACAGAATCTCTTCCAATTTTCTGCATAAGATTTCCTAGTGCTGGGCCTCCTGGCTTCTAAAATGACATCCATAACAGCTTTAGAGAGAGGTGCAGTCTGAGTGGTTACATTATATCTGCCATGCTGCCAAATTTAAGGTTCTGAGTTGACTGTGCAGAATCTGATTGTTTTGTTGAGTCAGAAGATGAGGAATTTGAGGTAAAGGCCAAGCTGGGCCCTGAGACAAGCTCTTTAGGATTGAGTACCAGTGCTGGCGTGGCCAGTCTGGGGCAATCAGGATCATTTTTGGCCTTTCTTGTATGACTTTTAGGAGCACTTTGGTAAGAAGAGGCATTGGAGGGAAGGCATAAACTGTCAGAGCTTTCCAGCTGAATGATAGAGCATCCACTTTCTATGCTTGAGAGTGATAAGTTCTTGTGCAGAATTTCTGTAGTTGGCAATTGTGAGGGGAGGCAAAAAGATCTATGTCTGGGTGTCCCCATTTCCTTGTAATCATGCTGAACACCTGTGGATTTAGTTTCCATTCATGAGGGTCCATGAGATTTCTGCTTAGTTTGTCTGCCAGTGTATTTTTTGTTCCTGGCAGGAATTGTGCCTGCAGATGTACCTGATAGGTTATTGCTGTGTTCCACAAGGTCATGGCTTGCCTGCATAGGGGGTAGGAATGTGTGCTCCCTTGCTTGTTTACGTACCACATAACTGTGGTATTGTCCATCTTTATTAGTAGTTGTCCTGGATGTAGTAGGTCCTTGAAAGCTGTCAGGGCATTCTGTACTGCTAGCATCTCTTTCTGATTGATGTGAAGATGCATTTGCTCCTTGGGCCACGTGCCCTGAATACATTTCCCTGCCATGTGTGCCCCCCAGGCATAATCCGATGAATCCGTTGTTACTGTCTGCCTGGCTGTAGGTAAGGTGAAAGGCTGTCCCTTGTTGTGGTGACAGGCCTGGGACCACCATCGAAACTCCTGTTGTAGGCAAGGAATTAAAGTTATGATTGTCTCCAGGCTGTGACGATGTTGAGTCCAAACACTTTTTAGATACCATTGTAGTTTCCTCATATGCAGTCTTGCATATGGAATTAGTAGAATGCAGGACGCCATGAAGCCCAGGGCCTGCAGAATTTTTCTTGCAGGGAGCTGGGTCTTTGTTGCCATCAGTTGAAAGTATTGAGTCAGTTGCCTTTGTTTGTCTGGCGTGAGATAAGCCATCTGGGCAGTTGTATTTAAGCTTGCACCCAGGAATATTATCTCTTGAGAGGGCACTAGTTTTGATTTATTTTCGTTTACTGTGTACCCTAGGCAAATTAGTAATCTTTTTACAAACGCCAAATGCTTTAGTAGAATGTCCTTGCTTTCTGCTTGAATAAGGCAGTCGCCCAAGTAGGGATATATTTGAATTTCTTTTTGTCTGCAAAATGCAATTACTGGTGCCAGGCATTTTGTGAAGACCCTGGGCGCAGTAGATAAGCCAAAGGGCAGTGCAGAGAATTGGTAATGCATTGAGCCTGCTATGAATATGAGGTATCTTCTGCAAGTTTGTCTGATTGGGACATGCAGGTATGCCTCCTTGAGGTCCAAAGTAACTAGCCAAGCCTTCTTGCCCAGCATGGGTAGAAGCTGCTGTAGTGTTAACATTTTGAATTTTGGAATATCCAGGAAAGTATTTAGGATTGATAGGTCCAGTATTGGCCTCCAGGCTTTGTCCTTTCTGGGTACTAAGAAAAGTCTTGAGTAAAATCCTTGCCCCTGGTCTTGCTGTGGTACTCTTTGAATAGCTCCCATATCCATGAGAGCAGCAATTTGTTTTTGCACCTCTGTCCATTGGTTCTGGCATACCTCTTGATTTTGGAAGCGTGTGAAAGTGAAACCTGTAACCTTGAGAAACAATATTCAGTACCCATTTGTCCTGGGTGATTATGTGCCAATTTTTTGAGAAAGGTGCTAGCTTTCCCCCTAGGAGTGCTGCCAAAAGGTAAGTGCTTGGCATCTGTAGAGGGAAGTCATTGGGACTGTTTCCTATAAGGTTATGATTTGTCTTCCCCTCCTTTGGGGGCTGAAGCACCCCATTGTTTAGGTCTGCAGGAGCCTTGGGGCTGAGATCTGCCTCTTGGGTGTCTGTATCTGCCTCTTTGTGGCCTGTCTGACACCGGAAAGGACCAACTTTTTGAAGGCCAGTTTCTGCTAAACCTGGGTGGTTGAACCTGTAAGAAATCCTTTACTGTTTGCATAGATTTTGCTTTATCCTCCATTTTCTTTAACACCTCTTCTGCCTTAACATCAAACAAAGTATCATGCTGTAGTAGAGTATCCAGTAATTTAACTTTAACATGGTCAGGTAAACTTTGTTCTTTCAACCAAGCATGCCTTCGAATAACAGAGCCTGTAACTGTAGCTCTATAAGAAGCCTCTAATGAATCAAAACCACATTGTAAAGTATGCTTTCCCACTTGTTCAGCTGCATGCAATAAATCCTGCATTTCCTTACTGTCAGGACTTTCTGAGATTGAAACCATTTTCTGCTTTAACAATGACATGAAATACTGTTGATATTTAAGATTGTGAAACTGGCAATTTAAAGCCCTTACAGCTAAAGTAGCAGAAGTGTAAACTTTTTTCCCCCATCTGTCCAGAGCTCTGGAATCTCTATCTGAGAGGACAAGATTTTTAGCAGTGCAAGCCTTAACCCCTTTAGGACCCTGAGAAATTGTTTCTGGATCTGCAGCAGGGTTTTTGTAAAGAAATTTATGAGAGTCAGGGACCCTGTAGTACCTGTCTGGCTTGACTGGTGCAGGGGGTAAAGAATCAGGAGTCAGATTGGATTCAGAGAAAACATCATCAACAATATCAAGCACAGGGGGAATAGCCAGGGGCCTGTGCTGGGGCAATACAAGAAAGTCTCTGAGTCTTTTCTTGGATTCTGAATAATCCTGGCTCTCCCAATGGAAATGCTCCCTCATGGTGTGCAGGGTTTCCCCAAATGAATAATCCTCAGGCGGAGAGGCTGAAGATATAGACTCTTCTGCATCAGAGTCCTCAGAGGGAGGGAGAGAGTATCCCAGATCAGAAGAGGAATCAGAGGAAATAGAAACCTGGTCAGAGGAATCATAGTCAGTGTCTTGCCTAGGCCTTTTGTCAGGAGTGCGATGGGAACCCCTGATTAAAGTAATTAGGTCTTCGGCCATTTTAAGCATCTGTTTCTTTGGCATGGATGACTGTTCAGTAGAATGCTGTACTTGCTTCTTTAATGGTGTTTTTAACTTTGCCTTGGCTGCTGTAGTAGGCTTAATTGTAAGCTGTGAAGGTCTGAAAACACCCTCAGAAGCCGATGCCTGCTCAGCGGCTCTGGACCCATCTGAGGGAATAGTTTCCATAGGCCCAATACCTTGAGTTTCCACAGGCCTCAGTGTCTCCACGTGGCTGTCGGTTAGGACCTGTAGCTCTGAGGTAGTGGGTGTCAGGGGCTGTGAAAGCACCTCACTGCGAACTGGCGACTGGCCTAGAAGAGGCTTCGTTGTCGGTTTTGGACCTAGGATGTCTGTCCTTTTCTTTGTCTTTGCATTTTTTATAAATTCCGGTCGTCGGTTGTTCTGACGGCATTATGTAATTAAACCTTCAGCCAAAATAATGTAAAGCAAAATCAAACCGACATTTAATAGTGCATTTGTTGAATCTAGCACAAAACTGACAACTAGTAACGCCGTGGTCAGGGCCTAGGCAAGGAATACAGTAAGAGTGAAAGTCCTTATGAGGTATTTGCTTCCCACAAGAAATACAATTATTAACTTTTACTGACATCGGTCTGGAGCAAGAAAAAGTTTTCCCAACGGGGTACTTAGCTTTATTGAAGACTTTGGTTCTGAAACTCAATTTTGAAAATCTCAGGAGTCGGCCGACCGGCACTTGCGAACTGCTTTTGCTTCAGGCACCGCGCGGCAAGAAAGACTGGAGAAAATGGCGTCGGTTGCATCTTTTATACCCCTGGCGCACTGACGTCAGGGAAGAGGCAACAGCAACTGACGCCAGACCAAGACTTTGGAACTCAGGCCGACTGCGGGCAACCTGCCGGCAGATTACCCTAGTGTAATGACTGCAACAGTGAAACACGATGAACATCTATAAGAGCGCTTAATAGGCATATGTATGAACACACTCTAGCTATACGGAAAAAGGATATGTCGAACACTTTAGCTAAGCATGCTACCACTTGTTTGAATTATAAAAAGTTTTCATTTTTTGTGTTAGGGAAAGTCAATGATGACATATTTACTGGGAAGTTTAAAGTAATTTTAGAGTGTAAAGAGACCCTGTGGCAGATTTTATTTAGTGCAGACCAGCTTCCTGGACTGAATGACATGATCAATATAAAGTGCTTTTTACAAGCACAAAGGTTATAGTTATATGTGTATATATTCATTACATACATTTTTTATGTAATGATTCCAAGATGGTGGTCGGCTAGTTAGCACCCTAACCACGAGCTCCTACCGTTAATTTTTATTTTATGTAGCCTTAACTGTTTCTTAATGGTTGTAATTATTACTCGCTGATATAAGAGGCTAATATAATATACCTGAAGTCGTTTGGTGGTCTGTTCTCTGGTAAAAATTGTATTTTTTACCTTTAACCAGTTTCTGGGATAAGGAGTACGAGTATTCGAGAGGCCTGTGTGAAAATTTGGTGCCTGACAGGATTCGCTTCTAGCAGTTGGCTCCTTACTTCTGTTCTGTACATCGGTATCCAGGTATGACAGAAAGTGCGGAGAATATGGATGCCCAGAGTACCAAGGCAAAAATCTCCTCAATTCTCTCCCCTGAGAAAGATAACACTTGTAAAAGGTTGAGAACTTCAAAAACAGTTGTGGATAGTAGTTCTTCAAATAATAAAACAAATGCGAAGACAAAAGCTGAACCGAATCTTCACATCGACGATCTGAAAATAGCGCTTCAACCAATTCATGATGCTATCCAGGTTATATCTGACCAAATGTCTGGTCTTACTAAATCTATTAACCAGTTAGTACAAAGAATGGACACGCTAGAGCAAAAAACACAAAATAATGACTTTAAAATTAGTCAAGTGTCTGATGTAACAAAAAATAATTCTGTGCTTATTGAGGAATTACAAACTAAACTAACAGATCTTGAAGCGAGAAGCCGACGTAATAATATTATTATTAGGGGGCTACCTGAAACATATGATAACCAAAACCTTATTTTAATTTGTGGTCAGATTTTCAGTGCACTTTTGGGTCCGAGTTTTACAGCTGATAAAATAATAATTGAGAGGGCACATAGAGCCATTAGACGTAGACAGGATTCACAAATCCCTCGCATCATCTATACCAAACTATTGAACTTTCAGGATGTTCAAAATATTCTACAGTCAGCAAGAAAGCAAAAAATATTGGTATGGAACAGTCATAAAATTACTTTTACTCAAGACTTGCCACACCAAATAAAATTGAATAGGCAGAGGTTAGCTCCCTTTTGTGCTGATTTAATTAAAAGAAATATAAGGTTTCAGATGAGATACCCGAGTGTCCTTTTATTTACATATAAAGAGACTAAATATTCAGCGAGTACACCGTCTGAAGCTAAAGATGCTTTTATTAAAGCCTTCAATTCTTATCCAGTGTTATAAAAATGTATTTGGTTAACTTTTAGTTTGCCTTACAATTGCGCTGTGGAGAAATGCTGTTCGTTTACAAGTGCTGATATATGCAAGTGTTTTATGCGAGTAATCATTTGTTCAGCATGAGTGGTTGTTCAAGGACTATTTATCTAGGCTGTCAAGATTTATCTTTTGGCAAATATACAAACAAAGTAAGTAAGCCTTGCTGTTGGTTTAACACTGGTTTTGGTGTGGCATGATTTCTTTGTTAACTTGAACTATAAAGTGAGAAAACTTCAATAGGCGTTCGATGACTGTATGATTCTTCAGATGCCAGTAAACAACATGGTGTTCGGAATTGGTGACTGTAAATGGTGTCATGATTAGTTCTGGAGATTATTTTCCTGATACATTTCCTCCGTGTGGAGTTGCGTGAGAATTCTGGCTCTCATTTAACTGTAAAAGGCGGAACTACTGCTTATGATTCTGTCGCTGAGATGCTGATATGCTTTGCTTCATGCGGTTCTCACTGCATGTAGTTTCCTACAGTGACAGTTCATTGTTCTGGACTTCATTCTCTAGTTATTTAAGAAATGGTGGATACATTTTCTCCGTGTGGAGTTGCGTGAGAATTCTGGCTCTAATTTAACTGTAAAAGGTGGAACTTCTGCTTATGATTCTGTCGCTGAGATGCTGATATGCTTCGCTTCATGAGGTTCTCACTTCATGAGGTTTCTTACAATGACAGTTCATTGTTCTGGACTTTATTCTGTAGTTATTTAAGAAATGGTGGTATAATTTAATATATATCTAATGTATTACTTGTTAATGTCTGCCTTAATACATGCGGTGGGGTCTGGTTTACATGACTCAGTTAAGATATAAATGCTTCTCACATTTTTTCTTGGGGTATTTGCAACTATGTACAGGATGTGCATGTATTATGTCCAGTGTTCTTATATGTCGATTTTTATCTTAAATTTTAATTTTACTAGTGTTGTTGAATATGCACTAAAATATAATCTTAAAATTTAAAATATAATCTTAAAGTTATTCTAGGTATGTACCATAAAAATGTTTACATTTTATAAATAATATTTTTTTAGTTTTAATTTTTTTCTGAAAAATCGCATATTTATAGGTTATAGTTAGTTAAGTTAATTTCACTTTTCCTTTTATTTATGGCTAATTTCATTGTTCTGAATATGATCTCGTGGGTGTTGGTTTATGGGTTCTAACATGGCTGTGTCTTGGAAACATTGTGTGATGTATATATGTACATATTGTTGGAGTATTAGTTTGTTACTTAATTTTTATTCTTTCTTTTGTTATAACAAGAATTATTATGCTAGCATTTCAAAAGCTTCACAGATGTATTATATATTATTTCCTTCCATTAGTTTTGAGGGGTGGGTAGGCACTGGGGAGGTATGGAAGGATTCTCTTTGCTGTCATATTTTGTTTTTTTCTTTGTCCCTTTTCTATTCTTGCCACTGTCATTTTGTGATTATAGATAAAGGAAAGTATGGAAAATATAGGAGAAGATTGAAAATAAAAGTCAGCTATGTATTTACGAATAAAAATGAGCGCTTTTGGTTTTACAAAGTCACCGTCTTTATTTTTTAGGCTTTTCCTTTCTTCTAAAATAGGTATATACTAGGCCTACTAAGCTTATTGTATTATGACTTTATATATAGATTCGTGGAATATTAGAGGGTTGCAAAATAAGTCTAAAAGGGCGCTTATCTGTCACTTGATTTTTAAATCATATGCTAATATATGTTTCCTTCAAGAAACACATTTGTATGATAGGGATTGGGCAGGAGTAAGAGAAAAGAAATGGGTGAAACTTATTATTTCTTCAGGTAATAGTTCTAGTGCTAGAGGAGTAGCGATAATTATTAAAAATCTTTCCAGGGTACCATACTTAATACAAGGTCTGATGTAAATGGTAGATGGTGTTTTTCACATCTCAATTTCCTAATATTAATAAACCTATTCTAGTTTTTAATTTATATGGCCCGTGTTCTCAGCAATATATTTTTATTGCAGAAATTCATAATATTTTAGCAACCTTTAAAGACCATTATATTATAGCTGGGGGTGATTGGAATGCTGTTATTGATCCTATTGTAGATCGTTCTAATAAATCCTCCTATTATTGGTACAATACCCAATCCTCCTTTGCCTTGGAAGATTTGATGTTTGACCTTAGTCTTACTGACCCTGTTTCTTTGAAGGACCAGATAACGAAAGAGGAGTTATACACTTATTATTCAAAATGCTCCAAATCTTGGTCAAGATTGGACTTCTTTTAATCTCGAATTTCTTACACACTTTGATATTGTTCTATTCTTGGATCCGAGATCCATCTCTGATCACTCTAAGATTTCAATAAATATTAACCCTATTCAAAAAAATTCCCCCTCTAAATATAATATTTGGACACTCAATAATAATTTACTTCGTAATAAAGACATTATTCAGGAAATTAATGAAATACTATCTAATCTTACTCTTAATCTGGATAGTTCTGATATACCCTTAGATATACAATGGGCAGCCTGTAAAGCTTATATGAGAGGTATTTTAATTAATAAAGCCTCTTTTCTTAAAAGGAAATATAAAGACAAAGAAATGGAGCTTACAAATAAACTTCTCGAACTAGAAAAACAACAAAAAATAAATGTAGATCCCAATAGAGATAATTTAATAAATGACTTACAATTCCAATTACTTCAACTACATAAACAGAACCTAACTATTTTTGAACAAAGGATGATTGCAACCTACTCTGAATGGGCACAAACTCCATCTAAATTTCTTGCAAAATTAATTAGAAACAATCAAGAACCTCCTAAGATATCTCGGCTACACCTTAATAATAAGATTTATAACTCTGACCAAGAAATAATACAACTTTTTTCTAAGCTTTTTTCTGACATATATTCTAATGGAAATACAAGTAGTACTACGATAAAAATATGATTGAGTTTCTTAATTCTATTAAATTTCCCTCCATAAGTAAAAGTCAAGGTGACTTGCTTTCAGCTCCTATAAGCCTACAAGAAATTCAAGAAGCTATCTCGAATCTTAAGGCAGGAAATCACCTGGTCCTGACGGATTTACAGCTGAATTCTTTAAAACTTATAACTTATTGATTTCTTCTATATTATTAAAAGTATATAATTATGTAATAAAACATGGTATCTCAGATCTTTATTGGAATACTTCAAAACGATTTTAATTTTAAAAATCAAAAGGACAAATCAGATCCGCACAATTATCGCCCCATTTCTTTGATTAATATTGACATTAAAATTTTAGCCTCTCTTTTAGCAAATAGGCTTAGGAAAATTCTTCCTTCTATAATATCCAAGGAACAATCAGGCTTTATGTCAGGTAAACATACTTGGGATAATACCTTAACTTTAGATTCATTAATGCATATTCTGAAAAAGACAAAAATCCAATTTATGCCTTGATATTAGATGACGTTAAGGCTTTTGATAGGGTTAACTGGATGTTTCTTTTCTTTCCTTATCATATTTCAATATTCCCCTTCTTTCATAGATATGATTAAAGTTTTATATAATAACTCCTCGACTTGCTTGTGGATAAACAAAATTTTATCAAAACCAATACGAATAACTAATGGTACTAGACAGGGTTGTCCGCTATCTCCTTTCCTTTTAATATATTCATTGAACCCCTATTTCTTTATATAAAATCAAATACAGTTCATGTGATTCCTAGAGTAATGAATACTATAGTTCCTTTGTCAGCTTTTGCTGATGATTTAATTATTTACTTTCAACTTCCTAACACTGATCTTCATAAGATTGAATCCTCCATTGAGGCCTTTTCTAAAGCTTCAGATTATCAAGTCAATTTTCAGAAATCTCACATCTTTCCTATAAATCCTCAGGGTATAATCCAAGTTATTTTCCCTTGTCTTCCTTTAAAATTACTTTCGATATTAAATATTTAGGATTTCCTTTAATCATAATGTTTCATCTACATTTCAAAATAATCTCCTTAAATCATGGTCCAAAATAACTCTCGATATTCTTAGGTGGCAGAAGTTGAAATTATCTCTCTTGTCTAAAGCTGCTATAATTAAAATGAATATTCTACCTAAAATTCTCTTTCAATTCAACTCTGTAGATCAGGTAATACCAAAGTCTCTTTTGACTAAAATATGTAGGGATTTATCTAAATTTATCTGGTATCCAAAATCTGTGAGAATTGCATATAATAAACTAACTATTCCCAAATCGGGTGGAGGACTGGGACTGCCAAATTTTCAATTATACTACTTCATCATTTCGGCAAGTAGGTTATTATGTATTTCCAAATTTAAGTTAGTAGATTATAATTCTTATCCCTTATGGTCTAAAATATGGTTTCAACATGTTATAAGTTTGAATTTGAACTGAGGCCCTCCCTTTTCTCGTAAAAGATTCCTTTAAAAATCTCAAACTCTCAAATAATTTAAAACATAAGATTATTATTTTTCAAAACTTAATGAAACTTATAAATTTGGATAAAACCCTTCCCTTACTTCAACCCTTACATCTAAATCCTAATATTACAATTAATAATCTTCCTGTTAATCTTTCTAAATTCCGGAAATTAAAAGCTTTGTGGTCTGGGATTTACTTAAACATAATAATGAATCATTTTCTAACCTATGTGTGATATTGAAGATAAATAAAAATATTTATCGATAATCAGACAATTGAGAGATATTATTAAGTATAAATTTATACACCTTTTGATAATGGACAAAATATATCCTTATTAGAATCTGTTTTGCATAATCTTACTCTACCCAAGAAAATGGTTTCTAATTCATATAAACTTATATCATCTATGATAAATAATAGTCCATGTCTTTTTCAAACTATTGGAATAGTTATCACCCTCTTCTTTCACATAATCAGAAGCTTTTGTCTATAAAAACACTATTAATTTCTCCCCATTTAAGAATCTTTTACACACAATTGATGATTAACAATAATACATATTTTACTCCAGCTAGACTAGCAAAAATCGACTCAATAAATCTCCTTCTTGCTCCTGCTGCTCAGCACCCTATGCTGATTTATTTCATATCTTTTGGTCCTGTTATCATACTCATAAACTTTGGACTTCGTTAAAGGTCCGTCTTCAAAAAATGGGATACCACAAATCAACCCTTTGTTGGGAACTAGCCATCCTTCACATACCTATGTGTACTCTTTCTTTAGTTGATACCCATGTTTTGGTCTTTTTATGTTCTCTCATGAAACTGTACATCTCTAGAAATTGGATGGATCGTACTAAGCTTTGTTGGAATAACTTTAAATCATTGGTATTTACATACATGGCTGCTCACAAATTTATTAGTAAGAGTCCTAAGAAGAATGCCCTTTATCTAAAAATTTGCTCCAAAGTTAATACACTTCTCCTTATTTCTTCTTGATTTAATTCAGTGGTTTGTAGTTTTAATTCCAATATTTAGTACTATTTAATTACTGTTATATTATGTTTTTCTGACAGCTTGTGGGGTTGCTTGTTGAAATTTTGTGATTTTTATTAGTATACTGTGTATTTTATTTATCTTGTTATAACTTGTTTGGTTTTTATTGTATTAAAACAAAATTGCCAATAAAAATTTTTTTTTGAAAAAAAAAAAAAAAACATTTTTTATGTAAGCTGTTCAAGTTTGGTATTTAACACATTCTAATGGGGATGCTTTTCGTGTGCTTTTTTAAAAAAGGCAATGAGTTTTTTACAAGTTTTGCATTAGCAAATATATTAAGTGTTTTATGCATTTCATTTGTCTTTTAGATCACATGAGATAGTTATTTTATTATTTAAATGATTTAAAATGTATGGATGGCATTTCTGATGAAGTTCATGATCATTAAATTGGACGAAAATGCGTTAAAAACAAGGTTGTGGCAATTTTCTTTCTTCAGTTTCATTACTGGCAGTCTTTTTTATTATGCTTTTTTTTTCCCTTAAATAAATGAAATCAATCTCTGTTGCATCTTTTTGAAATTGACAAATTTTCTTTTTGAAATTGACAACTTTTCTTTACACATTTTCTTTGTGTTATACCTTTCAGCCTTTACCCACCTTCCTTATATAATTTCTTATAAATCCTTTTGACATTTCATCCACTATGTACAATTATTATAAAATGGTCCCATATCTTCATGTTCCTTAAATGGCAATTACCTTTAATTTTTCATAATATCTAATGCACTATATACCCCTGCATATCACTAAACACCCCTTCATATCCCCAGTGTCATGTTTGTCTTCAAACACTGCTGAAATAGCCGCACAATCTGAAATGACAATGTTTTTATATATGTACCCACTTCCATTTATTCTGAATACAGAAAGAAACACATCTGTTATTTTTAAGAATAAGAGTGATGTGCAGAGCTGTAGTAACTACAGAAGGATTAAATTGATCAGTCACAGCATGAAGTTATGAGAAAGAGTAGTGGAAGCTAGGTTAAGAAGGGACGTGATGATTAGTGATCAGCAGTATGGTTTCATGCCAAGAAAGAGCACTACAGATGCAATCTTTGCTCTGAGAGTGTTGCTGGAGAAATACAGAGAAGGTCAGAAGGAGTTGCATTGTGTCTTTGTGGACTTAGAGAAAGCATATGACAGGGTGCCTAGAGAGGAGTTGTGGTATTGTATGAGGAAGTCGGGAGTGTCAGATAAGTATATAAGAGTGGTACAGGATATGTACAAGGGTAGTGTGACAGTGGTGAGGTCTGCCGTGGGAGTGACAGATGCGTTTAAGGTGGAGGTGGGATTACATCAAGGATCAGCTCTGAGCCCTTTCTTATTTGCAATGGTGATGGACAGGTTGACAGATGAGATCAAACAGGAGTCCCCGTGGACTATGATGTTTGCAGATGACATTGTTATCTGTAGTGAGAGTAGGGAACAGGTGGAGACGACCCTCGAGAGGTGGAGATATACTCTAGAGAGAAGAGGATTGAAAGTCAGCAGGACTAAGAATGTGTGTGTGTGAATGACAGGGAGGATAGAGAAATGGTGAGGATGCAGGGAGTAGAGGTGGCGAAGGTGGATGAGTTGAAATACTTGGGATCAACAGTTCAGAGTAATGGTGAGTGTGGAAGACAGGTGAAGAAGAGAGTACAGGCAGGATGGAGTGGGTGTAGAAGAGTGTCAGGAGTGATTTGTGACAGATGAGTACCAGTAAGAGTGAAAGGGAAGGTGTACAAGAGGGTAGTGAGACCAGCTATGTTATATGGGTTGGAGACAGTGGCATTGACAAAAAGGTAGGAGTCAGAGCTGGACATGCCAGAGTTAAAGATGTTAAGATTTGCACTGGGTGTGATGAGGGTGGACAGGATTAGGAATAAGTATACTGGAGGGTCAGCCCAGGTTGGAAGGTTTGGAGACAAAGCCAGAGAGGCAAGATTTTATTGGTTTGGACATGTACTGAGGAGGGATGCAGAGTATACTGGGAAAACGATGCTAAGAATGAAGCTGCCAGGTAACAGGAAAAGAGGAAGGCCTAAGATAAGGTTTATGGATGTGGTGAGAGTGGACATGCAGGTGGTTGGTGTGACAGAGCAAGATGCAGAGGACAGGAAGAAATGGAAACAGATGATCTGCTGTGGCGACCCCTAACGGGAGCAGTCGAAAGAAGAAGAAAGAAAGAAAGAAATGCATCTGTATCTATCTATATACACACACAAACACACGCACACATATATATCTTCAAAATGAGTGAGGCCAGTAACAGGTGCAGATTCTGATAGGGAAGATCCTATTTTAAATCAAAGACTCTTGTGAGGATGTTTTCAAACCAGGGAGTGGTGCTTGGACTGATACCAATTACAATTTTTGTTTTGGAGAGGCAAAGTGGTCAATGAGATCAAATGCCTTTCTCAGGTCTATAAACAGGGCACCTGAAGGAGACCACTAAAAGAGTTTTACAGGATGTCATCAGTTAGGGACCAAAGTGCTGAAATGTCAATTTGTCCAGGCCAGAATCCATATTGTTTGGAGGAGAACAGGTGGCACTGCTGGATATAGAGACAGAGTTGGGTGTAGACTATCTTTTCTAGAATTTTGCCAAGAACTGGGAAGATGGATATTGGATGGAAGCGAGAGGTATATTTTGGGACATTTTGCTTTTTTTCATCAGCATGTCAGGTATTCTATGCAGCTGCTTCCACAAGGGTGTAAAGACCTGGAAATTACTGTAAACATAACTGATAATTATTGTGTGGGGCAGACACAAGAATTGCAAGACTTCAAAGTGATACAACTGCTACAGAGACTGGGATGTTAATTGTAAATAACATTGCTAAGTCTGAAATACACTGGTTGTATTCTTATGTCAGTAGGTCTTGATGTCTGATCCAGAAAAAAGTCAAGATGTTAATTAAATGCCAAGGCAAAAGACACATATGCATTACAAAGGTTACTAGGAATGATGCACTATTTTGAAATTTCTATACCAAACAAGTCTATTAAAGCTATGCCTTTTGGAAAGCTGGTGGTGCAAGGTGTATCCTGGGAATGGAGCTATCAGTAGGAAGAGTGTTTAGGATTTGCTTGGCAATGGAGCTATCAATAACTTAGATGTACCTTGGGAATGGCACTATCAATTGCAGCCTGTAAATGGATCCATCAATATGGAGAGAGTTTAGGTGTATCCAGGGAATGGAGCTATCAACAGGAAGAGAGTTTAAAATGTTGCAGAAACTATTTAGTGATAGTCCAGTGTTCAAACAGTATGATATAAATAAGCCAGCTATGTAGCAAGTAGATGACAGAGTATATAAGCTGTGATCCTATGATAGGACTTAGCAGTTGCCTGTGGCTGAACAGTATTTACAGATGAATAAAGGATAAAGTGAGACAGAAAAGGAAGTGTTAGCAATAGTGTAAGATTACAGAAACTTCATGAATATGAGCACGATTAAATAGTTCAGGTGAAAACAGACCCCAAAGCCTTATAAAGTATATTCACTAGGTTTTTGTACAAGGCATCTTCAAGACAGCAGATGTTATTAAAGCTGCTAATCTATGATCTAAAAGGGATGCATAGACTATCAAAGAATTGCAGAGACCAATACAGTGAGCAGAGGATATTTACCCAAGAAGAATAAAAAAAAGTTGGAAGAAGCACTAGAAAATTTTTAGGTAATACTGCTTTTACCAAGAATAAGTAAAAGTAATGCCAGAGTTGCACTGATAATGACTTAGAAAAGTGCAGCTACAGAAAAAACATTTAAATGAAAGGATTGTGTGAGTAGAAAATCACCATAAAGGAAAGAAATGAAGTCTTATTTTACTTTCAATGAAGAAGTATGTTATATTTAAGGTCTGACATCCAAAACTGACAAAATAACAGTTTCAGATCAACTGAGAAAACAAATGTTTTCAAACATGAGTGAATTGCATCAAGGAATAGAAAAGTACAAATATAAGGGCACAAAATATGGTGTTTTGGCCATGACAGTCAATTGAAGTAGAACAAGCAATAGTGATGCCATCTGAACTAAACACAAAAACAACAACAATGTAAAACATCTGCAAGCATACGCTGTTCCAAATGATCCATGGAGTCAAGTGGGTTCCAGCTTAAAGAAGCCATACATCTCATATGTGGTTTTTTATTCCAAGTTCAAGTAAATAAATTGGCACATAAAAGTGAAAGTGTGAATACAGCATTAAAGTTAATATTTTCAATACATAAGATACCTGTGAACATATCTTAGAATGGGCCACAACAGGCCCATCAAGAATTCAGATTTGTGAATTCATGGAAACGTGGTCCACACAATCATTAATCCAATGTACAAATAAAGAGAATTATCCACACAGGGAAAAATCTCATGAAAAATGAACTGTGGCAGATGCTGTAAGGATCGTCATACTGCAATTTCGAAATGCAAAAAACACTTATTTGCAGAGACACAGTTCCTCACCGGCTCAACTGCTGATGGGACGATGGTTAAAAGCAGATCACCTGTTTCAGCTGTGTAAGAGATGTCTGAAATCAACATAGAGACAGGGCAGCTACTGGAAAGAAATCACCAGGTAGAAAAATACTACTCTGAGAGAAACTGCAGAAAGTGAACAGACTTACAAGGGGAAGACACAATTTGAAATGAGAAGCCAGTGGAGACTCTGATATGTAAAGATGAAGTTGGTAAAGCATCTAAAACCAAGTATCAGTCAAGTTCATGAGGGAGATGACAAGCTGAAAAAATAAATTGTAGATGTCTGTACAAGACAAATGCAGGAAAGACAAAAATTCAGGAAGCTGTTTCATAGAGTAAAATATTTAGCTGTGGAAGATGTAATGTTAGTAAGTTAGTGCTGAAATCTCATGAGTAGTATAAATGGTAAAGAATTAAATTAAAAGAGAAATGTTCATAGGTTCATAAGAAATTACCAGGCTAATGTCCTGATAGTTTTTACAAGCCTAGCCAATACAACCCAATTTACCCATTATATGTCCACTAGGGGCAGGAAGAAGGAATGAGTTTGTGCCTAAGCCTTGGTATTTTTAGATTTTACATATTGCCTCTATCCATAAGGGGCATAGGTGCCACCTCAGGGTGTAAACTTACAGTTCTCCATCCATCGATCGAGATTGGCTTTGAAGACGACCAGGGAGTGCACTCTTCTTTATGTGAATAGGAAGCCTATTCTAATGAAGTGGCAATCTCTAGGACACTTATCTGTCTCTCCAACATATTTTGTTTGACATGCTAAGTTCAGATTCCTGAAATGGGTGACCCTTGTGTTGTCTGTCTTGCAAATATGCAGCAGCTCCGCATGGGCTGGATATGTGAGCACCCTGTAGGTCAGACACAGGTCGGCCCTTAACAGTCGATAGGAGACAAAGTAAAGGGAAAGGGCTTTCAGCCTATCCACACAAGGCATGTTGTTTACACCCTGTATTTCCTTTGTGGAGAACCTCTGAGGTTGCTTCAGCTGTTGAAGGAGTTTGGTGTCATGCCCAAGTTCCAAAGTGATTTATGGAATTAGACGTTTATGTCTGGTTAGTAAGATGTAAATTGGACAAGCAAGGAAATGGTCAACTTTAGAATTCATGAAAAAGTTAGGGATGTTAAAAATGAATACCTTACTAGTGAGACAGCAATTCATGTTGAAAGAATGCCATGGGGAAAATATAGAATGTTTCACATATTTAGCATTGGGCAAATTCATTCACTTGTGGGAGTGGCAAAAGTTAAAAAGCAAATTAATATTAAAATATAAAATATTGTCCCTCCATGGACTAAACAATGAAGAGAACTAGGCATGCATGTTATAGAAATTTGTAACATTTAGATTAGCACTAAATGCCTACTAGGAAGTATGAATGTGTTTGAAAAAAACAGTGTTGTACTGTGTATTTGATATAAGAAATTAGATTGATTACTTCTCTTTAAAGACTTTTAATTAAATGAAATACTTAAATTTTCAATTCAAGATGTATAAAATGGTTCTTCTCTGTTTTTGCTGGCTGTTTGTTTGCTCCCTTTGAATGCTGAGTTGTTAGGTAGAATAAACTTTAATTTTTCTGTTGTTTTTCAGAATTGCTGTGTGATATCTTTATAGTCTGAATTTGATTTCTTTATTTTATGCTTTTAGATTATAAAACATCAATAGGGATACTATTCCCTGAAAGTGCAATGCAATGAAAAATGTAAATGATCAGTGTATTTAACGACATAAGGGTAGAATCAGAAATGGCATCATCTGACTAAAGGAAAGACACAGAGACCTTCTTATCCACAAAAGAACAAGAACATGATTCACTATAGAAAACACTTTGCTACGGTGTTTAGAGTCACACAGACTGTTCTGCATAGCTACAGTTATACATAGCAATATAGCACTGCAGGCTGTCTTTGGTGTGTAGGTTGCAGAACACGTGGCATAGCAAGTCATGTGCTATCCATTGTTACAGCACTTGACTTTTAACAGTGGCTGTACAGCACATAACAATAGTGCACATCATGCATACTGCATATGACACCAGCACTACACAGACAGGAGGCAACTAGATTGACTGGTGCTTTCACTATCTACTGTAGGCAAAGTCACTATCGTCCTACAGATGCCGACACATAGGGCAAATCAGTTGCAGTGATATGCCCACTGGACTACTACCACTGTAAAATGTAAACAAATACATATGGAAAGAAACAGAGATGTAAAATGTGGCAACCTTTCTGCACCAGGATAGGCCTATGCTCTGATATTTGTCCCACCTAGATGCTTCATCGCAGGGGCAATATGCTTTGCTGTCTATTCTCACATACATACATACATACACACACACACACACACACACACACACACGTATGACAGTGATTATGTATAATTAAATTTACTTCTCATTGTAGTCCATGAAACATATAAGCATTTAGCTACATTAGCCAGTATTATTGGGCCATGCACTAGGAAGAATGGCATATAGAGTGCACAGTGAACTGACATAATATAATCAGTCAGCAGTGGAGCCAACTGCTGTTAGCTTCCAAAAGTAATTTGATAAAGCGGAAAAAAACGCTTGCAGTGTGTCATATATATGTATAGGTTAATGCATATATACATACACCAGATTTCAGGGCAAACATATTATAAAATCATAAAATGTTATTTTGAGTGTATGTGTGTGTGTGTGCGTGTGTGTGCGTGTGCATGCGTATGTTGGTGACTATATTTACCTACTGGAATGCTTGTGTGGCACAGATGGCCACATACAGGCTTTTATCTGCTGACATCAAGGCTGTCTGCAGGGAGTAGCTATGTTTTTTGAGTATTACAACCATGGGCACTGGCATAGATGGGATCTGCTGTGACAAATTCTGTATCATGCTGCAGAATTTAGTCAAGTTTAGTTGCTCATTTCACTACGTTCTCTTTGTCTGTACGGGGTAAGATTTCCCAAGCACTACCTCTGAATTGTGCACAGAACCTTTACCATATTTTCTTCTGCTCACTGCCTATGTGTATTCATACTGAACGTTATGTCTCTGATTCTCAACATAAAAATAAGACAAAATAAAACCTTATACTAATGTCATTTAAAATGAAAATAGGATGGCCTGAAGTGTAAAAAGAAATATAGGCACCTTCCCTTTAATAATTCTACTTCCTGTTTTGAAAATGCAGTACATGTTCAAAGGCAATATGTTGTTTATCATCTTATAACTTTGGATTGTGCACTGTTTTTCATCATTACAGAGTGTACAATAGTTACAACCAAAATTGTTTGTTCACAAACCTATCAAGCATTTATCACACATAATAGTTACGTTAGTAATAGTAGTTACATTAAAACTTTGATTTATCAAACATACACATGATCTATAATCTTAATTTTGAAAATAAAATGATAGACAAGTGTCAGGAAATCCCCAGCACTTTTATATATAGTTCCAAGTCACTGCACATTAGATTAACTTACATATTAGTGGAGAGGGGAGCAGAGGAAGGGTATCTGGGAATTGCACTCATTCTGCACAATTGCTGATCATCTACCTGTCAAGATACAACTTCTTACTGGTACAGTTTCTCAATCCAGTTTGTTTATATAAAGATTTTTCAAATAACGTTTACTACAATAAATCCAAATTTTAAAAAATATCTGCATCAACAAACTGTACCAGTGAGCAGGTCTGCTTAACTAACTAGCATAATACCATAATCAAAATGTATCAGCTGAAAGTAACTCCAGGTGACAGATGGCAGGGCAATGATGATAGGGGATGCCCACTGACCGTGTAGGGGCATTCTTCAGACATCTAGTCTAAAGATTGGATCTTGGAAGTGTCGGTGATGAGAAAGACTTCTGTCAGCCATTTTGCTGTTGGTAATTTCACATTATCATTTAGAGTCATGCATGGCCCAGTAAATGACTAAAATAATCTGCGCATTACATTTGAACTCAAAAGCCTTTTTGAAATCAGACATGTTTATTATTGAAGATACACTTCACATTTTCTGTTTCTACAAACAATTTTGCACACATACTACAAAACACTTTGCTAGGATAGATGCACATTTTTATGCAGAATATTAAAAGACAAAACTGTTGCAACCATAAACTGATGTTAAATGGTTATTGTAAAAATGCAAAATACCAAGTTACAGGCATGTGCTATCATAATTTACAATTTTAGTTGAACACACTGAGCCTAGCTCTACTTCCTAAAGCTTTGATGAAGCTCACAACAAGCTATTTCACAAACATCCCAGCTGAGATAATTTAGGAAAAAAATACTAGATATGCCTACAATTAGCACAAACACTAATGGCTGCTATAATTGCTTTTAGCTCTGCGAGAAGATTTATCTTTAATGTTCTGAAAGCCTTTTCAGCAGGATAAAACAAACATGTATATGCCAAAGCTAACAAGATTTACTGCAGGCTAGAATTTACTTTCTAAAGAAAGGCTCAAATTAGCCAGCTGATAAAATGTTTGACTAGAAATAAGGGAAAAAAACATGCAGCTATCTTGCCATGGCAATCAGATATACAGTTATTTTCTTCTCTTCACCTTTTTTTCCATTCCCTTTTCTTCTTGTATTGTTTCCATAACTCATGATCTGTGTTTGGTTTGGCCATCCAAGAATACCATCCAACTACCCAAGGTGGCCAATTATATTTATTAAAAAAAAAAGCAGGCTGCCCTGAAATCATTTCACTCAACAGCTGCTGCATGCCATAAGGACAGTTATAATTTTGCTATCCTTGTGGGGAAACTGATATGTATTGAGAAAGATGCATAAGGCTGCATCCAACCACTCGAAGACAGGAACATTAAATTTTGCCACTAAATGGAGGGGATGCTGTACAGAGTGGCTTTGTGTACTGTATGTGATGCTGGTACAAACAATAATGTTCCTGCAGAGTGGCATTTATTAACATGGAAGCAGGTTTGGTAAGTATTTCCTAAACTACAGATAGTGTATATAAACTATTTTTTGTTTAAATGGACCAATGTTGCACAGGGCTGTGGCATTAGGAAATATAGTACATCTTTGAAGCTTTATAAAAATATGACTTTTATTACATAAATTCAAATGATATTTCATCTCATTGACTTCTTAATAAATGAAACAAGAAGCTGGGTGAACTGAGATGTTAGAAGTCCTTATGTCATAAAAGTTATGCTTCTATATTACTTCAGGGGTGTATTATATTTTGGACTTTTTTTTACTTTTATTTGGAGCTGTTGGGTGATTTTTGTGCAAGTAAGACTAGTTTTAGTAAATTTGATCCTAAAACTAATTTTAACATCTTCAGATTATGTTCTACAGCCCTGTATCAAATGATCTTCACTCTCTTATAAGGAAAATAGAACTTGTTTTGCCTACGTGTTGACACTGTGTATAGCTATACAAGTTTTAGGCATGGGTCAAGACCCTCAACAAAAGATAAATAAAGGACAAACAGCATCAGAACATGTGATTACAACATTTCTCCAATATTAAGCATTAATATAATTTTTAAGTGTGTAAATTGTCACAGATCTTTATATGTACAGATAATACATTCCAGCTGTCAAATGCATGCTTTGAAACTCTAGTGATTTACCTTTCTTGAAGGTTACTAATAACCCAATGCACTCCAAATCATTCATTTTTTTCAGAACCAAATAATCCCAGAATTATAATTCCTAAACTGTCTTAAAAAATAAGATCAGATTCTTCCTCATGATCTGTTAGCCCTCTGAATCTTGAGAGGCTTTATACATATACTAACACCTCCAATTTACCAATCAGTGCATGGTAACACATCCAATCCACCAATCAATGTATACGAACACCTCCAATCCACCAGTCAAGCTTTGTATATTACTTCTAAACTAATGCTATTTTTTTTCTTTCTGTGTGTGTGTGTGTGTGTGTGTGTCTGTGAAAACCATATGCAGTTACCAACTAGAGTTTAGGCCTTATCAGACCGTTACACATTTTCATCACACCACTGTTTCTTGAATTAACAAATCTTTTGACATACCAAATTATCTTCCTACATTCTCAATTTACATAGTCAACATGATCAGTAAATCAATCAATTAACTCATAATGCAAGGTACTTAAATAAGAAGGTGTATTCAGTTTTTTGGATTACCACTCTATAATCATGCTACAAGTGTGAACCACCATAGGTTATACACTTGATCCTCTTTGCATTACATTTTATGTTATCATCACTGGTCAAACTACACAATTCATATAAACCTTTTTGAAATTTCTCTCAACTTCAACGAGGATATGGATTTTGCTAATTTTAAATCAGCATACAGACAAAAACAACAACAAATCATATCTGATGGACTTTATACATTCATATATCTCTCTCTCTCTCTACATATATATATATATATATATATATATATATATATATATATATATATATATATATACACACACACATATATATATATATATATATATATATATATATATATATATATATTTAAGGTGATTATGTAGGGCCACAGGACAAACCCTTGTAGGTCCCCATCATATCACACAGTACCACAACAGCAGGATTTGTAATCAATCTGCTACCATCTGTTTTCTAGCTATGCAGCTATTTGTCTAATTAATAAAATGGATATTTCCATACAAACTCAACATTACCATCATTAGTTCACATTTACCCTATTGAATATAGCAGAAAAGTAAATTTACACAATATCAATCTGAATATTTTATTCTTTACTGTGATAACTGTGATGCCCGTGCACTGGCCCAGCAATCAAGGAGCCTCAATCCTCACCACTAACACCAGTAAGGGGCGTCCACATAGGGGAGGATAACAAATAAATACACAATTTCCATTAAGAGCTCACAGAGATCACATTCATTCTGGGGCTGGTTTCTCCCTTTCACTACAGATCCCCAGTAAGACTCCCCAATGGCACAGCTATAGTGTCGAGATCTCAGCCTAGTGGGCAAGCTAAAACCTCCAGCACCCTCTATGTCCAACTAGTGCTTTGTGTCCCTGCCCAAGTAGCTGACACATACATTGAGATGAAAGTTATATACAAACACACAGACACTCCTAGGGAAGGTTGGCCCAGATTTTCCAGCTTTGCCCCCTTTCTGCCTAGTCTAAAAGTTGCCATTTGCCACTATCCACTAATATTTATCAACTACTAAAAAAGCCCTTAACAAAGGGTATCCAATTATTACTGTGAAATATTATTATCAAATGGTAAGTGTGACTGAACAGCAAAGCTTATTGGAGTGACTTGGACAGTATCACTATATACATGCAATGTACTCTAGAGCTTAAATTATCTCTAAATAAAATAGCCAGAGTTGAAAGGTTTAAAAATATTTAATAATAAATAATAAAAACACAAGACAATACTTCTTACTACACAATGCTAGTCAAGAGTTCAGCACAGGGAAATGCTTAAAATAATACAGCAGAAAAGTTCTGACATCAATACAGAAAAAAAACTGATCTAATCTTCCTATTTCCTAGCTATACCTAAGAGAAAACACAGTTCTAAAATAAACTTACATATAGAGCAAAGCAGTGCTGGTGATGTTGGATGTTCTGAAGACAAATGCAAAATTCTCTGAGTCTCTCTGTCCTTAAATTGATAACACAGTACCACTGACTCATTTCAGATTACATCATTATTTTCTGTTTCCCGGCGTAACAGAAGCTCAGGGTATAACAGCCCTTTTGATCTTGCACCTAGTCAAGAAGCTACAGCAATAAAATACATTATACATGCAAATTCCAACAATTAACTCTGGTCTCAAAACAATAGCCAGAAATCCTTAATCCAGACATCTCGGCTCTGAGTTTAAGATCAAAGAAGTATACAATGCTTGACTTATCAGCTTTCCTCCAGCAGAGTGCAATGTGGTTACATTTTTGAAGTTCAACATTTAACAAAGAGAACAAGCATGTGTGGCTTACATTAATATTTACAAATGACAGAATTATCTACAAAATTCTATATGGCTAGGCTGGCAGCCTTCACGTATCTTCACAATAACATTACTATAAAATAACTTCTTACAAGATGTGACAGACTTTGCGTATGTAGGTTGACGAATGCTGGTCAGGTCAGTTGTCCTTAACTGTTCCAATAGTTTCCTCAGAACTAATGTCATGATTTTCCCTATGTTATACAATATGCTTACAGGCCTATAAGTATTTATGTTGCTTTCTTGGACCCCTTCCTTTCTGTACCAGTTTTATTATGGTGAGTTTGCTGTCATCTCAAATTTTGGGGTGTTTCTAGTGAGCAATAAATATGTAATTTAATGGCTTTGCCAGATCCCAGTTGCTAATGCCATCCATCCCTAAAGCCTCTGCATAGTCCAGCCTATTAGCAGTGCTATTATATCCTCATCTCTTCGCCTTAAGCTGCACCACTCTGTACGTCATGTGATGTCATTCTTAAGGTGTGAGTTCAAGACCCGTAAGTGGTAATGTAATGATTTGTAAATAATGCTGCAATCTCAGGTCCTTCAGTGTAAATCAGACTATTCTCAACGCATTTGCTGTCACAAATCCATTTTAACTCTTCCTATTGTACTTTAAAATTTCATTATTACATTTCATATTTTTACTACATGTTCTTTATATTTTCCTTGACTACCATCTGCACCAGATTTAAGTCTTCTACCTAAATAATGTATTTTTGCTTTCTGAAACTAGGTTTAACCCAATTTCCATTTTTATTATTTTGTTTATACTTTTTATCAAATTCTAACCAGGTGAGAGGAAACATTTCATCCAAACTAAGATCAGTCATTTATCTGTCTTGAATTTAAAAAAAAGCATTCTTTCCAGCACTCCCATTTCCTCTTTTTCCCCTTTACCTACTAACAGCCCCTCACAATAAACAGATTTCAAACATTGTTTTTACTTTTTATAATTAGCAATTTTCAGTGCCAGCGTAGAGCCCTTATTTATGAACTACTGTAGATACAATTTGATATTCCAAAACTATGAAATGACTAAATCCAGTGATAGCAGATAGGTAACAGTTCATGACCTTGAAGTCCTTTGTATAATGTCTAAATGCTGCTATCCACAATCTGTGTGTTAACAATGAGTATTAAATTATTTTCAGACATGAGCAAGCTTTAATGCCTCTAAGTTAAATGAAGTGCCGATGATGCACTTTATGATCAAAGTAATTTAGCAGATAGGTGAATAAAATATCTAGATCATGCAGAGTTATTCTTATTTCTCACATCTGGTCACCCTCTGCATAACTGATGGACTGACAAACATTATAGAAAGCTTGGGCACATAGGAGAGAAATTTGATAAGGAAAATGTATTAAGAAAGTAACACCAATTAAATGATAACTGTAGTCCATCCAAAACAGTACCTTCATATAAGTGACTCAAACAAATGTTCATCTTTGAAAAACTCCACCTGCTAAACATTCCTTCTACCAGGTTTCAATATGACTTCACTTCAGCTAGACTGAATCAAGTCACACTACAAACACATTGCTACAGTACACCAAACATACATACAAATCAACCACATCTAAAATAATATAAATATAAACATACTCCACTCATCCACTCAAAAAAAACTTATTCACAACAAATGCAGCCTATTTCACTTGGTGGGGAAGTCTACCATATAAAAGATTAATTCAACAACCCCCAGGTATGGATTGTGTTTGCTCCATTGCTTCTTATACCAATCTAATGCTCATTAAGGGTGTGAAGCCCATGCCCTGGGCCCAGCAATCAAGAAACCTCAATCCTCACCACTAACACCAGATTTATATATATATATATATATATATATATATATATATATATGAGGAAAGGATAACAAATACACACAGTAAAGTGCAATTTCCATTAAGAGCACACAGAGATCACAGTCAGTCCAGGGCTGGTCACTCCCTTGCTCCCCAGGTCCCCAATAAGACTCCCCACTGGCACAGCTATAGGGTCCAGCTCTCAGCCTAGCAGGGCAAGCTAAAATCTCCAGCACCCTCTCTGTCCAACCAGTGCTTTGTGTCCCTGCCCAAGTAGCTGACACACACACACACACACACACACACACACACACACACTTACACACACTTTGAGATATGAGTTTACACAACCACACACACACACACTTCTGGGGAAGGCTGGCACAGATTCTCCAGCTGTGCCCCTTTTACCCAGACTATACGGTAGTAACCTGCCACCACCCAGCTAATAATTATCAGCTACTCAAAGGCCCTCAAAAGGGTGTCCAATTATTACTGTGCAATATTATTATCCAATTGGTAGTATGACTAAACAGTCAAAGCTTATTAGAGTGACTTGGTACAGGATCAATATAAGCATGCAATGTACTCTAGAGCTTAACTTATCTCTACACAAACTGGTCACAGTTAAAAGGTTTTAAAATATTTAATAATAATTAAAAATGCAAGACAATACTTTCTACTACATAGTCAGTGTTAGTCAAGAGTTCAGAAATCATACAGTAATACTTAAAATAAATCAGTAGTACAATTTTGACATCACAGAAAAACACTTAGTCTAATCTTTCTAGTTCTAGCTATTCCTAAAAGAAAACACAATTCTAAGAAAACTTACATAAGACAAAAGGCAGTGCTGTGAGTTGGATAATCAAGACAAAAATGCTCAATGCCTTTTGATTTTCTCTGTTTAAATTGTTATTGCAGTTCTGATAAGCATTACATCATCTTTTACACTTTCCTGGTGTTCCCAAACTACACAATAACTGCATTTACATTCTTAACATCTCCCTTTTGTTATCTGCCGCTGGTCAGGAACAGAGCAATAAAAATACATTTAGATGTTTAAATCTAGCAATTTAACTATTGGTTAAAACAATAGTAAGAATTTCTTCATCTAGACTTTTCAGCATCACTGTCTATTTCAAAGGGTCACTACATGCTTTACGTCAGTAGAGTGCACTGTTGTCACATTTATTTCCAGTTCCACATGAAGCAGTATTTCTTTACATTTAAGACAACAAGCCTGTAGTTTACATTCATATTTACAAATGACAGAATTATCTGTAACATTCTATCTGTTTAGGGTGGCAGCCTTCACCCTTCTCTACCAGTCTTCACATTTCTCCCCCTCGGAAAACTCAAGCTAGTTTTTCAAGTGACCCTTGAGAAACATCGCTTGAGAGGGTTAGGTCTATCTGA
Source organism: Protopterus annectens (assembly GCF_019279795.1). NCBI lineage: Eukaryota > Metazoa > Chordata > Ceratodontiformes > Protopteridae > Protopterus > Protopterus annectens. The sequence goes on from NC_056749.1 coordinate 181,381,060, forward strand.
GTGTACCTCACCCCATTCCCTGTCTTGAGAACCCATCTGCATTGGCATTGCTAACCCACTGCGGTGCTGCACTGACATATATGCTTGCAACCCTAGGCTCCATCTTAGCAACTTGCCATTTTGCTGGCTGGCTCTGTTTAACCATGGTAGGGGGTTGTGATCTGTCATAACAGTGAATTTCCTTCCATACAGATAAGGCTGAAGTTTCTGCAATGCCCATACTATGGCTAGACATTCCTTTTCTACAACTACATAGCATTCCTCCCTGGGTTGGAGCCTATGACTGAGATAAACCACTGTGTGCTCTTCCCCCCTCTGAAGAAATCTGGCTAAGTATAGCCCCCACCCAATAGTCTGAAGCATCCACCTGCACAACAAATTATTTGCTGTAATCTGGACTGGTTAACATGGGGGGGGGGTCCTCCCAAAGCTTCTTTAAGCTTCTGGAATGCCTGCTCACATGCTGGGGTCCACACTACCTTACCTAGCCTGTTCTTCCTTGTCAGGTCTGTGAGGGGAGCAGCTATGGTACTATAACTGGGGATGAACTTTCTGTAGTACCCTGCTGTCCCTAAAAATGCCCTCACCTGCTTTTTGGTAACAGGTGCAGGCCATGCCTGAATGGCTTCCACTTTGGCAGGTTCTGGCCTTATCTTACCACTCCCCACTATATGTCCTAGGTAGGAGACCTCTGCCATACCCGCCTGACATTTGCTCGGCTTAATGGTCAACCCTGCCCTCTGTAGTCTGCCCAGCACCTCCCTGACATGCTGAAGGTGCTCTGGCCAAGAAAGGCTGTAGATGGCAATATCATTCAAGTAAGCAAGGGCAAACCCTCCAGCTCCTACTAGGATATGATCTACCAGCTTCTGGAAAGTCACTGGGGCATTCTTCATCCCAAAGGGCATCTTTGTGAACTCATACAAGCCAAAAGGAGTCACAAAGGCTGACTTTTCTCTAGCACAGGGAGTCAAGGGCACCTGCCAGTAACCATTGGTATCAATGGTTGTAAGATACTTAGCCCCACCCAGCTGCTTTAGGGCATCATCTGTTCTAGGCATGGGGTAAGCATCCGACTCTGTGTGACTATATAATTTCCCGTAGTCCACACAGAACCTGGTGCTGCCATCCTTCTTTGGCACCAGCACCACTGGGGAGGCCCAGGGACTGTTGGACTCTTGAATCACCCCTAGTTCCAACATCTCCTGTACCTCCTCCCTCAGGGTCTGTCAGACTCTCTCAGGCACCCTATAAGGGGCCTGCCTAATAGGCCTTTGGGGTCCTGTATCCACCTGGTGCTGCACCAGGTGGGTGCACCCTGGTTTCCCAGTGAACATGTCCCCAGATTCCTGCAACACTGCTGGGATTTCTTGAATAGATAGCTGCTGGGACATTGCTACCCTTTCCACTGAGGTGTCAGTCTGAGTTTCACTGAGGAGATCAGTCCCCAGATCTCCCTCAGACTCTTCCTGCAATCCACTGCAAATGCTCAGCACAAGGGCCTCCCTATCGTGGTAAGGTTTCATCATGTTAACATGGTACAATTTGTGCCCCTACCATCTGCCTAGCAGTTCCACCATGTAGTTAACATCACTTACCTTTCTTACCACCTTGTAGGGTCTCTCCCAAGCTGCTTGCAGCTTGCTGTGTGTGACAGGAATGAGAACCAGTACCTGCTGCCCCACAGCATACTCCCTAGCTTAAGCATTTTTGTCATACCACACCTTTTTCTGTTGTTGGGCTTCTGCTAGGTTCTCCTGGGCCAAGCCCATGAGTTCCCTGTGCCTTGACCTGAGGTTTAGGATGTATGCCACAACAGACTCCTTGTAAGACTCACACTCACCTTCCCACTCATCTCGAATTAAATCTAGAGGTCCCCTCACCCTATGGCCATACATCAACTCAAAGGGTGAAAAACCTGGGGATTCCTCAGGAACCTCTCTGTAAGCAGATGGGGCAAATATTTGTCCCACTCCCTCTTAAACTGATCTGCAAATTCCTGTAGCATGGACTTGATTGTAGAGTTTAACCTCTCAACAAGATCATTATTCTGGGGATGGTACGGGGTTGTCTTCATATGCTTCACCCCACAGGACTTCTACAGACAAGCCAGCAGGTCTGACATGAAATTAGCACCTCTGTCAGGCAGTATCTCTTTTGGGAAACATACACTGCTGAAAATCTCTAATAAAGCATTTGCCACTTTCTCAGCCTCAATGGAGGACAAAGCCACTGCCTCAGGGTATCATGTAGCATAACCCGCTACCACTAGGATATACTTTTTCCCTGTGGAACTTGGAGTACTCAGAGGACCCACAATATCCATAGCTACCCTCTGAAATGGCTCCTCAATCACAGGCAAAGGCATCAAAAGAGCTCTCACATTGTCCTTTACCTTGCCTACCCCTTTTGGCACCGCACACAGGTCCTGCAGTACCCTGTTACATCTCTGGACATTCCAGACCAATAGAAGTTCTGCATAATATGCCTCTTTGTATGTTTTATGCCCATATGACCTGCAAAGAGAATATCATGGGCTATGGCTAGAAGAGCCAGACTGTAGGCACTACCAACTGCTGTACTCTCTCACCTTTTAGCCCTCCCTCAGGGTTCCACTCTTTGTACAGTAACCCTTTGTCCCAGTATACAGATTCCTGCTTTCCTTCAGAATCAGGTGCCTCCCTAACTACCTGCCTCAGGCCTTGCAATGTAGGGTCTGAGAGCTGAGCCTGTCTCAACTCTCTCCTTGTAACCCTTCCCAGCTCCCCTTCCACAGGAAGTCTGGCATCCTCTGACAGTGGTGCCTCACTGTCAGCTTGGGTACTACTACTCACCTCTACCTTTGCAGTCACTCTGTCCAAGGGACCATCAGTACCCATAAGCAGCTGTGGCTCACCTTCAGTCTCACTGCTACAGTGTAGCTCACTCCCTGAACTAACTACCTCACCAGTCCAGGCTGCAAGTATGCAGTCTGTCTGGGTCTCCCCAGGCTACCAAACTCACATGTTTGTCTCCTAGCCTCACTGAGTGTAACTGCATAATCACATGGTACTGCCTAATCCAAATCCTTCCCTCTCAGGACATCTGCAGGATGGTAGTTTAGTACCCCTGTTGTCTGAAGACAACCTACTATTGGCATTTTGTCCTTCCCACTTATTGGCTCTCTCACCTTTGGTTCCCCACCTTGCCTTCATGGACACCTCTATGCCACATAGCCCCACTGATTGCATTCAAAACATTTATTCCTAGCTCCTGGACATGTACCTGGACTAGTGGCTTCCCCTGCTACTGGCAGATTCTGTTGTGGCAGTCTATACTGCCCACCATGGGTTCCTGCTTGCCAGGTATAGGTCTCCCTTCTTCACCACCTCATTTGAAGTAGCACATTGTCTATCAGCTAACCAGATTTTCATGTCCTCAGGCAAAGTGCTAAGGACTTTTTCCCTCACCAAAAGGTCTGCCAGCCCTAAAAAAGTGGTGACCTGTCATCCACTCACCCACCTATGGAAATAAGTGCTCAATTCAGCAACATATTCACACACACATTCATCTGCTTTGCGTCTATGCTCATGAAACTTTTTCCTATACATTGCAGGTGTTAGCTTAAACAGTTCTAAGAGACTATTTTTTACAGCAGTATAATCAAAACATGCAACTTCAGACATTTTGGGCAGAACAGCTACAGCTTTACCATGGAGTAAGGGGATCAGGAACCGTACCCAGAGCCCTTGGTCAACTTCATATTGTTTACATACTCTCTCAAACATATGAAAGAAACTATCAAAATGATCCCCCTCTTTAAACCATGGAAGAAATGTACTGACCTTCTGTGCTTCTGGGGTCCAGTTACTCCCTTCCCCATTACCTCCATAACTCTGGTGAAGAGTCAGCATCTCCTTCTCATGCTGCCTCTGCCTCTCTTGTTCCTCAGCTTGCAGATGTAACAGTTTCTCATTCTCCTCAGCCTGCAAACATTGCAGTCTCTCATTTGCTTCTAATTCCACACACCTGACCTCCAACTCGTCACTTTAGCTCCAGCTGGATTTTTAAGTCTGCAGAAAGGTTGAGCTGTCCATTCACCGAGGGAATTATATCTCCACTGCCAGTCTAATTGCCCTCCCGGTTGCTGTTTTCTGATGCAGCTGTAGCCAAGGCTGCAATCAGGTCTGCCTTAGTCAGGTTTCCATGCACCAGTCCCCTAGCCTGGCACATCTCCTCTAGCTGGCTCCTTGTCAGCTTTCCATACTCTTCTGCTGACATGCTGCCTGCTCACCCTGACTAAGCTTAGAAAAGAAATAAAACAATTGTGATCTGAACTCTGAGTATTCACTGTGTGGCTGATTTAGAGTACAAAACACCTTCAAAGCACACTGTACACAAGCTACAGGATTCACTCTAACCCACACCACTACAAGCCAATTAGTATTTGCCAACTAATTAATATGTGATGTGGATATCCCACCACTGCCAAACACAAATGTGAGGATATCCCAACCACTGGCACCAATTAATATGTGAGGTGGATATCCCAACCACTGCCACCAATTAATATGTGAGGTGGATATCCCAACCACTGCCACCAAAGAGGGCATCTCAGATATAAGGAAAGGATAACAAATACACACAGTAAAGTGCAATTTCCCTTAAGAGCACACAGAGATCACAGTCAGTCCAGGGCTGGTCGCTCCCTTGCTCCCCAGGTCCCCAGTAAGACTCCCCACTGGTACAGCTATAGGGTCCAGATCTCAGCTTATCTGGGCAAGCTAAAATCTCCAACACCCTCTCTGTCCAACCAGTGCTTTGTTCCCCTGCCCAAGTTGCTGACACACACACACACACACACACACACACACACACACACACACACACACACACACACTGAGATAAGAGTTTACACAACCACACAGACACATCTGAGGAAGGCTGACACAGGTTCTCCAGCTGTGCTCCTTTTACCCAGACTATACGGTAGTACCCTGCCACCACCCAGCTAATACTTATCAGCTACTCAAAGGCCCTCACAAGGGTGTCCAATTATTACTGTGCAATATTATTATCCAATTGGTAGTATGACTAAACAGTCAAAGCTTATTAGAGTGACTTTGTACATGATCAATATAAGCATGCACTGTACTGAGCTTAACTTATCTCTATGCAAACAAGCCACAGTTAAAAGGTTTTAAAATATTTAATAATAAATAATTAAAACCACAAGGCAATACTTTCAACTACACAGTCAGTGCTAGTCAAGTGTTCAGAGATCACACAGAAATACTTAAAATAAATCAGTAGTACAGTTCTGACATCACAGAAAAACACTTAGTCTAATCTTTCTAGTTCTAGCTATTCCTAAAAGAAAACACAAGTCTAAGATAACTTGTATAAGACAAGAGGCAGTGCTGTGAGTTAGATCAAGAAAACAATGCTCAATGCCTTCTGATTCTCTCCGTTTAAATTGCTACTGCAGTTCTGATAAACATTACATTATCTTTTACACTTTCCTGGTGTTCCCAGGCTACACATTAACTTCATTTACATTCTTAACATCTCCCTTTTGTTATCTTGCAGCTGGTCAGGAACAGAGCAATAAAAATACATTTGGATGTTTAAACCTAGCAATTTAACTTTTGGTTAAAACAATAGAAAACATTTTATCTAGACTTTTCCTCACCACTGTCTACTTCAAAGGGTCACCACATGTTTTACTTTGGTCAGTAGAGTGTACTGTTGTCACATTTCTTTCCAGTTGACATGTAACAGTATTTATTTACATTTAAGACAACAAGCCTGTAGTTTACATTCATATTTACAAATGACAGAATTATCTGCAAAATTCTATCTGGCTAGGCTGGCAGCCTTTACCCTACTCTACCAGTCTTCACAAAGGTAAACATCATTGCGGACCACAGTCTTGTGAGAAGATGCGTCCTCTAAGCAGATGATTTCTATGAAAAATGGGTCTCCACACTGTGGATTTGGAGAAAACTCAATGACCAATGAAGAAACTGCTTTACACAGTTTGCCCTATCCTGAAACATAGAACAGTCTACCTTGGGAAGCATATACACTACTGCAGTCCATCTTTCCTTTATACTCTATTATTTCAACTAGCATTTACATGAACATTTATCTATCTAGTCCTCTATCTATCCTCTATCCTTACCTGGGTTAGTCCTACTAGGTTAGTAGTATATTTTCAGGAGAGACCGGAGATAGTATTTACATTATGTACAACAGCAAAGGAGGTAAGAGCATTTATTTTAATTAATAATGACCCATTTTGTGATTTAATTTTTGAGAATGGACAATATATGGAAAACTTTATAGGGAAATATGAACAGAAAAAGAATGCGTATCCATGTACAGAATATGTTATGCAACCATTTTTAGGCAAACAAAAAAAGAATAACGGTGCAATTTACAACTGAAGTGGCACCTACAGACAAATGATTTTATTAACAATTTGTAAGGAAGTATTTGCACACTACAAAAGTTTATGATGAAAGAGCACTTTGGACTGGGGAATGGGAATGTGGAGTTATATTCAAAATGAAAAATGATAATGTGTTGCATATACCAATTATTATTAATGTTCATGGCTATAGGGGGTTTGTGAGGTATAGAGGGCAACCAAAGACTTGTTATTTTTGTGGTAAAGATAATCACTTAATTAATGAACGTGATAAGAAAAAATGTTATTTGTTCAGTAATATGGGGCATAATGCAAAAAACTTTATGGCTAGAATGTGAACTAGATTACAAGAAAATGAAAATATTAGTATACAGGAAGAAGACATAGAAAAATTGGGTATACAAAAACAAGTGCAATAAAAGAAAAGTAATGTAAAGGTAATGCACAGAGGTAATGAACAAGATAAAGGAAAACAAAAAGAAAAGGAAACAAATAAGACCAGTGAAGAAAAATCTGAATGGCATAAAGTAAAATGAAAAATAATTATATAGGGAAAAGAGTTAGGGAAAGTCAAAGGAAATTTAAAAAATGTTTAGAGAAGATACAAAAAGGTAAAGGATAGGAACTCTACTATAACTGTTAGTTAAGTTGAAAATACTAGCGTAAATACTTTGAAAAACATTAAGAGAATTTGTATATTACAATGGTGTGCTGCAAAAGAGGCTGAAGTGCTAATATTAGAAGACATAACATTATTAACAAGAGAAGAGAAAACACAAACAGAAAAACTTGGGAATGGGAATGTTATATGGAACATAGGTAAAGAAACATGTTTGGGCATATGTGTATTATGTCAAAAAGACATTAAAATATTAGAAGTTACAATAGTTGAATTAGGTAGAATAACAATATTAGACTTAAGATGGAAAAAGTATGCATATAGAATCATTCCCTTATATATATGCATACGTTACAAAAAAAGAAAGAACATGTTCAAAAGTGTACTCAACTATGTATGTGTAAATATGAATATAGTAATAGCAGGCCATTTTAATTGTAATATAAGAGAAAACATAATTGTGATGTAAAAATAGTTATGAAAAGTATGAGGCATGGTAAGTTAAAGTTATGGGGAAAAAAACATTGGACATATATGACAAATGATATAAAAAACTGAGATGGACTATTTTATGTTGTCAGTAACTTTAAAAATCAAACAAAAAGGAATTAAGTATAATAGACTTTCTAATGATATAAAGATTTGGATGAAAATACAAGAAAATGAATATATTAAGATACGAAAAGGAATAAAGAATGAATGATAAAGAGCTGGATTGAGTAGAAAGAAAGAAACTGATTACATGCTGGAAGTAACATATAGATATGAAAGAATTTTATGAAAACTGGATGGTACAGTTTAAAGAAAAATATAAAAGTTGCTCTTAGAATGCATAGAAAAGAAAGAAAAAGAAAAAATATATGATACTGAGTCAATAAATATTTAAAAATGTATTAGGCAAAGAGAATATTTTATGAAAAGGAAAAAGAATTGTATACAATGAATCAGATTAAGGTTCACAATCTGTTATACAAACCAAAATATTTATTACAAGGAAAAAAAGAAGAGGTAGAACCTTATTCGTGTAAAATAATGAAAGAAGGAAAATAATAAGCAAATTAAAGGACAAGGAAGGTAAACTAATTAAAGACCCAAAACGGATATATGAAATAATTAAAGAACATATTTATTTTATTTATTTTACATTTGTTGACTGGGAGAGTCCGACTGGATACATGTCTATTTTCAGTGGAGGCCCAGGGAGAAAAGCTCCACAGATCAAATAACAAGCAAGTATAAGATTTATACATAGCATGCAAATTTTCATTGGTAAACACAAGCTTTAACATAGTTACATAGTTATGAAGTTCAAAAATATAGTAGTTACATAGAATGTACAGATTTTTACAGTTATAGCATTGTATGAGGCAAAACATAAGTAAGAGGAGGTCAGGGTGAGATGTTAGGGTTAATTCTTGTGTCTAGAAGTTGCATTCATGTTGGAATGTGTACATGTACAGTTTGTTAAAGTGGATATTAGCAGGTGAAACAACATAGTTAGGTGGTATGTTATAAGGATTAAGTGAGAAGGCAAGGAAAAGTGGAGTTATAATGACTGTCGAGAGGTTTGTTAGAGAGTAACATAGTGGTGTTTTAGTGCCAGTAGGTGCTAGTTAAGGAATCCGATGAGTAGGAGGGATTAAGGGAAGCTAGAGGAAAAGAAAGTTACAGTTACTTATTTACAGTTACACTTTCTTAAAAGGTTTGTATGTAAACTGTTTCCACACCTAACCCATATCTGTTTTCCTCAAATGAAACTGTGTGATACCTACCTTCAAGCTTAATGACTTTGTTAACTATGCATGATATTGAATGCATTTATGAGTAACTATTCTGCATAAGATCTTTAAATATTAGCTATCATTTGTATCTAAATTGTATAACACATCTTGAAGCTTTTCTACCCGGGCCTCTACTGAAAATGGGTCAATTCAGCCCAGTGGACTACCCCGATAATCAAATTGCAAATAAAAATAAATAAATAACTATTAAAGGTATAGTTGTGACAGGGAGTAAGAGAATGGGGAAGAGGGTGAGTGTGGTTGGAGAGGTCAACCTAGGGGGGAGCAGGGGCATATCCATGTGAGTTTTAGGTGTTCTTTGAGTAGTCTTTCAAATGTAAACTTTGAGTCTGCTGAGGTAACAGCAGAAAGTAAGGAGTTCCACATTTTGCCTATGTAGTTAAGAAAGATGGAGTCACCCATTGTGTTATTGCTTTTTGTCACTTTGATTAGTCTTTTATCACTAGAGCAAAGTTGTCTGGGATTAGTTTGTAGATTTAATAGGTTGGACAGTGCTGGGATTTTATCTGGTAGTAGTAGGAGTTTATGGGCAAAAGAAAGCTGATGGAATGATAGATTAGGGAATGTGTCGCCCATGTCCTGGCCCAGCAATCAAGGAGCCTCAATCCTCACCACTAATACCAGAGAGGGCATCTCATATATGATGAAAGGATAACAAATACACACAGTAAAGTGCAATTTCCCTTAAGAGCACACAGAGATCACAGTCAGTCTGGGGCTGGTCGCTCCCTTGCTCTCCAGGTCCCCAATAAGATTCCCCACTGGCACAGCTAAGGGGTCCAGATCTCAGCCTAGTGGGCAGGCTAAAACCTCTAACACCCTCTCTGTCCAACCAGTGCTTCGTGTCTCTGCCCAAGTAGCTGTCACACACAGACATTCACACACTTTGAGAAGAGTTTATACAACCACAGAGACACTCCTGAGGAAGGCTGGCACACGTTCTCCAGCTGTGCTCCTTTTTCCCAGACTATACGGTAGTACCCTGCCACCACCCACTAATAATTATCAGCTACTCAAAGGCCCTTAAGAGGGTGTCCAATTATTACTGTGCAACATTATTATCCAATTGGTAGCATGACTCAATGGTCAAGGCTTATTAGAGTGACTTGGTACAGGATCCTTATATACATTCAATGTACTCTTAGAGCTTAACTTATCTCTAGACAAAACAGCCACAGTTGAAAGGTTTTAAATTATTTAATAATAAATAATAAAAACACAAGACAATACTTCTTACTACACAGTGCTAGTCAAGAGTTCAGAGATCACAGAGAAATATTTAAAATAACACAGCAGTAAAGTTCTGACATCTCAGAAAAACACAGTCTAATCTTTCTAGTTTCTAGCTGTTTCTTAAAGAAAACACAAGTCTAAGATAACTTACATAAGAAAACAGGCAGAGTGAGTTGTATGGTCAAGACAAAATGCGTAATGCCTTCTGATTCTCTCTGTTTAAATTGCTATTTTCAGTCCTGATTCCCATTACATCATTTCACACGTTCCTGGTGTTCCCAGGCTAACAGATACTACATAATTGTTATCTTGCACCTGTAGGAAACTAAATCCATAAAAAGACATTACACATGTAAACTCTAGTAATTATTCCTTAAGTTAAAACAATAGGCAGGATGCTTCACTCCAGACTCATCAACTCCAAATCTTAACTTCAAAGGGACAGACATGAAATAATTTTAACTTCAAAGGACAGACAAGAAATGCTTGACTTAGCTTTCTTTACAGCAGAGGGCAATGTTGCTACATTGTTTTAAGTTCAACATTTCACAGCATATTCTTTCATTTAAGAAAACAAGCTTGTATTTCAACATTTCACGATATTTTCTTTCAATTAAGAAAACAAGTCTGTAATTCAACATTCATATTTACAAATGACAGAATTATGTATACAATTCTATCTGGCTAGGCTGGCAGCCTTCATCTATCTTCACCCAATCTTCACATATCTCCCCCCTGGAGAACTCAAGCTAGTTTGTCAAGTGACACTTCAGAAACTCTGCTTGAGAGGGTTAAGTATATCTGAGTATACCTACCCCATTCCCTGTCTTGAGATCCCATCTGCATTGGCATTGCTACTCCCACTGCAGTGCTGCACTGACATATCATATGCTTGCAACCCTAGGCTCCATCTTAGCAACTTGCCATTTTGCTGGCTGGCTCTGTTTAACCATGTTAGGGGGTTGTGATCTGTCATAACAGTGAATTTCCTTCCATACAGATAAGGCTGAAGTTCCGCAATGCCCACACTATGGCTAGACATTCCTTTTCTACAGCTGCATAGCATTCCTCCCTGAGTTGGAGCCTATGATAGATAAACCACTGGGTGCTCTTTCCCCTCTGAAGAAATCTGGTAAGTACAGCCCCCATCCCATGGTTCGAAGCATCCACCTACACAACAAATTATTTGCTGTAATCTGGACTGGCTAACACAGGGGGTCCTCCCAAAGCTTCTTTAAGCTTTTGGAATGCCTGCTCACATACTGGGGTCCACACTACTTTATCTGGCCTGTTCTTCCTCGTCATGTCTGTGAGGGGAGCAGCTTTGGTACTATAACTGGGGACGAACTTTCTGTAGTACCCTGCTGTCCCTAAAAATGCCCTCACCTGTTTTTTAGTAACAGGTGCAGGCCATGCCCGAATGGCTTCCAGTTTGGCAGGTTCTGGCCTTATCTTACCACTCCCCACTCTATGTCCTAGGTAGGAGACCTCTGCCATACCCACCTGAAATTTGCTTGGCTTAATGATTAACTCTGCCCTCTGTAGTCTGCCCAGTACCTCCCTGACATCATGAAGGTGCTCTGGCCAGGAATGACCGTAGAAGGCAATATCATCTAGGTAAGCAAGGGCAAACCCTCCTGCACCTGCTAGGATATGATCTACCAGCCTCTGGAAAGTCGCTGGTGAATTCTTCATCCCAAAGGGCATCTTTGTGAACTCATACAAGCCAAAAGGAGTCACAAAGGCTGACTTCTCTCTAGAACTGGGAGTCAAGGGCACCTGCCAGTAACCCTTGGTAAGATCAGTGGTTGTAAGATACTTAGCCCCACCCAGCTGCTCTATGCCTCACCCAGCTGCTCTATGCCTCATCTGTCCTAGGCATGGGGTAAGCATCTGACTCTGTGTGACTATTTAATTTCCAGTAGTCCACACAGAACCTTGTGCTGCCATCCTTCTTTGGCACTGGCACCAGGCACCACTGGGGAGGCCCAGGGACTGTAGGACTCTTGAATCACTCCTAGTTCCAACATCTCCTGTACCTCCTTCCTCAGAGTCTATTTGACTCTCTCAGGCACCCTATAAGGGGCCCGCCTAATAGGCATTTGCAGTCCTGTATCCACCTGGTGCTGCCCCAGGTGGGTACACCCTGGTTTTCCAGTGAACATGTCTCCAAATTCCTGCAACACTGCTCGGATTTCTCGAACCTGGGTAGGAGATAGCTGCTGGGACATTGCTACCCCTTCCACCGAGGTGTCAGCCTGAGCCTCACTGAGGAGATCAGTCCCCAGATCTCCCTCAGACTCCTCCTGCAATCCACTGCAAATGCTCAGCACAAGGACCTCCCTATCATGGTAAGGATTCATCATATTAACATGGTACACACACGATGGATCACAAACTGGCTCTCAGACAGATCCCATAAAGTAAGAGTAGTGGGATCTATGTCCGAATCCAGACCACTAACGAGTGGTGTGCCTCAGGGCTCTGTCCTGGGGCCCCTTCTGTTTGGCATATACTTCTCAGAAGTACAGGCAATCACGGAACAGCTGTGGCTGACTAAGTTTGTGGACGACTGCAAACTGGGTGCTATAATAGAGTCTCCGGCCAACATGGAGATCCTCCAGAAGGGCCTAAATGAGATTGATGCATGGTGTCAAAGCCATGGTCTCAAGCTAAATGCAAATAAATGCGTAGTAATCCCTTTTGGAAAAAACAGAGTACCCGCAAACTACAACATAGGAGGTAATCCCCTGAAATCTGAAGAAGAAATAAGGGATCTAGGGACCCAAGTAGATAGTCAGCTTTCCTTTGATAACCATGTTGCCAAAGTGGTTAGAAAATCCTTCTATGTGACCCATCTGATCACGAAAGGGTTTGCATCAAGATCTAAGGATGTAATGGTGTCCCTCTACTCTTCCCTCATCAGACCCATTATTGAGTACAATGCACCAGTTAGAATGTACCTGGCTAGACATCTCCAGCAGCTGAAGAGACCACAGAGGTACCTAACCAAGAGGATTACTGGCCTCAAACAGTTGCCCTATGCAGCACGATTGAAAAAGCTAAGACTGTTCTCTGTTGCATACCGCTTTCTCAGAGGTGATCTCTGTCTAACGTACAGAGCCATGTCCAACCCGGAATTGTTGAACATGCTCCATCTTAGCAAAACCAAATCTACTCGAGCTACACGCTCTAGGGATATAAACCTCAACACAACAATGAATAGAACATGCTGGAGGGATATATTCCCTTCGCAGAGACTTCCCTTACTATGGAACAGGGTCCCGATCTACATAAGACAGAGCCCCTCACTATCACTCTTCAAGAGGAACCTTGATGAGTGGATGGGTAACAGAAAGTTCACACTGGGGATCACACCAACAGCACTACTAGATAGGGGACAAGGGTACTAGCTGCTAGTACAAGGGTCTAGGGAACTACTAAAGGGGCGGTGAATACCGCACAACATGGCTGGGCTAATATATGCCTTCGGGCAGATAGCCCAGTACCAACCTATGAACCTACAATTTGTGCCCCTGCCTTCTACCTAGCCGGTCCACCTGTAGGTAACTTCACTTACCTTTCATACCACCTTGTAGGGTCCCTCCCAAGCTGCTTGCAGTTTGTTGTGTCTGACAGGAATGAGAAGCATTACCTGCCACCCCACAGCATACTCTCTAGCTCAAGCATTCCTGTCATACCACACAGTTTTCTGTTGTTGGGCTTCTGCTAGGTTCTCCTGGGCCAAGCCCATGAGTTCCCTTTGCCTTGTCCTGAGGCTTAGGACGTATGCCACAGCAGACTACTTGAGATACTTGCACTCACCTTCCCCACTCATTTCGAATTAATTCTAGAGGTCCCCTCACCCTCTGCCCAAACAGCAACTCAAAGGATGAAAAACCTGTGGCTTCCTGGGGAACTTCTCTGTAAGCAAACAACAGATGGGGCAAATATTTGTCCCAATCCCTCTCAAACTGATCTGCCAATGCCTGTAGCATGGACTTGATTGTAGAGTTTAACATCTCAACAAGACCATTAGTCTGGGGATGGTAGGGGGTGATGTTCATGTGCTTCAACCCACCGGACTTCCACAGACAAGCCAGCAGGTATGACATGAAATTGGCACCTCTGTCAGTCAGTATTTCTTTTGGGAAACTTACCCCACTAAAAATCTCTAGCAAAGCATTTGCCACTTTCTCTGCCTCAATAGAGGACAAAGCCACTGCCTCAGGGTATCGTGTAGCATAATCCACTACCACTAGGATATACTTTTTTCCATGTGAAACTTGGGATACTCAGAGGACCCACAATATCCATAGCTACTCTCTGAAATGGCTGCTCAATTACAGGCAAAGGCTTCAAAGGAGCTCTCACCTTGTCTCCCTGCCTTGCCTACCTTTTGGCACTCCTCACAGGTCCTGCAGTACCTTGTTACATCTCTGGAAATTCCAGGCCATTAGAAGTTCTGCATAATACACCTCTTTGTACATTTTATGCCCAAATGCCCTGCAAAGTGAATATCATGGGCCATAGCTAGAAGTGCCAGATGCTAGGCTCTAGGCACTACCAACTGCTGTACTCTCTCACCTTCTAGCCCTCCTTCAGGGGTCCACTCTCTGTATGGTAACCCTTTGTCCCAGTATACAGATTCCCCCTTTCCTTGAGAATCGGGTGCCTCCCTAGCTACCTGCCTCAGGCCTTGCAATGTAAGGTCTGAAAGCTGAGCTTATCTTAACTCTCTCCTTGTAACCCTTCCCAGCCCCCCTTCCACAGGAAGTCTGGCACCCTCTGACAGTAGTGCCTCACTGTCAGCCCAGACTCTACTACTCATTTCTACCTTTGCAGTTAGACATAAAAAAGTATAGAGTGCACCATGAGCTGTAGAAATCTCCAAAACTTCCTTGGTGGAATGAAGAAGCACAAATTGATAAAATAAATCCACTTTATTAAAAGTGAAGACTGCAGAAACTGGTGTGAGCGCTTTCGCGTTGACTCGCAATGCTTCATCAGACATAAAAAATACTGCAGAATCAATCTTTAAATATATTACAATCACATGACATCACATTCACTTAAAAGGGCAATAAAAATATTTATACATAAATTTCATATCATTAAGTAAAATGACAAAAACAACATAATAACAATAGTTTAGCAAAGTTATGAGAATCAAACGAACTGCTTATGTAAAAATGTTCATTATTAATGTTTGAGTGACCTAGCTGCTAAGGAAGGCTTAATACTAAGCCTATCATTAAGCCCAAATCTATGTGCTTGCAGTTTCAAGATCCATTTATTTTCTCTTTCCTCTACCTTATTTTGTACATTACCTAGCCTTGCATCTGTATAAACTAATTCTAAAACCAGGAATTTGAAAATATGTGTATTTCCAAGCTCGGTCGTGTGTTTGGCCAAAGCATTAAGTGTATTGTTTTTGTTAATGGCATAAGTATGTTCCCTTATGCGCTCACGTAAGGATCTTGTAGTCATACCTACGTAAAATTTATGACAAAATTGACACATAGCCAAATAAACTAAGTTAGTAGATTTACAAGTGGCATAATGTTTGAAGGTATAGGTTCTCTGTGTGATGGGACAACATCAGATCTCTTGTTGATACTCGACCTAGGATAGCCTATAGAAACATGCTGTCTCTCAATCGACTTTTGTGTTACGATAGACCTCATAACTTTCAGTCAAACAACACTCATAAGAAGGGAACTTTTGCTTGCCAATCCTGCAATCAATGCAGACACATTTCTTGCCTTCACACTCACACATATACACATCCCATCACACAGAGAACCTATACCTAGGTCACTCAAACATTAATAATGAACATTTTTACATAAGCAGTTCGTTTGATTCTCATAACTTTGCTAAACTATTGTTATTATGTTGTTTTTGTCATTTTACTTAATGATATGAAATTTATGTATAAATATTTTTATTGCCCTTTTAAGTGAATGTGATGTCATGTGATTGTAATATATTTAAAGATTGATTCTGCAGTATTTTTTATGTCTGATGAAGCGTTGCGAGTCAACGCGAAAGCGCTCACACCAGTTTCTGCAGTCTTCACTTTTAATAAAGTGGATTTATTTTATCAATTTGTGCTTCTTCATTCCACCAAGGAAGTTTTGGAGATTTCTACAGCTCATGGTGCACTCTATACTTTTTTATGTCTAATCGTGCTTTTTAAGGAGAGTGCTTCACCTGGTAGTTTGAGTTCCTTGTTTACCTTTGCAGTTACTCTGTTCAAGGGACCATCAGTACCCACAAGCAGCTGTGGCTCACATTCAGTCTCACTGCTACAGAGTAGCTTCCTCCCTAAAGTAACAATCTCACCAGTCCTGGCTGCAAGTATGCCGTCTGGCTGGCTCTTCCCCCAGGATACTAGACCCACATGCTTGTCTCTTAGCCTGACCATGTGTAATTGCATAAGTACATGGTACTGCCTCATCCAAATACTTCCCTGTCAGGATATCTGCAGTATGGTAGTTCGGTACCCCCTGTTGTCTCAAGACAACCTACTAATGGCATTTTGTCTTTCCCACTTACTGGCTCCCTCACCTTTGGTTCCCCACCTTGCCTCCATGGACACCTCTATGCCACATGGCCTCACTGGTTGCAGCCAAAACATTTAACCCTAGCTCCTGGATGTGTACCTGGACTAGTGGCTTCCCCTGCTACTGGCAAATTCTGTTGTGGCAGTCTGTGCTGCCCATCATGGGTTCTTTTAGACCCATGAGCACTACTGGGGTCCCTTTCCTGTGCAGGGCTGACCTGCTTGCCAGGTATAGGTCTCCCTTCTTCCCCAACTCATCTGAAGTAGCACATTGTCTACCAGCTAACTAGATCCTCATGTCCTCAGGCAAAGTGCTAAGGGCTTGTTCCCTCACCAAAAGGTCTGCCAGCCCTTCAAAAGTGGTGACCTGACATCCACTCACCCACCTATGGAAATAAGTGCTCAATTCAGCAACATATTTACACACACTTTCCTGTTCCTTGCGTCTATGCTCACAAAACTTTTTCCCTATACGTTTCAGGTGTTAGCTTAAAAAACTCTAATAGACAATTTTTTACAGGAGTATAATCAAAACATGCAACGTCAGACATTTTAGATAATACAGTTACAGCTTTAGCATGGAATAAGGGGGTCAGGAATCATACCCAGAGCCCTTGGTCAACTTCATACTGTTTACATACCTTCTCAAACATATGATTAAAACTATCAAAGTTATTCCCCTCTTTAAACTGCGGAAGAAATTTACTGACATTTTGTGCTTCTGGGATCCAGTTACTCACTTCCCCATTACCTCCATGACTCTGGTGAAGAGTCAGCATCTCATGCTGCCTCTGCCTCTCTTTTTCTTCAGCTTGCAGATGTAACAGTTTCTCATTCTCCTTAGCCTGCAAACATCTAGTCTCTCAAGTGCTTCTAATTCCACACGCCTGGCCTCCAACTCAAGTCTCTTTAGCTCCAGATGTATTTTTAAGTCCACTGCAGAAAGGTTGAGCTGTCCATTCTCTGAGGGTATTATATCTCCAATGCCAATCTGATGGTCCTCCTGGTTGCTGTTTTCTGATGCAGCTGTAACCAAGGCTGCAATCAGGTCTGCTTTAGTCAGGCTTCCATGCACCCATCCCCTAGCCTGGCACATCTCCACCAGCTGGCTCCTTGTCAGCTTTCCATATACCTCTGCTGACATGCTGCCTGCTCACCCTTACTAGCTAAGCTAACAAAAGAAATAAAACAACTGTAATCTGAACACAGAGTATTCACTGCATGGCTGTTTTAGAGTACAAAACACCTTCAACGCTCACTGTACACCAGCTACAGGAATCACTCTGCCCACACCACTACAAGCCAATTAGTATTTGCCAACTAATTAATATGTGATGTGGATATCCCACCATTGCCACAATTTAATATGTGATGCCCGTGCCCTGGCACAGCAATCAAGGAGCCTCAATCCTCACCACTAACACCAGAGAGGGCGTCTCATATATGAGGAAAGGATAACAAATACACACAGTAAAGTGCAATTTCCCTTAAGAGCACACAGAGATCACAGTCAGTCTGGGGCTGGTCGCTCCCTTGCTCTCCAGGTCCCCAATAAGAGTCCTCACTGGCACAGCTATAGGGTCCAGATCTCAGCCTAGTGGGCAAACTAAAACCTCTAGCACCCTCTCTGTCCAACCAGTGATTCATGTCCCTGCCCAAGTGGCTGACATACACACACTCACACACTTTAAGAGTAAGGCTGGCACAGGTTCTCCAGCTGTGCCCCCTTTTCCCAGACTATATGGTAGTACCCTGCAACCACCTACTAACAATTATCAGCTACTCAAAGGCCCTTGAAAGGGTGTCCAATTATTACTGTGCAATATTATTATCCAATTGGTACTATGACTCAACAGTCAAGGCTTATTAGAGTGACTTGGTACAGGATGCTTATATACATGCAATGTACTCTTAGAGCATAACTTATCTCTACATAAAACAGCCACACTTGAAAGGTTTTAAAATATTTATTAATAAATAATAAAAACACAAGACAATACGTCTTACTACACAGTGCTAATCAAGAGTTCAGAGATCATAGAGAAATACTTAAAACACAGTTGTATAGTTCTGACATCACAGAAAAACAGTTAGTCTAATATTTCTAGTGTCTAGCTATTTCTAAAAGGAAACAATAGTCTAAGATAACTTAGGCAGAATGCTGATGAGTTCGATGGTCAAGACAAAATTGCTTAATGCCTTCTGATTCTCTTTGTTTAAATTGCTATCTTCAGTCCTGATTCCTATTACATCATTTTATACACTTTCCTGGTGTTCCCAGGCTAACAGATAGTACATTCTTGTTATCTTGCACCTGCAGGAAACTACAGCCATAAAAGACATTACACATGTAAACTCTAGTAATTATTCCTTAAGTTAAAACTATAGGCAGGATGCTTCACTCCAGACTCATTGACTTCAAATGTTAACTTCAAAGGGACAGACATGAAATCATTTTAACTTCAAAGGACAGACAAGAAATTCTTGATTAGCTTTCTTTACAGCAGAGGGCAATGTTGCGACATTGTTTTAAGTTGAACATTTCACAGCATATTCTTTCATTTAAGAAAACAAGCTTGTATTTCAACATTTCACAGTATTTTCTTTCAATTAAGAAACCAAGTCTGTAAGCCAACATTCATATTTACAAATGACAGAACTAAGTATAAATTTCTATCTGGCTAGGCTGGCAGCCTTTCTCTATCTTCACCCAATCTTCACAGGGAATTCAAGCCAATTAAGTTGTTTTAGTGAGTGACAGTGGTGGGCTCGGTAGGGGGCACAAAGAGCAAATTTGGCAACTTGATTGTAGCAGATGTTCAGCTTGGCAATTTCGGTTTTGGGTAGGTTGGTGACGATAGGTGTAACATGTATTGAATTTAAAGATGATAATGGATATCTAAAAAAAGAACAGCTATAAACAAATGGAACTGAATATAACATATATAAAGAAATGGAAGACTAGCAAAAAGGAATGTTTATTAAATTGATGAATGAATGGTTAGAAACTGGGATTAAATATAAAGAAATAAGAACTGGGGTAATAAAATTCATATTTATAAAAGGAAACAGATGATATAAAGAACTGCATACCAATAACTGTAAATAACACAGAATATATTTATGAGAATAATTTTTAAAAGATTACAATATAAGACAGAGAAAGTATTTGATCAAAATATGTGTGGGAGAAAAGGAAATGGTAGTCAAAAATTGCTATAGCTAATAAGAGAGGCAATTGATGACATTATCAATAAAATACTGGAGACAAAAGTAATGACAGGAGACATAAAAAAAGCTTATGATAATAAACAGCATGAATCATTTTGGAGGATTTTGAAAGCATACACAATAAGTGAGAAAACTGTAAGTGTAATTAAATTTGTATATGAAAACATTATGTGAAACTAAATGCGAATGGATGGATAGGAGAAGAAATAAAAATAGAATGTGGAATAAGACAAGGGTATCCAGCAAGCAGTATAATCTTTTCACTGGTTATGAATATAATAGTGATTAAAATTAATAAAATGTCAAGACATGGAGGGTATAGAATGATTAGAGAAGTGCAACTGCCAATAATGTATACTTACACAAATTACATAGTAATAATTACAAAGAATACACTATGGATGGAAAGAATAAATGCTCAATTAGGTGTAATGTTGGGAAGAATTGGATTATAAACAAAGAAAAAAGTAAAGGATTTGGTTTTAAAGGTGAAATAGAAAATGTTACATTTAATGACAGATATATGGATGTGTTGGGAATAAGATTTGGTAAAAATGAATATAGACAGTAACAATGGGACACAGTGATGAAAATATAAAAGACATGTTCACATTCTGGAAAACATAGATTTTCATATAAAAGAAAGGATATTTAATAAATAGTATGGTATTAGGCAAAACTGTGTATGTATCAAATATATATATGATGGTAAAATATGAAAAAGAATGGATGATTATGATATTTTCATTCATCTGGGGTTCTAGGTTGAACGGAGTTAAAATAGGAACATTGTCTATGAAAGAAAACCAAGGAGGTTTAGGGCTAATTAATCCTATTGTACATGCAGCATCTTTAAGTTTATATGAAGTATAAAAAAGTAATACAAAAGAAGAAAAAATAATAGAATTGTTAACGTATTACAAATATAAAGATTTATGGAAATGAATGGAAGTCAGGAAGAGATGTAAAAGTATTAGCAATGAAGAAATAAAAACATATCAGAATAAAACTGAGTTATGGAAAATAAAAAAGAATGTTGTAGAAAAAAAAGAATGGTATATGAATACAATGGAAAACTTTTATTTTGTTGTGGAAAGATTTGGAAATGAATAAGAAAAAAGCTGTATTAAGGAGATATGAAAACTATAAAAAAATAACAATGAAATGATTTTTTATGGAGCTTATCCATAAGTAAATTGCCTGTAAAAGTGAAATGAAGTATAAGAGAAAACAAGAAAGAAACTGTAACAAGTGTGGTGAATTAGAAACCGATAACGTGTTTCTGAAATGTGATAGAATCAGAAATTTATGGACATAAAAATGAAAACCTGATATGGTTAAAAAGTATTTAAAATTCAAACAGTTAAACGTGGACATGATAGAATACGGGTACTATGGAACATGAAGACAAGAAGAATTAAAGAAAATGGGAAGAATTGTTTTATTATGTTGCACAGACAAAATGGAATGAGAGATTCAATGAGATTAAATATAATGGAAAATGGACTTCTGCAAAGATATTGGAAAAATATGGTTTTGGTTGTGGGTAAAAGAGTGGGGAGGAAATAAGTGAAGTAAATGTATGAAATATGTAAATAGTTGTAAATAATGTAAATATGTAAATAGTATGTAATGTATACTTATGTTAACAAATAAAAAAAAAACTACTTTTTGTTGTGAGAGGGGATGTTTTTGCTGCTGTATTTCCTGCTTCTGTTACTGGTGTGGAGGCAGCTTGGAAAAGCCATGCCATAATGGAGGAAGAAAATTTTGTTCTGTTGGTGATAGCAGTGTGGGTCTGTCAGTTGGACAAAAAACTGTTGAAAAGTGAGTGGCTGCTACAAAAAATCAGAGTCTGGTCCTGATGAAAAACTGGTTGGTTTATTTAACAAAAGTGCTCCAGAGAAGTGTTGGAATGGACAGCGATTTAAGCAAAAAGGAAATGAGTCATGAACTGGATGAACAAAGTTACAGGTGGGATACAACCAGGAAAACTGTAAATTGATGCAGTTGAAAGAACAAAAGGTACTGTAAACTTTATTAAAAAGGAAAAAAAAGGTTTGTTGTTTGGATAAATATGAAGAAAAAAGAAATAATAGATATTTTGTGAGGGATAATTTAATGTTACCTTTAGGTTTTGAAGCAAAATACATTAAAAATCCTTGATTCATTTTAGGAAAGAGAAATTTTGTGACTCAACATTTGAGAATGAAGACTTCATGGAAAGATTTTTGTTTAATTGTCAATAAAAGGCCAAACTGTTACATGTGGAACAAATTTATATTTTCTGGGCAAGGGACTCAATTAAAATAGTGAGTGTTCATTTTAGTACTGATAAAACTCAGTTAAATATGTTAATTATTTTTTCATTTATGTATTATTCAGTTTCTGACATTGTGAAGGATAAAGATGAGCTGGGTATTTCGAATGGTGGGTGGAGACTGGATATTATTTGAAAATAAGAAAAATATGTGATAAAGCACTTACCAAGTGTTACATGTACAGAGTGTAATAGAGAAACAATTAGGTATATGGGACAGCTAAAACCTTTTTTTGTTGGAATTTCAATCATCTGATAAATGAGTGTACAAAATAAGATATAATCAATGCAGGGAAAATGGTCATATGATGAATAAGAGTAAAAAGGAATGTAGAATATGTAAAATTGCTGGGCATTTTTGATTTGACTGCAAAAAATAAGAAATATAATGTTGAGCAGAATGATGAAGAAAGTATTGTAGTATCTGAAAGTAATGAGGAAGTAGGGGGAAAAGGGGTAAATGAAAAAGAGGATGAAGTAATAAAAGATGATACATAAAAATGTTATATTACAGGAGGATGAAGGTAGTTGTACTGTTGCTGAAAATAAAGAACTAATTGAAAGTGATAAGTTAGATGTTTGTTAAGGGAGTATAAATGATGTTAGGAAAAGAAATTTAATAGGTGCTAGGGTAAAGGTGAGGAAAAGACGTTTTAAGATACTTCGTCAAAGATTAAAAAAAAGGTAAGGAGTTTTGGATGTGTTTCAATTAATGAAAATAACAACGATTTGAGTCTGAGGATCACGGAATAGTTGTACATAAGCTCAAAAAAATTATTCAGTTGGAGAAAGACTAAGAAATAAGAAAGTGAAAATTTAAAATACTTCCCTTAAACTTAAAAAGAAGGAAAAGTAATGATTTTAGAGTGCTTTCAGTAAATGTTAATAGTATTGATATTGTAAGAAGTATAAGGATATTGGAATAGAGTGCTAAATGTTAAGTAGATATTATTCTTATAGATAAAGAAAGATTCTTGACAAGTGATGAAAGATCGCAAACAGAAAAAATGTGGGGTAGAAAAATAATATGGAATTTAGGAAGTGAATGTTGTTTTGGAGTGACTATAATGTGTAAAAATAAGTAAACATATTAGATATAACAGTGGTAAGAATGGGAAGGTTAAAAGTTGTGGATGTGAGGCAGAAAGAATAATGTTTAAATAATTATAGCATTGTATATGCTTATACAAGTGGCAAGGAAAGATAATCTGTTTCATCAAATATTACATTATGTGGTATTTAACATGAAAATTATTACTGCATGTGGATTTTAATTGTGATTTAAGGTGAAAATGTGAAAATAAAGGGAAAATGTTAAAAATACAAGAAGTGATAACATTTGGTAAGTTAGCTGTGTGGAATAAAAGTCAATGGGCTTATAGTAGAGAAGCAACTGGATCTGAAATAATTTTTGCACTATCAAAAGGTTTGGATGTAGCAGACGGTGGTACAACAGAGTCAAGCTTTATGGATCATTTAGCAATATGAATGCTGGTGACTGGAAGAAAAGAATTCTAATAAAATTGTAAAGGGAATAAAAAGAACAAATGATAAATTATGACATGAATTTGGAGAAGCACTGCAGTTATGGAAGGATCATATGCCATGAACAAAATGTATATATACAAATTGGTCTGAATGGAGGAATGAATTCAAGAGGTATAAAAAGTGTTTTTTTTTTTCAATGGCTGGGTGATGTACAAAAGGAAGCGACTATGAAGTGTTGAAAGTTACAAAGAAATTTGATACATAGAGACTTCAAGATGAATACAAGAGATCATTATAACATGGAAAAGGAAATATATAAAAACTGAGAAAAAATAAAACCTGGTTTGAGAAATTGTGGATGATATATGTAAAAGGGAAGATTAGAAACTTACAGTAGGTGATATTAGTAAGGCATTTGATACAGTAGGACATGATGCTTTGTGGGATGTTATGGGAAAGCATGGAATATGTAATAGAATTAGGAGGTTGTGTATGTCACCATATCAAAATAACAGAGTGCAAGTGTTAGGGAATGGGTGGATAGGTAAAGACATATTCGTGAAGTGTAGAATAAGACTAGGATGTCCCATGAGTGGGATACTGTTTGCATTAGTAAAGAACACAATAGTGAATGAAGTAGCTTAAAAAATGAAAGATGCTAGATATTTGATGCAAAAGGAAGTGATAATTCCAGTAGTTTTGACATACACAGATGCTATAATTGTAGTTGCTAAGAACAAAATATAGATGAGGGAAATGTTGGCTTGTCTGAATGGCTGTTTAAAGGGAATGAGAATGACCCTGAATAAAGATACTGGTAAGGGGCTGGATGATGATGTGAAAACTGGTGGGGTATATTTTTCAATGAACAAAGTATCTTTGTTAGGGATAACATTTAGGAAAATGGTGTAATTATGATGCAAAGGGGAGGGGATTGATAAATGAAAGAAATACGTCTGATGTGGAAAACTTACAGATTAGCATTAAAGGTTTATCTGGTGAATTCTGTTTTAATGGGAAAAATAGCATACATGTCAAATATGATTCCAGAAAAATACAGAAAAGAAATAATGCAATTAGTATTTTCATCCATATCCAAGATTAAACACAGAGAAAAGAGGGTGTGTTGCATATGAGTGAAGACAAAGGGGGTGTGGGGTTATTAACTCTTTCACTCCAATGGAGCTCAGGAAGTTTGCACTGTAACTTCCAAAGGGTGGAGCCTAAGCCTTTTGACAGAATGAAATTATTTTCTCACATTTCAAATATTCATATTTCTGGAACCATAGGGATTATGAAAGAAGTATAAATGGCAAACTCTTCACAAACATTTTATAGAGGTAGCATTCTTTAGGTTCTAGGCCTTAAACCAAGTTTTATAAGTCACAGTAAACACAGTAACTATTACATTTGTAACATTTTGTAAACAACTTACAATATCTCAGCAACCACTCAAGTTATATACATACTGTCAGCAGCATTTTATTCATCTAGCTGAGAGCTTTCATATAGGGCTAAAGAGTTCTGTCTGTCTTAACTGGCTGTAGAGGTATTTGGAAAAATGTGGAAATTATACCTATATAAATTAATATCATAAAAACAACAGTTTATATCTATTTACCTGCACTAGACAGAGATCATATATTAATGCAGTTGAGTTTGCCATTGTGTAAGCTTTAAAATTAAATCTTGTAAAACCCTGTACATATAGCAAGGTTTTGGAATTACTGATGCAAATATGAACAAGAAATATTTAACACCTAGAGGTGTCAGTAGGAGTTAAATGCAAATGCACCTGGAGGCATCACTCGGATGTAATGAGTTAAATCCAGTTGTTTATTCTGCTTCTTTAAACTTGTATAGGTTTCATAGGTGTATACTAGGCTGTGGATAGCTTATAACCTATACTATAAAACATAAGCCTAGCTGTGCAACCCAAATGTGTCCCTTAAGGGGTGACTGTAGGTTATGACATGATTTACTGACTGCCTCTGTCCATCAAAGACATGGGAACTAGACCAGGGGTGAATTTTTGATTTTGCATCCAGTAGTCCACATTACACATAAATAGGGTTAGGGAGGGACCTTGTTTCACATGGATGGGGTGCATCTTTCAGAGAAAGGGAATTCTGAGATACATGCCTGTCTTTTCAACATGTCCTGTTTATGTTGCGGCACAATTTAGGTCTTTGGATCTAGTATTTCTGATGATGTTTGTTTTGTGGATGTACAAAAGATTCTCCACACTGGGGTACAGAGATGCCTTGTAAGCCAGTAATAGATCACTGGATCACCTCTCAGTAGTCTACAGGAGACCAAGTATAGACTTAGGGCTTTGAGGTGACCTGCACAGCACTTTGTATTTATGCCCTGTATTCATTTTGTAAAAAACCTTTGCAGACGTTCCAGTTGCTGCATGTGTGTGGTAAGGTACATACTCAAGGGGACATTACACTCAATGATGGGTCTAATGAGGGTCAAGTATAGTGGTACAATGGTTTTCCTGGATTTAGATGCCATGCCCCTACTTATAAGCTTCCCTGGACCTAGATGCCATCACTATAGAAGTATTTCCTTACTGCCTTGAATACATGTTGATCAAAGAGCAGGTTACTGTCTGTATGTCTTCCCAAGTCCCTGACTAAAGGGTAAACTCTTAGGGATGTATTTATTGATGATGTAGTTTCCTAGAATGGCCGACTTCCCAAGAGGTATAATAATAATGTATTTCTTGGGATTGAGTTGTAAGCTTTGGCACCAGTCATTTGTCTGTGTTACACCCTCTTGCAAAATGTTAACGACATGGGGGGGACTCTATGACTGCTCCTACTTCGCAATCATCTGCAAACTTAGCCAGCCAGAGGGCTTTGACATTGGCCTTGGCTTTTGAGAAGTAGATGCCAAAGAGGAGCAGGCCCAGCACAGAGTTTTGAGGGACTCCTCTGGTGACTGGCCTCTTTGAGGTGGTGGTCTTACCAATCCTAACTTCCTGAGTCCTATCTGTGAGCCAGCTGGCTTATCCAGTGTGTTATATATGGGTTTGTTCCTAATCCCATGAGTTTGGTAACAATGCCTGAGTGGGGTATTGTGTTAAATTCCTTAGTCAGGTCAAGGTAGACAGTATGCACTACCCTTCTGATCAGCTCAAAGTAGTCAGTTCACCAGGTTCAGTAGTCATGACCTTCCTTGGACAAAGCCAAGCTGGGATGAATCCAATGTCTGAAGGTCTTCAATGTCTTTGTTGATCATTTCCATGGCTTTGCATATAAGACTAGACAGACTAATTGATCTGTATTTTCCAGGATGTGGTGATGGTCCACCCTTAAGAACAATGATGCCCACTGCAGTCCTCCAGTCTCATGGCACAAAGCCTGTTTTAAGACTATAGTCAACAAGTAAATCCAGTGGCCCTGATAGATCATATTTTAGACTATTCAGGAGGCATCCCCTGACACTATAGGGACACACTGTGGCTGCATTCTTGGCCTTGGTGAGCACAGCCAGGACATGTTCTCTATTTATAGTTGGAGGGGTTATGTTTGAAGAAATTTCTTAGGAGGTGGCAGAAGATGAGTGGGGGCGAAAGTTGCAGCTGAATTTGTCAGCCAGCAGATTCACTATATCACTCAGTTCAGTGAATTGGCACCATTAACTACCAGTTCAGCACACTGATGTGAGCCGCATTTTATTTTTCTGGCATAGATGAAGAAGGCCTTATGGTTGGCTTTTGCCTAGGAGGCTATCTTGACCTCAAAATTGGCTTTATTGTACTTAATTAGCCCTCTTAGCTGCCTTTTTATTTTGATGAAAGGGTTTTTATCTTTATGGTAGTTGCACTTTCTGATTTTAGCCATGATTTTTTTTCCTTTTGTTACATAACCTGTTTAATCTGGGGTGCCACCAGGGTGGTTTGTTACTGCAGTTAGTTTTGGGATTGCTTCTGGTAGATACAGCAGCCTCTATGCAGTCACTGACACGGTTGTACAGAGTTTACATGAACAATTCTGCATAGGCTGCAGTGTTCTCTGGGTTTGGAGATGTTTAAAACAAGGTAGTTTGCTTTGGAATAGTTCCTAAATGTTACTGTGTTTACTGGGGTTACTGAGTTGATTTTGAAGGAGTCTGCTTTATGTTCAGACATTATCAGGAAGAATGTGGCACTGGGGGTGGTACAGCATTCTTCATTATTTTTGAGTACAAGGTCCAGTATGTTGGAACATCTAGTGGGCATGCACACTAACTGGTTAAGGTCATTTGTATTTACAAAGTCCAGGAATCTCTGTGCCTGCAGGTTTGGGGCCATGTAGGATTCCCAGCCTACAGAAGGGTAAGTAAAGTCCCATGGGAGTAAGGTGTTAGGTTGGATGATGAGCTTCTCTGGTGGGTTTCAGTATGCTACGAGTTTTGTTGGACATACAGCGTAACCTGAAGCTTGCTAGAAAATGGTACAAGATATTATCTATGATTTGCATGTGGAAAAACACTACCATGTCATCCTGTTTAACAAATATGGAGTATTACTGTGGGTAAATGAAGAGAATGATAAATTAAGAGTAAAAATGTTTGCATACAAGTACAAATCATTTTGGGAGATGATGAGGACAGGAAAAGGAGATAAATATATGAATGAATTAAAAATCATCAAAAAAACTAGTAAAATGGCAAATGAAGATTGATGATACAGAGAGTAGAACAAAATGGTATAATAATGTGATGAAGCAATATTATTATGTAAATCCACGGGGATATTTAACAGAAGATGTGATAAAAGTCAATAAAATAAAGAACAAAATGGTATATTAAGATACTAGAGTATTAGGATTTCCTACAGAGACTGGTAATAAAGAGTCTATGTTAAATGTTCGAACATCCAAAATGTCGAACATTACATGGTTGAGACCAAATGTTCAACATCTGGATGTTCGAACATCAAAAAAAAAATAAAAATAAAAACAGAAAAAAACACTAATAGTGTGGGCAGGGGGGAAGCCCCCTTGCAACCCCCACACCCCCCTTACTTAAATATACCAACTCTGAGACCACACTTCAGTGCAGAAGAGGGAAATTCTCCCTATCTGCACCATACGGTGCCATTGAAAGTCTATCTTCGAGCACTCAAAATTTCGAACGTTTGGTCTCAACCATGTAACGTTCGAAATTTTGAGCATTTGAAGATTTGACAGGTACCTGTAATAAATATGTTGCCAGCAAAGGGAAATATTCCATATAAAAAGAAAGCTGAAAGAGTGTGCTTATTTTATGAGGAAGAAGAGACAACAGAGCATTTTTCTGAAATGTAAAAGTGTTTAAACTCTGGAAAATTTGTATGAAGAAAAATTATTTTTGAGAATATTAATGTAAACCATATGGATATGGATCTAGGACTTTTGATCGAAAGATCAAATATCACCGAACATACTTTACTGAAAGCGCTTTCACCGAAAAAGTGCTTACGGTAAAGTTTAAAAAAAAAAAAAAAACATTAAACCTACTTCTATGCAGGGGGGCCACCACCCATGCCCACACCCCCTTACTTTAATATTCTCACTCCAAGGTCACACTACAGTGGGGAAAAGGGAATTTTCCCTTATCCGCACCGTAGTATGACCGGCACAACGAGCATACTTATCCGAAAGTGCTGCTTCGGTGAACAGCACTTTCGGTTAAGTATGCGCAGTGATTTCTGCTTCGGTGGAAAGTGCATTCGGGGATCTGTATGGATCCCATATCTATATATCTATATATATATATATATATATATATATATATATATATACACACACACACACACACACACATATATATATAGATAGATAGGATTATGTTTGGATATTATAAAAACAAAAGTGAAAAGGGTAGGTAAGAATTTAATTCATGTAATATCGTTTATTTGAAATAAGATTGAATGACATTTTATTTAATGGGAAACATGATGGGAAGAGAGCAGGTAGTGATTGCAAATTATTATGTGCTACACTCTTATCAGTACTTTCATATTTGAAGTTTTTATCTTGAACTAAATATGAAAAAGGAAGTAAAGCCTTACAAAAGGCTGTAAAACTGCTTAATAAAATACAACAAAGCTCTGGCTAAGCTACGACGCAAGTTCTACCTCAAATTTCAACTCTAATTTTCCTGATGTATAAATTTACCATCTTTCCTTATTTTTTTTTAATGTGTTTTTTCCTTTTCTTTGTTGCAAAACTCTCAGACCTGCTTGATAAAGAAACTTTATCCAAGACTACTCCAGATTATACTTCATTCTTCCATAACACTTCCAAAATTCCAACTGCAGAAAAGAGAATATTCAGATTTGCCACCCTAGCTGACAGCAGTAGTCATGCTGGCACTGTTTTAGAAAAGCAGGCTGGCTACCTATTAGACATAGAACCACCTATGTGCTAAATGCCCTTATATAGATTTTTAACTCTTGGCTACTGTCCACTACTTAGAATAGCAGTCTAAATAGTGGACCAAAGCTACTAAGAGTCAAGATAATGTACCCATACTTTTATGAACAAGGTTTAAGTTAACACATGCAGAAAACGCCTCCTGTAAAATAGGACAAGCCACATGAAACCAACTTTTGCCTTGCCCTTACTCCATTAAGCTTTCTGCTTAACAGATTAGGTCATGGCTATAATTTGGCTCCCAGAAAGCAACAAAGTGTAAAGACCTCTCAACTTCTCTTTGTCAATGATTTAAAATTATATAGCTCATTAAATGAGGAACTTAAAGCACAACTGCAAGTAGTTAAAGTTTTTTCAGATAATATAAGGATGTCATTTCGTCTTGATAAATGTGCAAAAGCAACCTTGAAAGCAGGAAAGTTGCAGCACCAAGAAAACATCAGTTTGGGACAAAAATGTGATATGAAAAAACTTGAGCAAGAGGATGTGTATAAATATTTGAGAATTGATGAAGGATCATCAATAAAACATGAACAAATGTGAATAAAACTTAGTTAAGGAATATTTTAGAAGACAAACTAATCCTGAAAACAGTGTTGACATCTAGGAATAAAATTCAAGATATAAACCAATTTGTTCTTTCTGTCCTCTTAGTTTTGGAGTGACTGCCTGGCCCCAAAATGTGCTAGATGGATTACATAGGACAGCAAGAGGGATGCTTCATACTCATCAAATGATTTATAAAAATCAGTGCATACCAAGATTATATATTTCCCATTTCGAGGGAGGTATGGGGCCTCCTTGAAATTGATTACATGTACAGATCCACAATCATGGGACTGCATACATATCTATTGACCTCACAATACCCAAACATAGTGAAAGTTTTGAAACATGAGGAGAATAAATCTAAGACAACATCCCTTCTTAGTGTAGCAGAAGCATACTGGCATCAAGTGGGATTGGAAATCAAACCACAAGCATATTAAAAATCAGGCAGCAACTGAATGTGCCAGAAAACAAAAGAAAGAATATAAGGTGAAGGATCAGATGAGAAAGCAAGAAATATGGAAAATGCATAATATAGTTGCAAGTACAGAAAACTTTTGGAAGAACCTCATGTTGATCAGGATCGAATGCAGGAAGGTTAAGGAGAGGTGAAAAAATGAAATGTTAATAATGGCGGCCCAAGACAGTGGGCTACGTTCATGTTGATTTACAAAGTCTATTTAACACGTGGAAGAAACAGACCAATGTAGGTTTTGTATAACAGAATTGGAAACATTTGCACACCACTTTGCTGGTTATGACATACTAATGGCTGTATACTAAAAGGTATAATAATGTGGCAAGGCTGTTGCACTTGAGATTGTGCAAACATTACAATATTGAGGTAGCTGAAAAACACTGGAAACATCAGGCACAAAGCATCATAGAAAATGATGAAGTCTAACTCACATGGGATCATCCATTACCAACAGTTCAAAAGATAAATGCAAGAAAACCAGATATAGTGGTCCATTACAAGACAACAAATGTAGCATTGATCATTGAAATCGCTACACCCAGTGACTACAGTGTCTTGCATACAGGGAGACACAAACTCAAAATATCCGAATTTGCAGGTAGAAATGAGAGCAATGTCGAAGAAAGATGTACGTTACCCAATACATGTAATGCCGTACGAATTGCAGGAGGAGTCATTACCGGGCACATTGCAGGTGCTGTGAAGAGTACTTCTGGCTGACATGAAAGATTGAAACAGTAATTTCATGAACTTTAATCATACTTTGACTTAGGAATGTGGTCCATTCCTGTCATGGTATTAAAAACCCAAAAGATTTGGAAAAATTAAAAAGGGAGAAATCAGTTTCTTAAATAAAATGCTACAGTAATTTGGAAATATTCAAAAGGAATCTTAAACAATATCTACAAAATGAATCTAAATGCACCTGTTTTTCAGACACTGACTAATCACTGCGAAGTAGTCCTGAACTCCTTCCCAACACTGTACTGCAATAACTTACTTATAAATCCATTGAAAGGAACTTCACTCCTAAATGTACATACTGTAATACAACATTACTATATGCATGGTGTAAATATAACTAATCTACATAATTAACATTACTATATTACTACTTACTAATTTTCAACTTGTATTTTCCTCAGTGAACTGTACACCTGTGTATATGCTTCCTACTAAGTTTGGACTGACGTAGTACGCAAAATCTTCCATTGTATATCTTAGTGTATATTTTCTTTTCCCCAGGTCATGATTGAAAAAGATGAGTAAACCAGATCATTTACTCAGTTATCAAATTGTAAACAAGTAAACATTCACCTGCAAGCATTCTGAACATTAAGTTCATTTTTTTCTTTTATGTTTAATCATTTAAGTGGCACTTTTACTCTCTCTCTTTTTCTCCTCCTTATCACATCTTCTCTTTGTTTTGAGGTTTTACAGTATTTGTTTTGGGATTTTCCAATAATTAAAGTAGTAGTGTAGCTAATCTGAGCAAGGAACTTTGGCTACTTTCCCACTTGATTACCAGTTTGAATACTTTCAAAAGTCTGCCAGCCTGACATGAGTATGAAGCTAAGAGGTATGATGGGCGGAACATCACATGGAGTGAGATTAATAGTAAGACGTAACAGAGTGCAAAGCTTAGTCTCACTAAAACAAGGGTTTTAGACCACCATTCATATATGTATATATTCCATTAGACACAAGAGACTAATGCTAATACCTGCATTGTACTTCACAATGCTATACAGCACTGCAAACTAGTTAATTGCTTCCATGTACTTTAGCATCTGTCCCATACAAAATGTCAAATTCTACCTGATGGGAAGCTTCGGAAAAGTTTGGTGCAGACAATGTCCATCTTCTCTATGAATTTTCCACATCAACTTTATGGCTCTCCATTGTAATTCTGAGGGCTGTGTAGATCAATATGTGTGTACAACTTTAAGAAGCTTTCTAGGCCTTGCACAAGTATATAAATACTGACCATGTGTGAGTCTGACTGCCATTCTGTAGTAAGCTATTGAGATGCAAGCAAGTATGTCTGTCTGTATAGTCTGTCTGTTAATCACTTTGTTTATAGTTTGTAATGCTGCTATCCCATCCTGATGTGTTTCTATGTAACAAAGCATATAAATGAACTACTCTGCCTGTTTGTCATCTATAGTAAAGAGGGATGAGTGACATGGTGTCAGAAGTGGGATGTCTAAAAAGGGCATTGTGCCAGAATGGGATGCAGATTCTTCAGTTAGAGACTGAGAGGCACTCAGTTAACACTGGAGGAATATAAAGGAATGAATCATCCCTACTGCACGTACAACTCGCAAAACAGGTCAAAAACAAATTTGAGGTATTAAAACTTGCTCAAACTAGTTCTTATTAGCAAAATATGAAACAAGGCATTCAGAACACTCTGAATGAATTTCTAAGTAACAGAAATATCCAAAACTATGATGTATTAACAGAAATATTCAAAATAACTACACAAAATGTTTGAAATAAGGTCCAAATCCCATAAAATAAGGAAAACAACTGAATTTTTTTCACTAAGCACTACTTTTTTGCATTAATCAGAGCTATTCGAGTTGTCTAAAGTGTATTAGGTGTTCATATGTTTGTGCAGTATTAAAGTAGTTAATTCACAAAATACAGCCATTTCAAAGCATATTTCACAAAGTACAGTATTTCGAAGAGTTTGTTGTACATTTGAATGTTAATATAGGCACATATTGCAGCTTGTTCATATGCAGTTACAAGGGTCATATTTTTCATTGTGTTCGGGCATAACTTGTTGGTATGGCAGACAGACTTTGAAAATCCAGTCCACTTGAGTTTGCCAATAATATTGCAAAGGACCGGACAGTGTTTGAGCAAGAGTACATTTTTATACAGGCTGCATTTTCTGATGAAGATGACCATACAAAGGCATTTGCTCTGTTTAATTTAGCTGGTTCAGAAGCCATAGAAAGGGAGTGTTTATTAGTGTATGCACCTGTTGTCTTTGTGGGAGAGGGGGAAACTGTACAGCTGAGTCAAGGGAGGACCTTGAGTGCTTAAAATGGAAATTTAGAGAAGTGTGTAACCCCCAAATGAATGTTACAATGGAAAGGCACTTATTTTACACAAGGAATTAAGAGCCTGGTGAAACTTTGCAGCATATATAACTGATTTGAGAAACAAAGCTAAAACGTGCAGATTTGATGATTTAAGAGATGAGTTGATAAAAGACAGACTTGTGTGTGGTATTAAAGATGATGCTATGAGAAAGATTTTGCTTTGTGACAGTGATTTAACTTTGAATAAGGCCACTGAGATTTGTTAGATATATGAGCTTACAGAAAAGCACACAAATATGCTTACAAATGAGAGATACATGCTTCCAGTAACTTTTAGAGCCAGTATTGATAGTATGCAGGACATGGTTAAAAGAAACAGGCCCAAGCACATGGCAGCTATGGGGAGACTGCAACAGTCCTTGGGGAAACCCCATGTCTTTCTAGCAAGTTCCAAGGCATGGTCTGGAAACCACACAGTCTCAGTGAAGCACAAGAGTGAGTCAGAAAACTCATAGCATGTGCCTATACCCAGTTTCATAGCCAACTGTCGCAAATGTGGTGGAAGTCATGAGCCTAAAAGGGAAAATGATTAGTTTTTGGTCAGCAATGTCAAAAATGCAGTAAAATCATTTCAAAAGTTTTTGTAACTCAAAAGGCACACATTGTTTTATTATAAAGGAGCATTCAAAGAGACAAGTAGATCAATTAGAAAGCTGTGATCCTGCTTTTCATGTTGATGGTGTATCAGTGCTTCATGAAACAGTCAGTGCAGTAGATTTATGGGCAAAGAATGTAGCATTTTGTACTGTTTGGATAAATGGAAAACCCACAGAGCACAGGTTCAATGTGGAATGTCATGTCAGCAGAAATATGTGCAGGTAAGAAGCTTGATTTAGCAAACTGTGTAAAGCTTGTTGTTTATGGTGATGAAGAGATTCAAACTGAGGGCTCAGTAGTACTGTCATGTTACTCTGCCAGGAGAAGCTACAAGTTGTTATTTTATGTGGTCAAAAGGCATGTCCAGTCATTATTAGGACTCAGGGGCAGTTTAAAAATGTGACTACTTTCATTTAATAAGGAAGTCCATCATGTTAGCTTAAAAGACCACTGTTCTAATTTTGCCCGGTATATTTTCTCTCCTATGCTGATCTTTTGAAGACAAACTAGGCAAGCTTCCAGTTGTGTACTCCATGAAATTAGACCCAGATGTCAGCCCAGTTGTCAGGCCAGCCCGGAAAGTTCCAGTAGCTGTGCAGAACAGAGTCAAAGCCAAGCTAGATAAAATGGTGCAACAAAGTGTAATTTTCCAGTTGATGAACCTACTGAGTGGGTATCTTCCATGGTGGTTGCTCAAAAAAAAAGCTCAGATGATATCAGAATATGTACTGATCCATGATATTTGAACAAAGCATCGAAAAGACCACATCATCCAATGCACACAGTCGAAGAAGTTGCAGCACTGATGCCAAATACCACTGTTTTTTCTGTCTTAGATGATAAGAATTCATTTTTGACAAATTTTGCTTGACAAGAAATCTTCATTGCTAACTACATTCA
Source organism: Protopterus annectens (assembly GCF_019279795.1). Taxonomy (NCBI): domain Eukaryota; kingdom Metazoa; phylum Chordata; order Ceratodontiformes; family Protopteridae; genus Protopterus; species Protopterus annectens. Next base: position 181,416,783 of record NC_056749.1, read on the forward strand.
GTACCCCTTCTGGCAGGTACAGATTTTTTGAGAATGACATTTAGGATACATTCTGCCAGTGAAGTCTTTCTGCATGCAATGGAACAAATGTTTTCTAGGGTATCCTTGTGCTATTATAGTGTATGATCTTCTAGTAGGAGGTAATGGTGAATCTGAGCATGACAGAAACCTCAAGAAAGTTCTAGAAATGGTATGTCAAGTTTATCTTAAGCTGAATCCTCAGAAGTGCAAGTTAAGGTTACAAGAATTTACTTATGTTGGTCATTTGTTTACCATTTCAGGCTTACAATCAGACTTTTCCAAGCAAACAGCTATTCTTGAGATGCCAGTTCCAGACAATGTTCAAGCCCTTCAACGTTTTCTTGGTATTGTTAACTATCTAGGCAATTTCTTTCCAGACATAAGCTATCTAGCAGCACTGGTCAGAAAGCTAACAAGTAAAGATGTATCCTGGTCATGGTTGGAACAGCACCAGAGAGCATTTGATATCCTGAAACAGAGAACTGCCTGTGTACCAACTCTCAGATACTATGATGTTCACAAACCAGTTACTCTTTCTTGTGATGCTTCTAAATTTGGTCTTGGTGCAGTCATTCTTCAAGAGGGTCAACCTGTTGCTTATGCATCCAGATCTCTAACCCAAACTGAAATTCAGTAAGCTCAAATAGAGGAAGAGCTTTTGGCAATTGTGTTTGCATGTTCGAAATACCATGATTATATTTATTGTAGACCTATCCAGATTGAAACAGACCATCAACCTCTAGTCACTATTTTAAGAAAGCCTATGCATTCAGATCCAGCTAGATTGCAATGTATGATGTTGAGATTGCAAAAATACAATTTCAAACTTGTCTACAAAAAAGGCAAACTTCTTTATCTTGCTGATACTTTATCCAGATCACCCAGAAATACCACTGAACAGCATGAGAATGACAAACTTGATTTTGAAGTCATGGAAGTGAGAAATCTTTCTTCCACATGTCTTGATGAGCTTAGAAATCATACAGTCTCAGATCCTGTTTTACAGAAGCTCAACCACTTTATCAATCGAGGATGCCCATCAAAGCAATCTAGTTTACCTCAAGAAATGCAACCTTCTTTTCCTTACAAAAATGAGATTTTGTCCGACAATGGTATCATGAAAGGTCCAAATGTCATTGTTCCAAAGTCCTTGCAACAAGAGTATATTGCTATCTTGCACTGTGGCCACCCATGAACTGATTCTACTAAAAGGAGGGAGAGAGGACTAGTATTTTGGACTTCTATGTCACAAGACGTTGAGAGGGTAGTTTCATCTTGTTCTGTATGTAATAGTACAAAGCTGCATTAACAGAAGGAACCACTTTAGCTAAACCAGATTCCTGAACTACCTTGGTTGACAGTAGCCACTGACATTTTCAAATGGAAGTCAACATTACTTGGTGTTAGCAGACTCTTATTCTAATGGGTTAGAGAGTGACCTACTCCCTAATCTAGCATCCAGTACTGTCATTACTAAGATGAAACATCATTTTGCAGTCCATGGTAGTCCACTAAGTTATTTCTGACAATGGCACACAGTTTACTAGCCACTAATTCAAAAGATTAACCGAAGAGTGGGACTTTATCCATGTTACGAGTAGTCCTGAGTACCCACAATCAAATGGTTTAGCAGAACGAGCATTTCAAAGTACGAAACAGTTACTAGAGAAGTCAAAATAAGACAATAGTGATGTTTTCCTGAATCACTTGAATCTCAGAAATATTCCTTGTGATAAACATCTTGGTACACCTGCCCAGAGACTTCTGTCGAGACAAACCAGAACTACATTACCAGTCAGTAGTCGTTTATTGGTTACAAGTGCAAAGAATAACAGATCAGTGAAAGCCAATCTGTTAAAGAAGAGCCTAACCCAGAAGTCTTATGAGAAGTCCAGCAAACTGCTCAATTCATTATGTGAAGGAGAAACTGAGAATGCAAATGTGCAAAGGTTATGATCTGATTTGAGTACTGAAAAGTATTTGCCCAGAGCCGAGAAAGTACATTGTGGAATTACAAGGAGTAGAGTTTAGGCAGAATCGGAAACATTTGATGCTGGTGTCTGAGCCTGTACCACAGCACCTAGCCTGTGAGAAAGACTCTATCTCAGAGTGAGTTATCCAGCATTCCAGTTCTAGAGGACATTCCAGTAAATATCCCTGTTCCTGAGATGAATTCCAAAGTTCCTGATAACAGTTGTTCACCGAAGACTGTCCTTGTTGCTAAACCACAGTTCTGAGTACTATGTTACTAGATCAGGTCGCATTTCCAGACCATGTTACAGATACATGCCAACTTGGACATGAACATTGTGTTTGTTTCTAATGTCTATAATACTGCATGTCTTTTTCCAATGTCATTTAATTGAGGGCAATCTATTTAAGAGGGAGGATGTAGATCAATATGTGTTTACAGCTTTAAGAAGCTTTCTAGGGGCTTGCACAAGCATATAAATAATAAGCACGTGCCAGCCTGAGTGCCATTTTGTAGTAAGCTGTTGAGATGTAAGCATGTATGTCTGTGAAGTCTGTTTGTTAATCAGTTCTTTTAAATTTTATGATGCTGCTATCCATCCTGTTGTGTTTCTATGCAATAAAGCATATAAACAAACTA